>NC_041733.1:25090378-25393409 GCF_004115215.2 Ornithorhynchus anatinus | reverse complement strand
AAATATTACTCATGAAAATTTAAGCTTGTAGCAAAAAAAAAAAGGGCAAGCCAATTTAGAAACCGAGATTAGTCGGCTGTTAATGTTTCATAAACATTTTTTGCATTTGTTATTTCTAAGTCAGGCAAAACTATTATACCCAAGCCATATGAATCATGCAGTAAAATTACTTTGTAGCTTTACTTGTAAAACATAACTAAATTGAATGCTATTGTTACTCTACCACTTTGTATATAGTCGCATGGTATATATTAGTACATACTAGGACTAAGGCATGCGTTTCCCTCCAGAGAATTAATATTTTTTCTCTCAGGTAGCATAATTTCACTTTGTTTCTTGCTCACATCTTTTGAGTCGTAGCATTAATGTTGGATAGCTTCAGCATGCAGAAAGTCAATATATTAGGGATAGCTAGAAATGAACCTAAAGTAATATTCTGGCATTCAAGCCTGTATGTTAATGAATAACTGAAAGCAAAATATAGTTCGTTTTTCGGCTGTTAGTTTACTGCAAAGCTTTCATTCTGAAAACCAACCCAGGTCATTGCACCTCTTCTCTTCAGAACTCTTCTGTAAAATTGGAGTAAAGCCAGAATGGCTGATGATGAAAAAACAACGCCCTGCTCCTTTCCCGACTGCTGTTACGTAGCAAGACAAACTCCATTTTACAGCATCAGATCACCTTGTTTGTTTACAGCTTTTTGGCACAGTCGGGGCAGTAGATGTTCTCACTTTGGAAGACAAAGCGCTTATTAGCCAGGTTGAGAGAACATTTTTTACAGTGGAAGCAGTAGTCATGCCAGGATTTCCCCTCGTAGGAGACCACGCTGGATCCTTTTCCAAATCCTGCGTAAGAGCAAGAAAAAATATCCAAAAAGTGGGTCAGTCGTGACTACCGAAATCTCAGTAACCCTGCTTTAGTTGGTACGTTTTATGTTGACAACTGGATGGTTAAAGATGGAAAAATATTGAAGGGAAATGGCTCTAGTATATCCAGTAAGGGGATAGAGACCCCAGGGGAGTAGTTTATGTCTGGCCCCAGAATGATAGTAGATTCTTATTTTCATTCAGTAACTCATCTTATTCCACACTGCCCTCCATTCTCCTCTTCTCCTCCCTGGCGAACAGACAAACCATTCCGTCTTTCCATGCTACACCTTTCAAACCCTCATTAAGAAGTAATGCGGGGAGAGAAAAAGCAGAGCCTGTTGTGGCCTCTTATGGGCTCAGGTTCAGTATCCCAACAAATGCCCCGGAATTGCCACGGGGTGGATAGACACTCACGAGGCCTGGCAGCCCTTCCTCCGTGTACTTTCCTGGCCCGTTCTAAATTCTGTTACTAGAGCTCCATCAGCTGGAAGGTGGTCCAAGAAGCCAGTAGATCTATTCTCCTAAACGATCCATATCAAACCAGTGAGACTTTCTCCTCCTTTCTTCCAATCCCTATCAGGACATTTCTTTTTCATTTCCTAGATTTTCACTCAGAGATCTTAAACCTCTTTCCTCTTGTTTAGGCCTCCTTTGTGTCAATACTGACAGAATCCAGTTGCCAGGGCTTAAATGCATTATGAAGCTGTTGGTGGCCAGAAGGAAAGCGAGGCTGTACCCACTGTTGCAGAAAGGTTTTAAAGGCTACGATGGGTTGGCAGACTGAGTCAGTCGGCCTTCACCCACTCGGGGCTTCCCTTCCCTTCCCCTCAGATATCAAAAGTTTGCCTCCTAATAGCTAGTCTGATCTAGGGCTCACTGAACCAGATTAGCCACTAGGAGGCAAAATTGGCCTATTTATGCCAATTGTAAAATTTCTGGCCACGGAGAACGCTAAAGATTGCCAACACTTTGAAAAAGATATCTAGGCAATGGACCGACGTGAGCACCTTTGACTCCAACTGCCGTTTCACTGTGTTGAGCGAATCTGCCCCTGTCTCATCATAGCCACATGTGCTCTTCAGCAGAAGTTGTGATTTTTGTTCTCAGAGCTACCCTGCCTTCTACTTCTGAGCACTGGATGTTGTGCCTGCCTCCTTGCAGCCTGTCATAAGTTAGTTTAAGAGAACTGGAAGTGCTGGCTTTGGGACTGGTGGGAGCTGATGGCAGGGAGAGGAGGACAAGCTGTTAAGGGGAAAGAAGGGAAAGCGAGAAGGCTTCATGTTATTGACCTACCAGTAATGGGGTTCTTGCAGCCAGCGCACTTCTGAGCCACAAAGTTCTTGTAGCAATCCACACAGTAGTATTGATCCTCCACCGCCGTGAAGCGCTGCCCCGCCAGCTTCTTGCTGCAGGTGGCACAGACGAAACACTCTCCGTGCCAAGGCTGATCTTGGTAAGTGATCCCTCCAGAAGTGATGGCCTAGAACAGGGAAGGCAAACCATGGAACGGTGGCTTTCTGAACCCAACCAGGGACCGGATGGAAAAGCTTAGCTGGGCCCGAGTGCCACGTGGGAGGATCTGCTGGTGAGTCAGTCCATGCCCCCCCCACCCCATTCTAGGTAGCTTCCGAGCCTCCCCTGGACTGCTCCGAGAGCTGCTTTCTCTCAGCCCCTGGCACGTGGAAGATGACTGGGGAGAGGACTGCAGGTGTGGCTCCGCTGTCTGACTATAGCAGTGGAAATTTATCCCATGGGAAAACAACTCTGTGCCAAATGTAAATGGGATAATAGAACTGGACAGGTCAGGGATTTTAGCCCAGGGACAGCAGCCTGCTTTATGTAACACCCCACCTCACACACACACACACACAGGAGGTTCAGTAACAACAATACTTGTGATAGTGGTGCTGGACTCAAAAGTGAATCTGTGCTGTTCACATACTAAGCTGTCAACAGTCCAGTTTTTTGGGTCAGATCCAATGCTGAGCGGGAGTTAAGGCAGCTGGACAAAATTGACAAAGGCCTCAGGTACTGGGTCTAAAAAAGGTAGGTTTCAAAAAAGTCCCTCTCTAGAAAACAAGCATCTGCCCCACACTGATTCCAAAGTCACCAGCACCTCCTGAAGGAGGCATATTATGTACTCCGCTCCATCGATACAGGCAGATGCCTTAACTTGGAGGGGAGGGCAGAATCATGGGTTACGTACGGCCCGCTGGCTCTATAACCCATTTGCCAGGCATATCTGGATAACCCCTCTCCTAGAAAAGCTTACCTTGTTGCATTTCACACAGTGCTTGGCAAATTTGGTCTCGTGGCAGGTGACGCAGTAGAAGTCCTCTCCCTTAGGGAAGAAGCTGCCAGTGCCTATGACTTGCTTGCAGTTGCTGCAGGTAAAGCAATCCTTATGCCAGACCATCTTCTTGTATTCAACGTTCTGGTCTCCTGCAGAAGGGAGCAGTAGGATGCCCAATCAATAATTTGATTCATACCCACATTGCATAAGCAAATGCCAGGAAAATGGCCCGACTTGTCTCTACACTCCATATGCCATCCAACCGGGGGTGGGGGTTGGGGTAGGGGTACAGCTCTGTGAGAGGGAGGGAGGATTTTGACATTAACATTCTGAATCGCAGATATTAAGGGTCACACTTGGCCTTGCCACCCTGAGCCCTATCACAGGATCAGTTGAGGAGGAGGACGAGGCACTGACGGGCTGCCTCAGGCCAAGAGAAGCGGAGACAAGAAGAGTTACAGGGTGGGCTTGCTCCACACACCCATACCAGGTCACGCAGGCCTGAAAAGTGCAGTTGAGCTGATTAGGCAGAGTGAGTTAACCAACCAGATAGCCCTGCCATCTTCTGTTTCACTTAGTGGTGATACAGCTAGAAGTGCTTCTTTTCCCTTCCCAATTTCTGCTTCTCATCAAGAAGAACTAAGTGCTTGCAGGGTCCCCTCTCGGGGCCTGGTGACCAAAATAGGTAGAGGCACACACACCTCCTTTCTCCCTTCCTCACCTATTAAATTAGACTGCTGTGGGGTGTGGGTATGTCCCACTTCAGGCACAGGCCTTTCAGCAGGAAGCAACTTAAATAGTGTGCCGACTGGCTGCCCCCCTGCCCGACCCTGTGGGGTCACAACAGGAGGTGGGATGCCCTCTCCCATCCCTAACTTTTGTCAATCTTTGCCTCCCCACCCACAGGCAGTAAACCCCTGTGGGCAGGGACTGCCTCTGCTAACTCTTGTGCTGTACTTTCCCAAGTGCTCAGCACAGTGCTCTGCCCACCGATTGACTGACCACTGAGGTAGTTAGGACAAAGGAAGGTGGCTGTGCTGCAATTGCCCTGGCTTCACTCTCCAAGCAGTGTCATCCAGTCAGACTGCCCCTTTGCTCCTCGGCTCTAGGTTTTTCTAATGCATTTAATTTCTCTACCTCTGCGCTCGTCAGCATAAGCACTTAATGAGACATACCAAAGGGGTCACTGAGCAAATTCCATAGCCCGCTGCCCCCCTGCCCCATTCCTGACCAATCTGGAAGAGTCTGGCAGAACTAGAGAAAGTGACTGGCGATGAAGCAGATCGTTTGGCACTCTAGTCGCCCTCCCACTGTCTGTAACTTTGAGTTCTGGCTGCAGCAGTTTTCTTTTCATACAATATCTGGAAGAATCTGGATATCTCTTACACTTTTCTCCCCAACCTCCTACATGTGTTTGGAGTTGCTAGCCACAACGCTAGACTGTAAGCTTCTTACGGACAGGGACTGTGTTTCCCAATTGTTTTACAGTAGCTTCCCAAATGCTCAGTAGTGCTCTGTACACAGTAAGTGCGCAATAACTATCACTGATGGATTGCTTGATGTACACATTGCCCAAGACAGCAATCCTTCCCATCAGTGTCTCCCTGTCTTTTTTTCTGTATATGCCTGTCTCTCTCTGTTTTTCTATTTGTCTCTCACAACCTTTTCTCTTCCTCTTGTATGCCTGTCTCACTCGTTATCTCTGTGCCTATATGGGGAGGGATTGTGTCTATTGTTATATCGTACTCTCCCAAAACTTAGTACAGTGCTCTGCACATAGTAAGTGCTCAATAAATGATTGAATGAATATATCTCACTGTCTCCTTGTGTCTGTCTCGCTCATCTCTGTCACTGTCTCTCTGTCTCAATATCTAATGCTCTGTCCTAATCGCAGCCTCAATCTCAGATTAATTTTTTCTGTCTCAATTTTCTCAATTGTAGTATCATTTTCTTGTGTATCTCTGTCCACCTCGCACTCTCTTTGTCTCTATTTGTCTTTTGTCTCTATCCATCTCATCTCTCCCTTTGTGTTTCTCTATCTCTGTCCCTCTCTGTGCCTGTCTCTTCCTGTCTATCTTCCTCTTAAATCCTCTCGCCAGCTCTCTCACTCTCTGTCTGTCCCCCTCTGTGACTCTGGGTGTCTGTCTTTTGTCTGTGTATGTCTGCCTTTTCTGTATCAGTACCTCAGTCTGTCTCCATTTCACTTTGTCTTCCCTTTTGTCTCATTCTGACTCTGTCTCCCTCTGTCTTTTGTCTCCTCTCTGTCCATTTCACCAGTCTCTATCTCCCCTTATGTCCATATGCCTGTGTCTCTGTATGCCTCTCTGTCTCTGCCCTCAATCTGTCAGTCTCTCCATCACTGTGTCTCTTCATCTCCAACTCCATCTCACTGTCTGTCACTCCCTTGGATCTGTGCCTGTCTTCCTATGCGTCTATCTGTGTGTCTCACTCTCAATCTGTGTTTCTCTCCATCTCAATCTAATTTTGTCTCTGTCTCTGCCGGACTCACATTCATGTCTGTTTCTCCCTCTATCACGATCTCTGTATCTCCTTGTGTCTGGCTCTCCTTGTTTCAGTCTTTCTGTCTAACCCGGGTTCTGTCTTACTCTCATGTCTGTCATTCTCAATTTCAGTCTGCTGTACTGTCTCCATCTCCTGTGTGTCTAGTACTGTTTTTCTGTCTCTCCCATCTTTCTAGCTCTGTCTCTCTCCAGGTCTCCTGTTTCACTAATACTCTATGTGCCACAGTCTCAGTCTCTTTGTGATTCTGTCTTCCTCTCTCTGGATGAGTCTCTCAGGGTGTCTTACTTTCTCAGTCAATATGTTTTTGTCTCTGTCTACTGTGCCTGTCTCTCTGCTTCTATTTGTATCTCTGCAACCTTCATCTCATTTCCTTTCTGTATCTGTGTCTCCTCTTTTCCCCCACCAACCCCCTTATTTATCTATCCCAAATCGGTATGTGTCTCCCTCCGTATGTCTCTTTCATAGGGTGTGATAGTTCCCACCAACAAGGGGTCCCAAGGCAGTTGCCGCTCCTCCTGCCTCCCACCTCCCCCTCGCCCCTTCCCGGGCTGGAACGCGCATGACTGTACCTGCAACGATCTGCTTGAAGCAGCCTTTGCATCTAGGAGAGTCCTCACGTGTGGTGCACTTGTTGCAAAAGATCTTGTTCTCTTTGGACACAAAGGTCTCATTGGCCAGGGGGTGGTAGCATTTGGCACACCGGAAACAAGTGTCATGCCAGTAGCGGTTTTTGTAATGCAGCTCCTGTGAAAGAAGGAAAAGAAGGGAATAAGGTCTTTAGATTCTCTTTTCTCCTGCCGCTCCTCACCTCAGTCACACTCTGCTGCTTCTTGAGCACTTCCACGAGAGGGAGTGTTGGGAAAGAACATTAGACTTCAAATCCAACAAATGGGCAGAGATGGAAAAACAGGCTCCAGGAGGAAGGGCTCAAGGAATTGGGGCCTAGCCTAGATGAGAGAAGGCTGAGGGGTGCCTTTAACAAACCAAAAGCAAGTATAAGAAGAGGTCTCTGGAGAAAATAGTAACCAGAAGGAAAGCAGGAGAGATTTTTCTTGAACATAAACTAGAACAATCCTGACAATCAAGGCGACAGAGGCCGGGGTGTGGAAATACATACAAAGCAGTGGGTGGTACTTCCATTCTGGGACACCTTTACAAAGCTCTAAACCACCTGCCGCCTGCCCTGGCTGAGTGATTTTCCCCAGCAGGACGGAGGTAATCTTCACCAGCTGACCTGTTAGGGTCCCTGCCCACCCCACGGATTCTGGGAACACTGCTGCTCACCCACAGCCTGCAGAAAAATGAGAGGAGCCGAAAGATCTACCGATCTGTTTTAACTCTGGATTTCAATTATGCAGAGTTCCATGAAGTATAGGAAAAACACCCACCCTACGATAAACAGATGTCTACCGAAACCTGTTCCCAGCCCTGCCCATCAGCAGGAGTAGTCTGGAAAACACGACTTCCACTTAGTTGAGTGAGTTTCATCACCCCAGGTTATGGCACTGCAATATCCACCATGACCATTTTGTATCCAACTCCTCTAGCCTCGTATTCTATTTGTTCAGTCACTTGTTTATTCCTTTACTATTGCAATTGCAGTTGTAGCTGTCCTTTCTCCTTAGATTACTAACTCTCAGTCCAGGGCTCAGCACACAGTAAGGGCTCAAACACTCTTTACTGATCTTTCATTTTCTGAAAAACCGGGTCCTTCCCCCCCAGCCCTTCAATTGCAACTAATTCTGGGTGAAACTTGGTGAGCACCACCAAATGAGAGCTGAGGGTAGGGAGTAGAGAACTCCTAGTGGTTGCCGTGGCATCTGGCAGGGTCCAGACACTCTTGGAAGGACTGGGCTGGGCCAGTATTCATCGTGCATTATTTGCCCGGATTGTCTCAGGAGCAACTGAAACCAGAATGGTCGGCCACCTTCTCTAAGGCCCCCACAGCCAAACCTTCTGCACTCGCTACCTCCGAATCCACCGGGCATTGAGCCACCACCCCGGGCCTGGTTGCACTGAGCCCCCGGTTTTCTTAGCTGTCTCCTGTCTTCCCCCACCGGCTCTCCCTGAACAGTGCCATCATTCCCCCTTCATCCGATTTGTCTCTATTTTCCTCTCCCCTTCCCACCTCCACAAGCCGAGTCAATCGAAGCACCCCCCAGAGGGGCAGAGAAGGAAAGGAGAGAGTGGAGTACCTACCGGGCACCACCACACCCCAAGATTCCAGTCTGGGAGCCTGAGCTGCTGCCCCATCCCTCTGGTTCCCCCTATCCTCCACTGCCAATAAGCAGGCCTGGCACCACCTGCTCTCCGGGCTCCTTTTGCAGGGAACTCTTGGGTGGGAATTTTTATTTTAAAAGCTATATCCCAAATTTACAAAATAAAACCTAATTATCCATTTAATTCTGCTTGCTTCTGCGTGGCCCCTGCACTCATATTTGTAGACTTTACTCACCACGCCCTCAGCCCCACAGCACTCGTGTATATCCATAATTTATTTATATTAATGTCTCTCTCCCCCTCTAGACTGTAAGCATCTTGTAGGCAGGAACTCTGTAATACTGTACTCTCCTAAAAGCTCAGTACGGGGCTCTGCACGCAGTAAGCGTTCAATGAATACGACTGGTAGATAACAGGATTGACTCCTCATTTCAACCTAAGCCTTGGCCTTCCCATCTGCAAAATAGGTCATACTGCCCACATCTTTCTTTTCCCCCAAGATGTACCGTGGGGATAAGTGAGCCTTCTAAATCCAAGGCTTTCTTCGCGTTCTCGTTCCCTTTATTACCTTGGCATCGGCACCAATGGGCTTGCGGCACTCCACGCAGGTATTGGCGCAGAACTTCTCAAAGCACTTGACGCAGCAGTGACGGCCCTCCTTCTCCACATACTTCTTTCCCTGCAGTGCATCCCGGCAGTAGTGGCAGTCAAACTTCTCAGACATGGTGCCCACCTTGTAGGTCCTGGGCCCTGGAAGGGTGAGGGAGAGAAATGTCAGATAAAAGGCTCAAGGTAGCCATCGCGGGCCCCCCCTCCGAGTTCTGGAACGCCACAGCCACCCCCCCCAGGGCCTCTCAGTTCTTTACTGAGACCCCTTGGCACTCTACAGAGGAAAGGAGCTACAGAAACACTAAATAATCATCACCGTGGTGTTCGTTGAGTGATTACATTGCCAGGGACTGTACTGAGAGCTGGGGTGATAATAATAATAATGATGATGTTGGTATTTAGGTACATGAGAATCAGGTAAGACACAGTATGAACTCTCAAAGCCTCCTAGAGCCCAGGCAGGACTCATGCTCAGAAGGTCTTCGACAGTGAAGACCCAGGCAGTTACAAAGGCCGAGAAAACCCCTACTGCCCATTGGAGGGGGTCCGCGGGTACCCCCGAGCTCCAGCCAAGCCACCTGGAAAAGATGGCCGCATTGGTGAGGTGGTCACCTGAACAACGCTCCGTCGATTGTCCTCCCCGGCCGTGGGACTACGGTACTTTTTAACATCAGGCTGCCAGTACCTCCCCCCCACCAACAACTTGAGGGAGATCCGGAAAAGACTGTGAAGCACCATCGCTCTGAGCTTTCTCTGGGTACTTGGGTATATGTTGGGGGTGCGAGAAAAGGACAGAGGGGCCTAATAGGACACCTGAATGGACAAAGGCAAGGGATGGTCTGTGTGCATAATGGCATCCATAGGCAGAACAGCTAGAAACCCCTGAAATGTTTGGGATTTTTTCCTGGGTTTTAAAAACTATTTTTCATACGTGATCTAAAAGAAATGCAGACTATCAACTCTTAGGATAGTCCCAAGTTTTTCTTCTCTTCCCAAGGATGTCACTCTCCCCGCCCCCATTCCCAGGGCCAAAAATGTAACAGTCTACTCCCCCCGACCCCCATCAACACGTGCACACACACACACCTATCCCTCAGGCTTTGCACGTGTAAACAGACTAGATTCCCCAGTTCTCCCACAGCTGCTGCCTGCCTCCCTGTATACGCATGTGTATACACACACACACACACTCCCCCCTCTTCCCCCCCGCAGCCCCTGCAATGAAGAACTGAATCATAACCCTACCAGGGCCCACCACCTATAAACACGCAGAGCTTGTCGAGAATGTCTTTAACCAAAATCGGCACCCGTCCATCTCCGGACTGGTGCCAGATAACTTGTTCTATGAGAGGAGAGAAAGCTCGGTAAGTAAAACTATCTTTTTCTCGAACTAATGCATTAGCAAAAATCTGCAGCTCAGAAGGAAAGAACAAGGAAAGAAAGTCAGCGAAACCCTGGTACTCACCCCGATCGTCAAACTAACTGAACACACCCAACCTTCCCCTCGGAGTTGAGTCCTGGGTTTTATACACATCCATGGCAAAGCTGTTTAGAGAGGGTTGCCAGAGGCAACGAAACAGAACAGCTGAGCCAGGCAGCCACACCCTGGGCCTCCCTGGGTCCGACGGCCCCTTGAGCTCAGACCGTCACTCAGAAACCCATCAGCTCCCTGTGCGGGCAAGTACCTCAAACAGTCCATTTGCCCACAGGAGGAAAAAAAAAATCAACTCATTCTAACCTAATTCTTTGGTACTTGCCAAAGAGAACCAATATGAAGTCAGTAAGCCGTATTTGAGTTCCTAATGAGTCCTAAGCACCACACTAGGCACTTGGGAGAGTCCACGAGAATGAGACATGACTTCTGCCTTTAAAGATTTTACAGTCTAATGTCACAAGGGTTGCTTGCAAACACAATCGGCAATGCTTAAAGCAAAGTAATACGGACCCTAGAGGTCAATGTCAACCCAGAGCTGCAAGATAAAAGATGTGGTCTAATCCATAAATGCAAAATACAAAGTCACCCAAGCAAAATGTTGCATATCAAAATTGTGAGGCGGGGGGGGGGGGGGGGGGGGGTGTCTTGCGATTTCTGCCCCCGGGGTCCCAGAACCTAGAGGAGTCAGATCTCAGCGGGGCTCAGTTGAAAGAGCCTGGGCTTGGGAGTCATAGGTCATGGGTTCGAATCTCAGCTCTGCCACTTTTCAGCTCTGTGACTGCGGGCAAGTCACTTAACTTCTCTGTGCCTCAGTGACCTCATCTGTAAAATGGGGATTAACTGTGAGCCTCATGTAGGACGACCTGATTACCCTGTATCTACCCCAGGGCTTAGAACAGTGGTCTGCACATAGTAGGCACTTGACAAATACCAACATTATTATTATCTCAGCAGGTGGATGCGGGGCAGTGAGGAACTAGATCCCATGAGAAAATAAATACCATTGTGACTGGGGCAGACCAATGCTTCAGCTTGCCCAATATCATCTCCAGAAGTGGGAA
Source organism: Ornithorhynchus anatinus (assembly GCF_004115215.2). NCBI lineage: Eukaryota > Metazoa > Chordata > Mammalia > Monotremata > Ornithorhynchidae > Ornithorhynchus > Ornithorhynchus anatinus. Next base: position 25,382,399 of record NC_041733.1, on the reverse strand, counting down.
CAGGACACCTGGGGGAAGCTTACGACAGCTGCCCTCCTTGACATCCATCTTAATCTAACTCCAGGCCTTCCACATCCCTAGGTTTCTTCCTAGTGACCCATTATAGACTGTTCATTAATTTAACCAAACCCCACCCTGAACCCACTTTACTGTACCTTCAGCCTGCACAAATTCCTGTGGTCATGTCTTCTATAAGCTTACAACCGGGGGGCCAAGAAGTGGTTCCCAGTTGGTTTTGAACTGGGCAGTCTCAAGCTTCAATAGGTGCCCCTTGCTCTGGAGAGATACTTGGTGAACAACAATTCCAAGTCGGCCTGTGCTCACCCTTCATCGTACCCTTCGCCATTTTGTCAATTTTAAATCCTGCCCCTTCCCAGCCTGGACAGTCCTAACTAATTATTTCAGTTTATTCTCATAAGGAAGGTTTTACCTTGCCCTGATTCACCTCAGATGCTCCGCTCTAGCTGTATTTAGTCTATTCTAAAATGATCCAGGGGACAAGCCAGTGACTGTCCCTGGGGAGGGAGTAAAAGAGCAGACCCCCACCTGCCCTCCTTCTGCAGAAGTCAGTGCATATTCTGAGGCCTGAATCCCTGAGCAAGTTGGGTGTGGGGGCGTGCAGGGGGCAGTGGCAGTGACTTTTGCCAAGGTCTGGGCCTCCGGGAGGAAGTATGGCCTGGGCTGCCCTAATGGATGGAACTGGTTAAAGGAGCCTTTCAGTGAGTAAACACATTGAGTTTGTGAGTCCATCTTCCATGCTAGTCTGTAAGCTCCTTGAGGGCAGGGATCACGTGTGCACTCCCAAGAGTTCAGCAGAGTGCTCTGCACACGGTAGGGATTCCAGAAACACTACTGACCGAGTGCAGCCTATGGCCAGTGATGCAGCCAAGAGGCAAAGACAATTCTCAGCCCTGCTTGCACGAGGACTTTCTAGAAATATCATCGGAAAATGAAAGTCACTATGATGATGAATAGAAAGAGAAACAATTAATTTTTCCACCTTATCCTGCAAAAGAGAAAAGGGAAAGAAATAGGAGAAAGGACAGAGAGAGAACTCTGAAGAATAAAATAGGTGATCAGCATACATCTTAACATACCTCGGACTGCACTGCAAATCCCGGGAGGGACAAGGACTGAAGTCGGGGTACATTTATAATCGATTTTAAGTTTGTCTTGACTGGTAGCACCTTACGCTGAGGGTGGCCTGTAACTTTGCCTTCGGCCTTGTCATGCTCCAGTCACCCGATCCTCCCGAATTCTTGTGCCGAAGGATGATTTCTAGTTACTATTGATTCCCCTTCTCAGGACCTGAAAAACTAGCCAAGTCCACCCTGGGAGCAACAAATCCAGGCATCATGATCCTGACAATATTCACTACTTTAGCTTTTGCCTAAAAAGGAAACAAAGATTTCCCCTTGCACAACTTGATTTAGGGAATAAAATGTCCAATCTAGAGTCCAATTACCCAGAGCTACCTTAGGAATGTGTTTGGAATGGGACACTAATAAACGATGGTTAAATGCCTGTTTGTGGACTCCAGCCCTTGAACCGCAGTCTTGGACGAGACGGTAAGGAGTCGATTAAGACTGATAGAGGTAGAACGAGGCCTGGCCTACCTACCTACCCAGTGCCTTTCTTGTCCAAGGCCATTTTTTATCTGCTCTGTGCTTATGCTTAAAAGAAACGATTGCCCATTAAATAAATGAGGCACGCATGCGTGCGCACACACACACACAAATCTTCAGTCCATTCCTCTTGCTTTTTTCCCCTTCATTGCTATATGAAATCCTTGTCTACTTTTTCACACCAAAAATGCATGGTAAACAAGAGCCCATTTCCTTTCTTAACATCTGAGCAGAAAAACGGAACTTGTGCCTAGCAACAGTAAAGGCCAAGGAAATTCAATTATCAGTGGCTTTTCGATGCTGGGTCACAGGAAGACACAAACGTGAGATTAGAAGATGCTGACTTCCTGCTGTCAGAACTGTCTCCTGAAGCTGGTGTCCCCTCCAAGAACTCCTTCTTAGGTCGTGCTGAAACTTTCCCATCTGGGGGTTGGGTTAGGATAAACTTGGGCCTCCCCTTGAATACACTCTGTGTGCCAACTCTAGATAAATAAGCTCTGTATCACTGTAGAGTAAATTCTAACCCAGATTCATCTGTGCCTTAAACTTTAATACCTTAATTTAATACCTTAAACTGAAGCACTGCACAATTATAGACCACACCTTAATCCTCGATCAAAAATACTGGAAAATTATGCTTTCCATTTAAAGGAGTGGCTCCCAAACCAAGGCTAGATTTTTAAAAGCTGAATTATATTTTAAGAAAATCTCTTTCAGAAACTGCCAATCTTATATGATATGGTATTTTTTAAGTGCTTAACCACGAATGTGTCAAGCACTATTCTAAATGCTGGGTTATATACAAGCTCATCAGTTTGGACGCAGTCCCTGTGCCACATGAGGCTCACGGTCTTAATCCCCATTTTACAGATGAGGGAACTGAGGCACAGAAAAGGGAAGTGACTTGCCCAAAGTCACATAGCAGACAAGTGGCAGAGTCAGGATCAGAACCCAGGTCCTTCTGATTCCCAGGCCATGCTAGGCCAAGCTGCTTCTCTAGATCACATCCCCCACATTCATAGCGCACGGGTGTGGTTGCCTCGAGCCTGGCTGCATTCAAAGGCCTCCGCCTCCTCCCGCTGCTGGCATTTGCCCTGGCAGTTGGTCCTGAAAGCTAACGATTCCCTCTCCCCAAACTGCCCTCCTCCCTCCACTCCCCTGCCCCCAAGCCATACATCCCCGAGTCCCTGGAGCCCCGTTTGGTTTCTTCCTCAACTCTGACCCCAGTGGGCAGTCAATTCCCACCCCGGTCCCTGCCACCCTCCGTGTCTGTGCCGGGCCCATTCCTGCTTCCTGCATTCTCACTGGAGCTGGGCGGGGCGGGGAAGCTCATCCCTTCAACCCCCAACCCAAAGCACTCAAGGTCTTGACCTGAACTTAAACCTAAACTCACCATCTCGCCCCTCCGGGGCCAGTGCCAAACCCCCGCCATCCTCGCTGGCTCTTCCGATGCCAGGGTCAGGCTCCAGTCAGCCCAGGCTCAGGATCACCGAAAGTCCCGGACTCAGACCCGGGACGGGCACTTGTGGTTACTACCCTCGTTTCAAGACCAATTCGACCAGACCATGCCTGGGGCCAATGGATCCTGACCCTGGGCTGAAGATCATTAAATTGCTGGAGGCTGGTGGATTCCCGAGTATAAGCAGGGGGGCAGGGGACGGAGGAGACAGCCAGCCGTTCTCTCCGCTGCCTCGGCCCAGGAGGAAGCAGGGAGATACAGCTACGGGCAGCTAGAAAAGCGGTCTGAGCCACTTCATCATCTAAGTGGAGAAAACTCCCTCCAGGTGCGAGCCTTGGAGAGATGAATTTATGCTCTGTTCCCTTTCTGACCTGCTCCCTATACTCCCTCCCCGGGCCAGCTGCCTGCTTCCCCGTCTCCTGTCAATCAAAGGTACTTATTGGACACTTACTATGTGCAGAGCACTGTCCACTCTCCCTTTCCCATCACTCGGAAGGACAGCTTGCCCACATATAAAGTGCCCCAGGCCAGCCAACCAAAAGGGGCATGTGCCCTTCTCCCAACCCCCACTGCACCCAGGGACTCACAGACGGGACTCCTGACCTGCTCAGAAACAGTGACATGGCCACGGTTCGGCCCTGAGGCACACCGCACACCTGCCTGTTTGGGCAGTGGCTCCTCTCAGCTCGAGGAGGGGATGCGGACCCCTCCCACCTCCACCCTACCCCCCATGCTGGGTTCCCCTGCTCTACTCATTCAATAAATGCCTTGGGGCACCTACAGACCCAGACCCTCAACAGGCCTGATGCTTCTCCAAACGGTTTTTGGGCTAACACCCTCACAGGAAGACCCGGGTCACAGGCATTCTGAGTAGGTTGGGGAGGGAGAGGAACCTGCCCGTTCGTTGCCGGGCAGGTTCAGAAAGCTCAGTCCCAAGAACCCCACCCAGTCGCTTCTGTGGCCATCCTCCTCTCCCACAGAGTCCCCTACCTCCGGCTCACGGCCCCGTGGTCCGCTCCTCCGTGGCCGATTAGATGAGACTCCAATTAAAGTGCGTCGACGGCCACCCTCCTCGAAGGAAGATTGAGTAACGCAGCGTCTCTTCCTCTCCCTGAAATCTGACCTAACGCATGTCTCCGTAGAGCAGTGGCTGCTTTAGACAAGAGACGTGGCGAGAAGGAGCCTATCTCACAGGAAGGGAGGAACCGGGAGCAGCGCACGGACCAAAGAGGGAGAAGACTCGATCGCCTGGGGTGGCGGTGCCTCGGGAAGCTTGGGTAGCAGTGAATTCACTTAGACTAAACTCAAAGTCCAGTGGTACTTCCCGCTTCCTCATTACTCTCTCTGTGTGCTTCTAAATGCCCTCTTGCTCCTGGCTCCTTCTTGGCAATTCCCTGTCGGGGAGGAGACGAAGGTGGAGAGAGACTTTGCTCTTATTCTAAGATTCGGGGCCAGTACGGGGATGGTGAATAATCGGGCCGGCGAGGGGCTTGAGAGCCCCACACAAGGTAAAGGGGCTTGTGAACCGTTCCCATTTCAAGGGTAGTGCAAGATGGAAGGCCTTGGAGGTGTCCATCCCTGCAGCCTCCTTAGGGACTGAAGCCATGGGGCCAACAATGCCCCAGAAACCCTGCCCTTAACCAAATTCAGAAACTTTAGCCTTGGGATCTGGTAAATCAAAGCTCTTTATAGCGGCAGGACGTAGCGAAGTTCTGGCTTCCGGGGCCTGCGGCCCCATCTCAGTCGTAATGAATGTGTCGGAATTGAGAGCAGATGCCGAATGGTATCGGTGACCTCTAGACTATAAGTCCAGTGTGGGCAGGGATTGTCTCTCTTTATTGCTGAATTGTACTTTCCAAGCAGTCGGTACAGTGCTCTGCATACAGTAAGCGTTCAATAAATACGACTGAATGAATGAATGGGTGGGGGTGGGGGGTGGGAGACTGGGAAGAAGACAAGAGGCAGACTAAAGAGGGACGCTTCACTCTTTGGGTCCTCCAGGAGACCTCCACCCCACCTCATCACTGTGGGAGATTAGTGCCAACTCTGCCCTTCTAGGATGCTCCGCTGGTGTTGTATTTATATTTACTGCACCCCCCACAGCCTGCGATGCACTCTGCTACACACTTTGGCAATACAAGTCAAGCAAGTGACTGCACCATTTGTCCACCCGGAAAGGTACTCAATAAATTCAGCTGAAAAACTGAACTGCATCTTCTTTATTAAATAACTTTTTTTCTGTCCAGTTCCATAAGAATCAGTGATATGGGATGAGACTTTCTCAAGTGCTCTGCACACAGGAAGTGCTCAATTACTACTACTGATTGACTGATTAACAAGATTCCCTGCTTCTTAACATCCTAACCAGAGAATCTCGGGCATCAAGTTAACTGGAGAAAAGTTAACCGGCTGATCCCTTCTTGAGGCAACAGGTCAAATATTGTTGGATAGCAACATTGCTTCACCAAAATAATCCTCTCTAAGGGAGAAAAATCAACAACAACAAAAAAATCAAGAGAAAGCAAAAAAAAAAAAAAAAAAGGGGTGTGTTTAGGCCTCCTCCTGTCTGGAAATGTCTGGGGAATTTTCTTCCCTCTCCAAATGTATTAAGTTGCTGGAAGCCATGTGACTACCTCTTGCCACCTCTCCCCCTCTTCCCTTCCTCCCACTCACACGCCTCCCTCCCCCATCTCCCCACAGGGGACCGTGTGTATCTGGGGTGGAGCTGGGATAGGAATCCAAACTACTCGACTGCCATTTCAGAATCTCTCTTGCTGCAGCTCTCCCAGAGAGAAGACTGCCCATAATTTACAACTGTTTCCTGGATGGCAGTTATAGAAAAATCAAGAAAATAAGCAGAGAGTTGGATGGATGGCTTTTTTCTTCAGAAAACTATGATCCCTGCAATGTGGGAAAGAGTTACATGCACAGTAAATGTTCAGCATACAGGCAACAACAAAATGCGGGCTTCCAGAAAGCAAACCCCTGGAGTAGAAAAATTAGAAAAAAAAACCCATTTACAGATGAGGAAACTGAGACACTGAGAAGTTATATGTCTTGCCCAAAGTCACCTAGCAGGCAAGTAGCAAAGCTGAGATTAGAACCCAGATCCTCTGGCTCCCAGGCCTGGGCTCTTTCCATTAGGCCACACTGCTTCTCTGTACACCTTATGTAATCAGTCATATTTATTGAGCACTTTACTTCTCTGTGCCTCAGATACCCCATCTGTAAAAATGGGGATTAAATCCTACTCCCTCCTAGACCATGACCGCTTCGTGGGACAGAGACTGCGTCCAACCTGATTAACTTGCATCTACCCTAGTGCTTAGACCAGTGCTTGGCACAGAGTAAGCGCTTAACAAGTGCCATAATTATTATGATTGTAAGAGGCTAAAAAAAAATGCATCCACACAATGCTGGAAAAGCAGTATTACTTGAATAATTTACACCATGTTCACTCTGTTGCACTTTTCTGCTACATTAATAATGCATTCCTACACTCCCACTTTTAATGAGCACACCATATGAAGATGCAAAGATCTTAAATGCTCAATAAATACCACTCACTGAGTGACTGGCTGACACCAAATATAAGAACGCAGGCCCATCTGTAATACTTAATCTGTAATGCTTACAGACGGAGCTTATGGGGTTCTTAAACTCCCCTTCAAGAAATGGTCACTCACACAGTTGAGAAATGGCCCACCATCCTCTGTGGGTGGCGTGCTTCTTGACAAACTCTTCCCTCCCTGCCTTTTGCCTTCAGTAGTTTGGACCAACAAGCCTCCGTAAATGTAGGCAGGATTGAAGATGGCCATATCCTACATGCACCCCCAACCTCCTTCCTTGTCTGAGAGCCATAAGGAAAGTTAGTGTGTTTCTCTAGGGTGTAACTGTTATTGTAACTATTAGATCAAGTCCTTCAGTTGGAGGACTGGGGGGGTGGGGGGAGATGGGGGAGCAGGGAGGACCACTCTCTGGATGACTTCACTCTGCCCCATATTTCCAGGTGGCTCAGGGTGACAAGAGGCCACTGCAGGACCAAAGGATTGGGGGAGGGAGGCAGTGGGGCAACAGCCCTGGGCTCCACCCTGAAAGAGGTCTAACACATCATCATGTAATAACTGTCGTATTTCTTAAGTACTCATTGTGTGACGAGCACCGTAATAAGCAGGCTTTCATATATATTTTGTATTTTTTCATCATTACTGTGTTTCAAAAAAATACGGGTTACCTAATGTTCAGTGCAAACTTACGTTTAGGTCAAAAATGATAAAAAAAAAAAAAGCCCAGACAGATGAAAGGAGAAATTTCAGAGGACAGAGCTGGTCTTCCTCTATCAAAAATCCTCTTTGCCAAGATAAGATTGACATCTCAATTTACAGATAACAAAACAACAATTCAAAACATTAATATTGCGAGGTTGGTATCGATTTCCAACTGCGTTTAAATTAATGAGCTTGTTGCTTTTTTTCCTTCTGTAAATCCCATTAAATGGGGATTTTGGCCTCGGGCATCACTATGTGCATTAATTTTGCAATCATATTAAATTGCAAACCATGAAAATTATGGGTGCCCAGTATCTTTCTGAAGCAAAAAAAAAAAAACCCAAAAACCAATGAACCTCGGCACAGTCTTCTTAACTGGGAGGGAAATTTCCCAGAATGAGAATTTGCCAACCCAATGAGTCAACATCTAAAAATATGTCTGAAATATTTTCTAGTATATTAGAAATACTAAGGTAATATTTTCTGTTTTCTAAGAGCTTCACAATTCTTGCTGTTCAGTGTGTAGTGCCCTCACTCCTGGTTTGCAAAAGAGCTGATAGAGTTTGCAACTGAAGCAGGATGGGAAGATACCGGAGTTCCCTACAGCCACCAGCCCAGAGTCCCCAGCTAACAACATGACCTTGACATCAAGCCTGGTTATGAGAGGAAAGATAAAACTTTTGCTTCCGCTCTAAGAATGATAAAATAACCCAGAGAGAGAAAATAGATTTTCTCTTTGGGGGATCACAGTCACTTTTCTGGAACACACGCAACATCTTTTAATCCTCTAGGCAAAATAATGACTTTAATTTCCTTAACTCACTGAAGCGAGATATCTTCTCATTTGCCAAAACTTCCAGAGATGTTAACCATGACCTATTGTACTTGTCTGGAAAACAGCATCTTGCCAATCACATAAATAGGTGCTTCCCCTTACCACTTTCTCTAGGGACATGGTGTGAACTGCATTATTGTTTTTTCCAGCAGTTATTCAGCTGTTTACAGTATAGTATGCAATTCTGCCAGAGTGCAGTGATGATGATGATGATGATGGTGGTAATGGCTCCTATACCACAGTTAAACAGCTCTCTGTGCTTCAAAGCATGTATTAGTAATACTAAAGGCAGTCTGCCCATCTTAAGGGGAAGTATATGCTAGGTGGATAGCTGAGCTTGGAATGAACTAGAATCAGTGTTCCCTAAGTGTCCCTTCGGTGAACTTTTCTTTGGGCTGCTTTTCAATGCTAAAAATATTACAGAAGTTTCTGTTTTAAAAGGCTAACCTTCACAAGAAGTATGACCAGAATTCATAGGGTGAAAAGATAAAAAGCAGTAACCAGACCTCGGCCCTGAGATGTCAAGAAAAGCTTAAGAAAAAGTAATGGGCATTTCTTCTATGGTGGGTACCGGAGGCTGGGGTACGGAGGTGGGGTGGGGGGCGGGAAAGGGGCAGCTTGAAGTCTACAACACAGTGAGTCAACACCTAAAAATATGTCTGAAATATTTTCTAGTATATTAGAAATACTAAGATAATATTTTCTGTTTTCTAAGAGCTTCGCAATTCTTGCTGTTCAATGTGTAGTGCCTGCACCGTCCTGCACCACTACTTAACTTTCCAAATCAACTTTTCCAGTAGAGAAACTGACATATACCAGCACCGTTTCTAGAATACTGATAGAAAATTCTCCAAGGAGAATGAGGAAATGGGGAGCCAATCTAATCAGGAGATTAGCACCAGGGCATTCCAAAAGAAATAGAGTCAGCCTTCAACTAGCTATGCCTTTGAAAACGGTAGTCTGGTTTTCCTTTCATTGACTATTTTGAAAAAAAAGAGAATACATTGTCCTTCACTTAGCAACTGGCACCCTCTTCCATACAATTATTGAACTATCTCCAGTAAAGGGAAATATCATCAGTAGCTCAATGAAAAGCTTTACCTTGCAACAGAACCATAGGATCGTAATGGATATACAATGTCTCAATAACATCTTCCTCTCTATCTTTCCTTCTTTCCAGGTTCCAACAACAGTGGCCTGTTACATTAATGGTGCCAAGACTGCAAACCACAAACTTACCAAAAATATTGAGATTATGAATAGTTTAACTGGGTCTTGAAAGATTCATAGAAGGCAGATCTTGAAAGTTGCAGATCTACCCCCTTCATCCCTCCACACCTCAAATACTAGTCACTTCCCTTCAACTCTTCCTGACTGCCTTCTTCAACTGATCACTTTCCACTGATTTCTTCCCCACTGCTTTCAAACATGCTCATGTTTCCCGATCCTAAAAAAACCTTCCCTTGACCCCACAGCTCCCTCCAGTTTTGCCCCATCTTCCTTCTTTCATTCCTCTCCAAACTCCTTGAGTGATTGTCTACACCCACTGCCTCCACTTCCTTTCCTCTAAGTCTCTCCTTGCCCCCCTCCAATCTCATTCCACTCCCTTCACTCCATGGAAACCGCTCTCTCTAAGGTCACAAATGATCTCTCTCTCTTGCCAAATCCACCAGCCTCCACTCCATCATAATCCTCCTCAAACTCTCACCTCTCTCTGTCAGTGTCCATCATCCCCTCCTCGACACATAATCTAACCTTGGCTTCACTGACCCTGTCCTCTCCTCGTTCTCCTCCTATCTCCCTGACCGCTTCTTTTCAGTCTCTTTCACGGGTTCCTCCTCTGCTTCCCACTCTCTGTGGGAATCCCTCCCATGGCTTCAGCTTCCATCTCTACATGGATGATTCCCAAATCTACCTCTCCAGCCCTGAATTCTTTCCTTCTCTGTAGGCTTGTACTGCCTCCTATCTTCAGACGTCCTGTCGACACATCAAAACTTAACATGTCTAAAATGGAACTCCTTACCTTCCCATCCTGACACTGCCCTCCCTCTGACTTCCCCATCACTGTAAGACAACACTACCATCCTTCCTGTCTCACAACCTCATATGTAAACTTGGCATTACCCTTGACTCATCTCTCTCATCCAACTTAATCTTCAACCAAATCTGTTGGTGCTACCTGCACAACATTACCAGGAACTCACCCCTTCCTCTCCATCCAAACTCCTATGCTGATCCAAGCATTTATCATATCCCACCTTGGCTATTGCATCGGCCTCCTCGCTGACCTCCCTGTCTCCTGTCTTTTCCCATTCTAGTCCATATTGCACTCTGCTGCCCAGATCATTTTTCTAAAAAAAATTCAGTCCATGTTTCCCCACTCCTCAAGAACCTCCAGTGGTTGCCCATCCACCTTTGCATCAAATGGAAACTTTGAGACACTAAATCATCTTGCCCCCTCCTATCTAACCTTGCTGATTTCATCCTACTCAATACATTCACTTCGCTCCTCTAACACCAACCTACTCACTGTAGTTCCATCTCATCTATCTTGCTGCCGAACCCTTGCACGCATCCTCCCTCTGGCCTGCAACTCCCACCTCCTTCATTTGCAAAAGACCACCACTCTCCTCACCTTCAAATCAACCAACCAGTCAACTGTATTTATTCAGTGCTTACTATGTGCTGACCACTGTACTAAGTGCTTGGGACAGAACAGTGTAATAGAGTTGGTAGACATGTTCCCTGCCCACAGTGAACTTACAGGCTAGAGGGGAGGCAGACATTAACATGAATAAATCACAAATATGTACATAAGTGCTTAGGGAAGCCTTATTATTATTTTGCGCAGCTGTGTGACTGTGGGCAAGTCACTTCACTTCTCTGTGCTTCAGTTACCTCACCTGTCAAATGGGGATGAAGACTGTGAGCCTCACGTGGGACAACCTGATTACCCTGTATCTACCCCAGCTCATAGAACAATGCTCTGCACATAGTAAGTGCTTAACAAATACCAACATTATTAAAATTAGATCTCCCAGAGGCCTTCTTTGAATCATTCCTCATTTCCCCTATTCCCTCTCCCTTCTGCGTCGTCCTTTCACTTGAATTTGTAACCTTTAAGCACTTTATATTTACCCCACCATAAGCCCCACAGGACTTTATGTACAAATCTGTATTTTATTTTAATGTCCGTTTCCCCACCAGGCTGAAAGTGCCTTTTGGGCAGAGAACATGTTGTACTGCACTCTCCCAAGCACTTAGTCCAAGTGCTCTGCACAGTAAGTGCTCAATAGATACCATTTATTGACTGCCTGATCTTACAGCCTGTTTCCTTCTAGTCTCCAAATGTACTGATTTGCCTTGCTTTGAACGTGAGTACCCTTCAAATGGGTAAACTTCATTTTCCGAAAATAATGATACTAGACCCCAGCATATTTTTAGCAGCTTTAGACAGCATTGAATTATTGTTGCTCTTGATTCTCTCTAGTGTCACATCAGTTCCTCCTAATCAGAAATCCTATTAATTCCCCTCATTAGAAAAAGAAAAAAATGATTCTCGACATAGGTCAAATCTGGACTGGATGTGTTCATGTTTGAGCACATAATTTAGTACTTTTATTATTACCAGATCCATAAATAAGAATATTTATGATCTTGAAATCTGAAAGCAGATATAATACATGGGTTAAACACAAGTGTGTGACATGAAGCAGTCCAAATTAGTAACTTCTATTTAATTATTTTCCTCAATTTCCTGACATGGAGTACTGCTGTAGAGAAGCAGCAGGACCTGGTTGAAAGAGTCAGAGGAATCCCCCCCCCCCCTTTTTATTTTTACGGTATTGGTTAAGCACTTACTATGTACCAGGCAGTGCATTAAGTCCCGGGGGAATATATAAGCTAATCGGGCTGGACACAGTCCCTGTCCCACATAGGGCTCACAGTTTTAATCCCTCACATTACAGATGAGGTAAACGAGACTCAGGGAAGTGACTTGACCAAGGTACACACGAGCAGGCAAGTTGTGGAGCCGGCATTAGAACCCAGGTCCTTCTGACTGTCGGGCCCGCGCTCCATCCACTAGGCCACACTGTAAGGATGCGGATGCCCCGGGAGCCCTCCTGTTGCTACCCCACTGTAGTAGCCACCCAGATTTACAAACTCACTGATGTTTTCATGGGCTTCTCGGACAAGACCAATTCTGGCTCACATTATCAACTGCCAGTGGATTTACCGGACCAGTGGGTCACCCTAATGTACAATCTGATGGCCACAATAGCATTTCCGTGACTTCAACGTGAGGCCTTTCTGTTCCTCTGATCTACAACAAAAACTAAAAAGATCAAGTCTCCCTTCTGAAGGCTGGCAAAGTGGTCAGATACTCATAGCCTGGATCCTATTTACTCCATTAGATCCAGTAGAGAACCTCACGGGGCCAAATCTAGTCCACTCTAATTCCACCATGGTTCATTCATTCAATAGTATTTATTGAGCGCTTACTATGTGCAGAGCACTGTACTAAGCGCTTGGGATGAACAAGTCGGCAACAGATAGAGACAGTCCCTGCCGTTTGACGGGCTTACAGTCTAATCGGGGGAGACGGACAGACGAGAACAATGGCAATAAACAGCGTCGAGGCGAAGAACATCTCGTAAAAACAATGGCAACTAAATAGAATCAAGGCGATGTACAATTCATTAACAAAATAAATAGGGTAACGAAAATATATACAGTTGAGCGGACGAGTACAGTGCTGTGGGGATGGGAAGGGAGAGGTGGAGGAGCAGAGGGAAAAGGGGAAAATGAGACTTTAGCTGCGGAGAGGTAAAGGGGGGATGGCAGAGGGAGTAGAGGGGGAAGAGGAGCTCAGTCTGGGAAGGCCTCTTGGAGGAGGTGATTTTTAAGTAGGGTTTTGAAGAGGGAAAGAGAATCAGTTTGGCGGAGGTGAGGAGGGAGGGCGTTCCAGGACCGCGGGAGGACGTGACCCAGGGGTCGACGGCGGGATAGGCGAGACCGAGGGACGGTGAGGAGGTGGGCGGCAGAGGAGCGGAGCGTGCGGGGTGGGCGGTAGAAAGAGAGAAGGGAGGAGAGGTAGGAAGGGGCAAGGTGATGGAGAGCCTCGAAGCCTAGAGTGAGGAGTTTTTGTTTGGAGCGGAGGTTGATAGGCAACTACTGGAGTTGTTTAAGAAGGGGAGTGACATGCCCAGATCATTTCTGCAGGAAGATGAGCCGGGCAGCGGAGTGAAGAATAGACCGGAGCGGGGCGAGAGAGGAGGAAGGGAGGTCAGAGAGAAGGCTGACACAGTAGTCTAGCCGGGATATAACGAGAGCCCGTAATAGTAAGGTAGCCGTTTGGGTGGAGAGGAAAGGGCGGATCTTGGCGATATTGTAGAGGTGAAACTGGCAGGTCTTGGTAACGGATAGGATGTGTGGGGTGAACGAGAGGGACGAGTCAAGGATGACACCGAGATTGCGGGCCTGAGAGACGGGAAGGATGGTCGTGCCATCGACGGTGATAGAGAAGTCTGGGAGAGGACCGGGTTTGGGAGGGAAGATGAGGAGCTCAGTCTTGCTCATGTTGAGTTTTAGGTGGCGGGCCGAAATCCAGGTGGAGACGTCCCGGAGGCAGGAGGAGATGCGAGCCCGAAGGGAGGGGGAGAGGACAGGGGCGGAGATGTAGATCTGTGTGTCATCTGCGTAGAGATGGTAGTCAAAGCCGTGAGATCGGATGAGTTCACCGAGGGAGTGAGTGTAAATGGAGAACAGAAGAGGGCCAAGAACTGACCCTTGAGGAACTCCAACAGTTAAAGGATGGGAGGGGGAGGAGGCTCCAGCGAAGGAGACCGAGAATGATCGGCCAGAGAGGTAAGAGGAGAACCAGGAGAGGACAGTTATTTCCCAAAACTAAAAGAAAGTAGACATTTATTTCTGATCCTTAATTTAAAAAAGTTCCCACTAAGAGACAAATGTTTATTACTTTACGTAGGAAGAAAAATTGATCTTTTGTGTAAAACCTTGTGAACTGAGGGTTTGCTACAATCCGTGATGCACTTCAAGCTGTTTGTAGGCAGGGATCTAGCGTACCCTCCCAAATGCTTAGCACATTGCCCTGAACAATAATATAAATACCAAGATTTAGTGAACCTTCCTCACATTTTCCCCAGAGTCCTGAAGCTTCATTCTAGGGACTCCAGCTGTAAAGAGGAAGGGGAGATAGAGACATGAGGTGGGGATGGGAGGGGGCGGGGCTCTGTGGTTTGAAGCCAATAATTTGGTTCCCATAACTTTTATGGCTGGGCCCGTAGCCATAACTAGTCAACCCCTGCGCCCCCGCCTTGGAGAAAGATGGGGGCCAGAAATGGGATCCAGACACCAGCTCTGCTCTCTGTACTCAGCTGATAGCCCCTGCGCCCTGGCCTAGGAACCCAGTACGGCAGGGAAGCAGTGTGGCCTAGTGGATAGAACATGGGCCGGGGAGTCAGAAGGAACTGGGTTCTAATCCCGCCTCTGCCACTCATCCGCTGTGTGACCTGGGGCAACCCACTTCTTTTCCCTGTGCCTCAGTTCCCTCATCTGTAAAGTGGGGATTAAGACTGTGAACTTATGTGGGACGGGGACTATCCCAGCATTTAGAACAGTGCATGGCACACAGCAAGCACTTAATAGATATCAGATATATTAAAAAATTCTGTCCCATTAAGTTTTTGCACCTGGCAGGCTTGCCCTGGAGGCCAGGATGTGCTCCAGGACCAGAGATCTGCCTCTCCCGGAGCCTAGCCAGAAGGTGTAGGAGCAGTGTGGCTCACTGGAAAGAGCACAGGCTTGGGAGTCAGAGGTAGTGGGTTCTAATTCCAGTTCCACCACTTGTCAACTGTGTGACTTGAGGCAAGTCACTTAACTTCTCTGGGCCTCAGTTACCTCATCTGTAAAATGGGAATTAAGACTGTGAGTCCCGAGTGGGACAACCTGATTATCTTGTATCTACCCCAGCTCTTAGAACAGTGCTTGATATATAGTAAGTGCTTAACAAATACCATCCGTATTATTATCATCATCATCAGGCAGCCAAATAGGTAGGCTGGGTATAAGGCGGACAACCAGAATGGCTGTTGCAGCCAGGGGACAGGCCTGCTGCCCCTGGCTCCACCTGAGGCCAGGAACAGGCTCCTTGCCTCATCCTTCCCTTCCACTTCCTCTGGTGGCCCCAGGCCCCTGTCTGTCTGTATCTATTTCCTAGACCTTCTCCCAGAACCCCACCCTCTGGGAGCCTCATCTGGACCTCAAAATTGAGGAATAGAGGCCAGCCCTGCCTCATCCTTCAAAGTTCTCCAGTTCGTGCTTGAGGCAACCCAGCCCGAATGGGTGCTAACCCATCTTGGTTTTTCTCTCTCTCTGACTTTTCAGAATATAAGTAGTTCCCTAATTTACTCTAACATTTACACGACTCTGGAGCCGGATCTGCAAAGGGCAAGGCTAATAGCAGGGTTGGAGAAATGTCATGGACTACACCTGTGTCTTATCGGCATAAGCAAGAGATTGAAAAAAACCACCAGGAACTCCACCGTGCCTTTATCGATACTAGTGGTCTCTGACTTGTCGGAGTAACTTGTTGATACTGGTCTTTTTTTGTCACAGCCAACAAGGGAGGGAAGGGCCTGTCAATAGTGGGTATTTTTGCCTGCCTCCTCACTGGCTTGGAAATCTGCCCCTTTGACTGTTGGTAGTAGCTCTGCTCTCTTCTCTCTCTCTGCCTGCCACCCTCCAGTGCCCTCCTCAACAGGGAGGACAGTCAAGTATGGGACTAGAATAAACCCAGGGCTCCCCCCCCACCCCCGCACAGAGTCTGACCCCAGGGCAGATGGGGAAGCAGGACTAACACTTCAAAATTCTGAAAGCACTGATTTCCTCTGCATTTCCAATGTTAGGTAAAGTGCTTCCTTTCAGAAACACTGAAACCAAAATCGTTTTTTGCTAAATAAAAATCGTCTTCAATCCACAGACTAACCCCAGGCAGGCAAGGTCTGAGATGGCATCTACCTCAACTAGATATAGAAGCGCGGGTAACACCTGAGCATTTTCAGAGTCCAGGGTTCTTCTGCTACATGCCAGCTATTGAAATGTCAAAATTTCATCATGCTACACTTAAAAACACCTGTGGACACACACACACACGGAATGGACCAGGAACGTTCCCTTCTTCCCAAAGAGTGTAACAGCTCTGAGATACACATGTGGCATCGGGCTTGTAAAGTGGATTCCTGGAGACAAACCGAAAGGCTTTCCAAAAGCTGGCTTCTCTGAATGTATTTCAGAGTGACTCATAAAAGAAAAGACAGCAGGGTGCACATTTCAAACATCTAATGTAAATTTCTGCCCTCCTGAAAAAAGTCATTGAATACTAAATCTTTTCATCATCTAAAACTTGGAAAACAAACACCGTGAAAAAGATTTACCCTCAATCTTCTTAGCCAAACGTCCCTGCTCTTCTCCTTCCACTCTTGCTTTCCCATGCACAGACTGAAGAGCTAAGAAGCACTATTGGAATATTTCACTCCTTTTCCACCCAGACACAGTGATGCCTCAAGTGGCTGGTCATTCCCTCAGCCTCAATCTGTAAGGTGAAAGGCAACGGAGAGCCTTCAGAGCAGATTAAACCAAACCAGGTCTGCTCTTAAAATTCCAATTCCCTCTGCTCTCAGTCAGTCGATTTTTTTATACACTCTGTGCCTGGTAGCTTCTAGATTTCCAGCTTTGAAAAAAAAGGCAGAAAAAGGTCATCGAGGGATCGGTCCACCAAGTGCTTAGCTGAAAGTGTATGCAGGTTGGACGGGTGGATAGTTTTGCCTTTGGACCGTAAACCCCTGTGGGACAGAGACTTGTGTTCTATCTGACTATGCTGTATTTATTCCAGTGCTTAACACAGTGCTAGGCACTTAAATACCACAGTTATAATTATTATCTTTGAGAAGATACACCCTATCTTCACCAAAAGAGTTACGCCCATTTCATCGAGAAAAACTCTGTTCAAAAGGAGAAGATACAAGAAGTCAGTAGAGTTTTTTCCTTGAGAACACAGTAGTTTCCCGCACAATTTAGCCCTTTCCTGTCTCCCTCAGATTGCTGGAACTCTCAAAAGATGGCAAAACAGTATGTAGGCTTAACAGAAAAAAAAATTCTCCACAGATTTTCCAAACTTCTTAAGAAGTTCGACCTCTTCCCATTGGACTGACTTTAAAAGCACACCCTGGCAAAGTATTTTTTGGGGGAAAAAATCCATCAGGTGACTTCTAAGTAATGACCTCCTGTCTTAGAACAAGTACTTAGAGGCAAACGCAGGATAGACAGTTAAAATTAATCTACAGTAATTTTAAACTATGTACATTTCATAAAATTGCCCTAAAAACATCACCCAGTGTGGATATTCTTTGAAAAATCTAGATTTTTACCTGAGTGTCTCTCGGAAGCCATGATCAAGAGAACAAATTCAAAAGCAGCACCCAGGCAACTGTTCCCAGTACCACAGCTGATAAGAATATGGCCCGTTTGATAACATACATTTAAGGGGAGGCTATTAATACAAAAATAACTAAGAACAGATGTCCCCACCCCTCCCCAGGGATCACAACCTTAATCCCATCAGAAAATTCTTACCATTTTAGGTGATCCATGGGAGAAGAATAGGATCCAGTAAAAATACCTAACACTACATATAAATGCCTGCTCAACTACTCAGCATCCAAATTAGCTCCAAAGCCAGCGAGGCTACATAGAAAGTCATCACTCTGCTGGAGTACAAGTTGGCCTCTGCTCCCAGATACTTTATTACTGACCCAACCTTGTTAATCTACGTTACAGACTTGAAGCACTCTATTCTAGGTCCTATAAATAGTGCTATTTCTGCCCTGTTTGGGAAGAAGATAATATCGTTTGATAGACTGGTGTTTAAGGGACAATTAAATTGGATTAAGCACCAGGATGGACAAGATTAAAAGCATTACTGATGCTTAACCCAGGATCCCCCTCCCCTGGGAACAGGAGAAAAAGCTCCAGGGGAACTACAGACAGAGCTGTACAGGGGTGCAGAACATCTTCCCGGATTAGTGGAGGGTGGAAATGGAAACAGGGCTCCCAAACAAAGCAAAACCAATTGCTTTGAGAGTGGTGTTGATGGTCATGAAGATATCTGGGCCGAGTAGGCATAAGGCTCAAATTGGTCGGCCGTGATGAGAGGCCTATTTGCCTGCTGGATTATAAACCCAAAGGCAGGGATCTATCTCATCCTTCAATCCCACTGCATATTCCTAATCACTGAAAAATGCACTCTGCATACATCAGGCACTGGGTAAATGCTGTTACTGAGTATCCTCAGAGGCCTAAACTATCTGACGGATGCTTCGTGCTAGACTGAAATTTGGCATTTTCCACGGCCAGGTTGAAGGCCTTAGAAAAGGGATGGCTGGAATGGATAAAAGTCCTTAAATGACTCAAAAAAAGGAGTCAATGATTTATTTTTGGAGGTTGGAATGCCACTGGCCCATTGGTCATGCCATCATCACAACCTTTAGGTGAACATGTACATAAGGAAATGAAAGAGATTGGATGGTGTTGGTGATTCTTCTTCTATGCTGATGGGCCTGAGAGGGGTAGAAGAGAGCAGAATGCGGGGTAGGGGAGGCAGGGTGATGGGCCCTGGGGGCTCAGGTGAATGAAGGCAGGAGAGTAAGCACTCAATAAATACTACCGCTTGATTGATCGACCCAGAGTAACATGATTACTCTGCAGACCAGCCTCTGGGGTCATTTAGCGTGGCTGTGCAGTTTTACAGGTGGAGCCCCACTGTAGCCTTCCGGCTGGACTCCGTGAGCCCCGACTAGGGTCATGGTCCTCTGACCTGGCCCCCCCGAGCGGCAGGTTCCGGGTCAGACCCCCCAGCAGGGCCCACTCTGCCACCATCAAGCTAGAGCCAGCTTCAGCGGGTCTTTCCGGAGCTGGCTGGAGTTTGCTGTGGGGTGGGGACATCCACCTCACCTGTGCTCCACGATGAGCATCTCCACACAGATGGCTCTGGCCTAGCTCGGGTACCCATCGAAAGTCGGGCGGGTGAGGCTGGGGCTGTCCAAGGGGAGTGGCGGCCCACAGCCTCCTCTGGCCCCAGGACCACTTCCCTTGGTTTGCTGAAAATGCCCCCAACTCTAAATACCGAAATTCTACATCAACACTTTCTTATCCAATTATGAGCCATTTAAAGAGCATAAACACGAACAAAAACATCCCCAAACCGTTCCTATAACTCCCTCCCTCTGTTTACAGCTGAACCAAATATTTACGTTTCCTCCATTTTGCACTGTACTCTATCTGGGGGCGGGATTCTCAGACGGCAGCCGACAAGGCCCCTTTCAGGACCACAAGGCCCCACAGCCACCTCCTTAGTCTTCAGTCAAGATGCTGGTTTGCTTTACAGTCTATGACCAATGCGGCCCAGATGACTAGACAGAAAGTAACTAGGCTCTCGGAGCGGGAGAGACAACTTTGGCTCTTGATGCAACAAGGAGGCATCCCCAGAGGATCAGGTAGTGCCTGATCTGTTAGATGGAGAAAAGGTAGGTGAACAAAGGCAGAAAGCAGGTGGGTGCAGAATGTAACCAAGGGACAGGAGAGAAGTCGGGGAGGTGGCTAAGATCGTGAGGCCCAAGACCCTCACATTCGGGAATGAGACTTAAAATTCTATACTGGCACGATCTGAATCAATCGATGGTACTTATTGAGTGCTTACACATGCACAGAGCACTCTACTAAGCATTCAAGGCATTTAACCCCCAGGAAGGAGCCCCCAGTGCTCTGAAACACTGCATTTCTAGGGCTCCTGACTGTGCCAAATCAAGTCACTCCCCCAAACTCACATCCCTTGACCCACACTCCTAGACATTTACCCTGATCTCTGGAGCTCCTGCCCGGTGAAAGTTAAGCAACTTGGCCTAGTGGAAAGAGCACAGGACTGGGTCTCAGAGAACCTGGGTTCTAAGCCTGGCTCCTCTACTTGCCTGAGATGAGACCCTGAGCAAATCATTTAAGTTCTCTTTGCCTCAGTTTCCTCACCTGAAAAAGGGGCAATAAATAACTGTTCTGTAAACCCCATGTGGCACAAGGATTGTGTCAGATCTGATTATCCTGTATCTACCTCAGTGTTTAGTACAGAGCTTGGTACATTGTAAGCACTTAACACAGACTTAACGCCTCTCAGGATTGCACCTGGAAAGTTTCCAGTACCCTACCAGTCTCAACTATGGGAGAATCAAGCAGATCATATATACCATTCCTAGCTTGGCCAGTGGCTAGCGACTGGAAAGCAATCTGCTACAAGTCAAAACTCACTCCCATGCAGCAATGGCATGGGAGAAAGTCGAGGGCGGAGACTTGAGTTTATTGCACGGAAGGAAGCAATGGTAAACCACTTCAGTATTTTTACCAAGAAAACTCTATGGATACACTACCAGAACGATTGCAGATGGAGGTGGGGGTGTTCTGGGAGAGATGTGTTCATGGCGTTGCTATGGGACAGAGACGACTTGACGGCAAAAGACAACACATTTTAAGTGCTGAATAAATACCATAATTATCATCATCACTACTTTGAAGAGTCCATTAGGAGCAAGAGATACATCCTCCGGTCTCAAGAAGTTCACAGTCCCATGAGGGAAGCAGGCAGGCAAAAGTTATTTACAAAAGTTTGAATGGAAAGTGGATCATTCAAGAGTCAAGTTATTCACCCAAGCCAAACCCAATTTTGTTCAGTTTTTCACACTTTCAATTACCTGAGCTAACTTCAGTGTCAATTAGTTTCACCTGAGCCCATTCGCACAAGCGTTCTGACACCAAGATGAGTTGTTCGGGCCATTTCTGATACTAAAAACAAAGGTTCCTCTTGGACTACCAATCCCACAGCAACAGGAGGCTAGGCACCCTGGATGAAGCTGGGATGGGAGTACACAAAGAGTCGACCAGAGTCAATTCGGTGACCGACTCCTTGACCTGCAATCATCCTTCCTTTTGGGTTGGCTTTACATGAAGGAAGTCACAGAGGAACATTGGCTTAGGCACTAGGCCATTACTTCCTGGGGCAACAGCAAGAAAGGAATAAAGGAGGCTTTTTGAGAATTTATAATGGCTTCCACTTCAGTATTTCTGCAGGAATGAGGGAAATAAAAATAATTTACTGCCTTTTTTTTAACCAGTTCTACCTTGTCAGGGATTTTGTGTTCAGCCAAACACAAGCACAAGACTAAGGCATAGAGTCATGCACTATGATACTGGGTGATTCAGCTTTGTGTTTTCCCGACTATTTTCTCGTTCTACATTCCCAGCCAGAAAAGGACTGGGGCAACTTTGGCCATCTCGAATTTCTTTCTGACTGCCAACCTACAGGACAAGAGCACGACTTCTGCATAATGAGCATGCAGTAGGAGACAGAGTGTGCTGAGCTCTCAAAAGCAAACAGCTCTAAAGCACAGAGGAGTGAAGGCAGTGAGTCCCCCAGGCACAGGATGTAGGATCCTCAGCCATCACCAAACCTAGGGCTCTAGGCCAGGCTGGAGAGGTCAACAACCTCACCTCAGAGTCTTACATTGTAAAATATCTCCGCACGGTTGGCAATAGATTTAAATGTTTTTTCTCCTGACTAGAGAAGCAGTGTGGCCTAGTAGAAAGAGCCCAGGCCTGGGTGTCAGAAGACCTGGGTTCTAATCCCAGCTCTGCCATTGGCCCATTATGGGATCTTGAGCAATTTCCTTATCTGTCTGTGCCTCAGTTGCCTCACCTGTAAAACAGGGATTCAACATCCATCCTCCATTCCCCTTAGACTGTGAGGTTCATGTAGGGCAAGGACTGTATCTGATGTCCACTAGACTGTAAGCACCTTGTGGCACGGAACTTGTCTACCAACTCTGTGGTACTGTATCCTCCCAAACGCTTAGTACAGTGCTTTGTACTTTGTACTTTGTAAATGGTAAATAATAAATACCATTGACACACTCAACACGCCTATAGTATAGTAAGCACTTAAATGCCCCACAATTACTAGTTATCCTCTTTCATTCTCCCTATAAGAATAGCACTAATGCTTAGTAGACATTGGGTTCTATTTTTTTTTTGCAAAAGCGGCTAGAGACTAAAAAAAAAATTTGTGCATGTGTGAGCTAAGCTAATTTTTAATAATATGAATATTGGTGAGGTACAGATCATTAGCTATTCAGTATCATGGGTGCTTTTAGCAGTAAAAAAAAGGAATAAATCCTACTCCCTCCTCCTTGGACTGAGGACCCCATATGGGACAGGGATTGTGTCCAACCTGAATACCTTGTATCTATCCCATTGCTTACACCAGTGCCTGGCACATAATAAACACAATATAATAATAATAATAATTTATTCCACTTTATTGGTACAAGAGTGGACAGTTACAAGTCTAGCACTTAGGCACGGATTCACTTTGATCAAGTCAATGGGAATATTGAACTGACTGAACTCCTTTCAAGAGAACCATAGACTGTACTCAGTCTGGGTACATCCAAATTCTTACTAAGCTCTACTGGCCTTGTTGTTCATGTGTACTAACTGACAAGGTAAAAAAAAAACTCAGTCAAGTGGATGGCATTCAGCTCTTGGACCACATGCTCAGCACACCCAAAGCAGAAAAGACACTCCTACATGGACCCGAATAACTCCAAGATCCCTGTCTGTTAGAAGTGAACATTACATACAATAATAATAAGAATCTGTAGCAATAATATAAAAGCACATAACTTTTCTCCATTTTAAATATGAGGAAACAGAGGGACAGAGAAGCTACATGGCTCCCCTAAGGCCCCACAGCAGGGAAGTGGCAAAGTCAATAGTAGAACTCAGGTCTCCCATTTCCCAGGCCCAGGCTCATTCCACTAAGCCAAGCAACCTCTCTCTCCTCCACCATTTCTAAATGAATTCTTTCAAAATGGAGTCCTCCGGAGTCAGTCACTCAATCACATTTATTGAGCACTTACTTGGTCCAGACACTGTTCTAAGCATTTGGGAGTGTACAGTGTAACAGAGTTGGTAGACATGTTCCCTGCCCACGATGAGCTTATAATCTAGAGTGGGAAACAGGCATTAATATAAACAAATTAAATTACAGATAAATAAGTACTGTAAGGAGTCTACGGCAAAAAGAAGGAATTGAAGTGGGACAAAGCAGAAGAGGAAAAAGAATAGAAACTGGAAAGAGAAAACACAAAAAGAAATGCAAAATACACATACACTAAAGAAAGTGAAAACTTGAGGAGAGGAAAAATCCATCCATTCAATTCTGTCCTAA
This sequence comes from Ornithorhynchus anatinus, assembly GCF_004115215.2. Classification (NCBI taxonomy): domain Eukaryota; kingdom Metazoa; phylum Chordata; class Mammalia; order Monotremata; family Ornithorhynchidae; genus Ornithorhynchus; species Ornithorhynchus anatinus. The sequence goes on along the minus strand of NC_041733.1, from coordinate 25,358,863 downwards.
CATGTTTTCACAATACACTCTGGCTACCGCGCTTGACTGGGCTGGGAAATTTGGGCCTGTTCACCCACCAACTGTGGGCACAGGGCACTGTTGCAGGGTGGGGAACAACAGCATGGGCACATGGGCTCTACCTCAGAAGCGGCAAGTACCATAGCTTGAGATTCCTTATCACCGCAAGACCTTATCTCCCTCGTGTCCCCGTCCGGCTCTATGCGAGAACAGAGAATACCTGTTTCTCAAGTGCTCAAATTCTCCTCAGATCTGCTCTCACCATTCCAAGGAGATATTTCTATTTTATTTCTGTACTACCATATTGGCTTCCGGAGCCCTTTCAACCATGCAGGCTCCTGGCAATCACAAACAACACCTGTTGTTGACATTGCAAACCTTTGATTGATATTTGAGGAATAAACATTCCCAGGCCGACTTCCATACTTACTAAAGTTGACTTTTCCAAAACCAATGGCAGGAGAGCACCCCTCTTTACTGAGAACACAGCAGCAGAATAAATTCTTGTGCATGCCTGCTATGTGCTTGGCAAGGTGCAAGACAGCAAACCAAACATATAGTCCTACAAGGACCAAACACACAAAATGTATGGTTCAGTCCTCCGGGACCTTTGCATTTTCAAGAGAGAAGATCTATTACAAACTTCTGGTCCTGCTGTAAGAAGGTCTTTTTTTAAGGTCCATTTCTTTGGTGGGGAGACAGCATGTGCTAGTGGAAAGAGCATAGGACTGAACCAGATTTGTTTCAACAATATTCACAGAGGAGAAGGATGTTACACAAGTACTTAAGTTTTCTCGGGACTTCTAATCACCTGGATCTTACTACCTAACTGATCAAATGATATAATGATCCAATCACTGGTAGCCAAAGTCCTGAGGGCAGCTACCTCAGGACACTGCACTTTGACCACAATTGCCCAAATGGTGAGTGGATGAATGGATTAAAGGCAGCAATTTCAACATGGCCCCATAAGCAGGCAGACACTGTGAATTCAGCAGTTGCAGCGGCTGAAGTCCAAAGCTGCGGAACTTCTTGGTAAGGCCAGCAGAGCCCAAAAAAACCTCATTTATTTGGGCTCCATCATGTGGACAGGGGAAGGAGCAGCTGGGTTCTAATCCCAGCCTGCTGTGAGATTTTGGGCAAGTCAAAACTGCTCCATGCCTTAGTTTACCCATCTGTAAAATGAAGATTCAAGTGCCTGTTTTCCCTCCAGCTTGGATAGTGAGCTCCATCTGGGACAGGGATTGTGTCCAACTTGATTATCTTGAATCTACCCCAGCACTTACTACAGTGCTTGGCAAACAGTAAGCCCTTCACCACCAACATTTTTATTCTTATTACTGTAATAATCAGGATAAGCAGGGCCACAGTGTTGGCTACACCTAGTTGGGCTGCCTCCCCAAAGGTGCCTGTACTTCCATATCTCTACTCTAACAGTCTCCAAGGCAAGGACTGGCTCTACTGCTCAGCGCCATGTGGCTCCTGGCCCGCTAGAGTGACCTACTGGGAATACTCAAGGCCGGCTCCAAATGCCCCCAACTCGTGTTCAATTCCAAGTTTCTCCCATCTGCCCTAATCTGGCACATTAGCACTAGGAGGAGAAGTTTTAGCAGCATTTACTGAACCCCCATTTGGAGCCATGCGCTGTACTGGGTGCCTGGGTAGGTCAGAAGTGACACATTTCCTGCCCAAAAACACTTACGCTCTAACAGGGGAGACAAACATAAAAACAGTTACCACTAGAGCAGAGGCGGTACTAGCAGGTAAGGGGAGTTTGCAGACAGTGTAGCACAACCCACAAACACCACTGCTGCTGGGGTCACAGTGGCTGACCTGGGATTTCTGAGCTCATTTTAACTAGGCCCTCCAGAAGAGAGGCCAAGATCAAAGAGGAGCTCAGTATCACGGTCTGTTTTGCTGTAGTTGATGAGGATGCCTAGATAACACCGGGGGGTGGGGGAAAGGGAGTGTGTGAGAGTGTGTGAGTGTGTATTTGTGTGTCCATCCAGAACTTATGAACTTATTTATACCCAGTTTAGCACTCATGTACACTTATCCACGTTATTCATTTATTTACGCATTTTTTTAACCTATGTTAAATGTTTCAGTATTTGTGTCCCCCAGTTACAGTGTAAGCTCCTTGTGGGCAGAGACTGTGTCAATTTATTATTCTGTACTTCCCAGCTCTTCCCAAGCACCTAGTACACCACATCAAGTGAGCATTCAATAAATGCTTCTATACTACTATTCCTACCACCGCCTTTCTTTCTCACTCGCCCTTCTGTCCTGGTTCTCTTTTTCTGCTTTCCTTGTGCCTGTCCTCCCCACACCACACTTCCTGTCACACTTTAGGCTCCAAAAGGTAGGACCACCTCTGCTTGAAGAGCCACTTCTCGGGGTGAAATGGGAAGCTGGGTGTCTGTGCAGTGATCCGCCTTCTCCAAGTTCAAGCTGCCAAAAGATTTGATTTTTAAAAGCTGCGTGTGTTGATCGATTCAAACGGGTGCACTCGCAGCAATAGCTTATAATGGAGCAATGTGAGCAGGCTGCAGAGAGCAAGGACACTCCACGCTGTTCTCCTGGCAACATCTCACCAATGCATGCCACCATTTCAGTGCACAGCTCTGAGTCATGGGTCTGACCTTAAAACTACCAGCTGGAAAAATACCGTATTCTTACTTTATATAATCCTGTCAATCTCAGCCCCTAATTTGGTAGTCATCTTGCAAGCTGTTTTGAAGTTCATAACAATGTAAGAGCACCTCAATTCCACAGATTGACTAGGTGCCCTTATAAAAGCAGGCCAGTGACAGGAAGTGTGAGTTAGTGAAGTCTGCGGGGGGAGGAGTCTGGATTCTACTTTTATCTCTCCCATTATTCTCTGACCAGTGATACTCTCCACCTCAGTTGTCCCAATGGTAAAATTTGAAGAGGAAAACCCAGCCCCACCCACTCTCAACTCCCAAGGTTGTTTCAGGGATTAAGTGAACTCTTTTTTTACTTTTTTTTTTTTTTAAACCGCAAAATACCCCGAGATTCCATGAGCCGCCAAACCCATTCCAAACATCTCTACGAGACATGCGGGCTTTATATGGCCTCTGGCCTTTCACTGTAAAGCATCACTGTATTCTTGTTTGGAGGCCAGTCATCCTCAATCTTTCTGTTCTCCACAGGCTAGAAGATGAGGGTTTAATTTGCACTTCCAATTAATTAACTTTTGTGAAACAAAATTTCTTTGAGTTTCTTTTAAAGACCCAATTTTGGCACAATAAGTCGATCTGACTTCCACAGTAGCTCAATATTTGTCTTGGCCCTGAGTGCTAGAACCACCTTTGGGGCTATCAAGGCCCTTTTGGATGCTGTTAGTAATGAAATGTCACAATCCTTCATTCCTAACCAATCAATGGTAATTATAACGAACGCTTACTATGGGCTGAGCACTTTCACTAGCCAAGAGGAAAGCAGCTGGGGAAGCCCTAGTTGGTAAGTGGAATTAAAATGAGGTACGATTAAAACTTTTCACCTGTACAACTGGTTCCTCCATCACTCTGAGAAAAGGATATGGAAAAAATACAATCTAGGAGCTTGATTTCTTTTCTGTTTCTGCCATTGAAAATACAGGATGATATTTAGTAACCACTTGAAGAAGTAAATCAATCTCTTTGTAACCTGGCCAGAGAGTGGGTTTATTTTCAGGCTGTTGTGGTGGTAGCTTAGTGAATCCAACACAACAAGATCAAATATCAATTCCCTCTGGAGCTGAAACATTCCAAATGCCGTAATTAGTCATTCATGAAGATTAATATCCAACCGCAAAATCATTCTGACATGTTAATTTTCACTTCCACATCATCTTTCTACCAACATTTTCAAGTTCTTTACACACACAAATAAACCTTCATGGGGCCACTTTCAGTCCGTGGAAAATTTGGTTTGGTAAACTGAGGCACTAGGAAGACTGAGTGACATGCTTCAGGAAACAGAATAGTAGAACTAAGAATAGATCCCAGAGAACTACCCTGTCACCTGTTTTAGTCACAACCCTATAAATCTTCACTCCTGCAGTCAGCCATGTTTCTACATCTTTTATACACTGTAACTTATGATAGTACATTCAGGATGTTAACCTAATGAAAAGGTATATCTAAATTCTTCTGTGAATTTTTTTTTACCTTTCTGATTAAGCATCTCTGGGTGTGATGTAATCCACAGGCTCTCTGCCTGAGGAGAATCATTATATCCAAAATAATCTTCCTCAACTAAACTATATAAGAGAAATTAATCTTCACTATTTAATTTGAGTTCAGTTGTTTTATTTTTTTTTAAATCTTCCCTCTCACAGTCATCCCCTTCCAACATGATCCAGCCTCCAATATTACTGACTAGAAAACTAACATAAATCAGGTTAAATTACTTGCTCAGCACCCGAAGCACATCAGCTTGAATACAGGCAGTCTTTGGACACATTTAGTTCCTGAAAATTACATCTTAAGTCAAGATGTAAGTTAGAAACCAATTCTTTTAGAGGATTAATTTTATAAAAAGGAGTATTATCTGAACCAAGGTCGATATCCTTCCTTTAACAAAATTAACCAACATTTGCTACCGAATTACAGGGGTCATAGCTATTTTAATGCATTTACATTATCAGTGTCTCTCTCACAAGCACTTAGTAGGGTGCTCTGCATAAAATAAACCCTCAATAAATGCCACTGTATGACTGATGGAATTAGAGAGGTATCTTGATGGGGAATTAAATGGATGTGCTGAGCCTAACTAGAGACTCGGTCTAATGATAAGATTATGATATGAGTGTAATGATTTATTATTCATTCAATCGTATTTATTAAGCGCTTACTGTGTGCAAAGAACTATACTAAGCACCTGGGAGAGTATACAATATAACATACACATTCCTGCACAGTCCAGAGAATTTACTAGAGATTTAATAGAATTTCAATTTCCACCAGCAGAAAGTGTAAGGTCTAAGAAGAAATAAAGTGATTTTGGGGTGACCGTTTTCCCCTCTCATTAACTGAGGAAATGTGAGCAGCTCTCGTCTGGCCCTGAGTCGATCCCAAACGGATCTGTCCGCCAGGAGCACAGCAGCTGGGCCTGTGGGGAAGTGGCAGGATTAATCCCTAAAGGGGGCTGGGGTAACATACTTGGAATGTCTTTAAAGAGATTCCTCTCAAACTCCCGCAACTGTGCTGGCAGAACCCTGGCCCTGGGGCTAAGATCTGGGGGCTGAGAGTGAGGGAGTGGTTTCAGGAATCTGCAAGATTGGAAGTTGCTTAGACACCCATCTCCATAATGAAGTGCCGAACACTTCATGTCTTATATCTTCTTTCTTCTGCCCGGTCCTCTAATGCTGTTATTAGAGCATTTACTTGATTCTAGAGCATAATTTGTTCCTAATTCCTTGACCTGAGGAAATGGGAATTGGGGCTTGACAGGACAAACAGATCTGGCCAATAGCAGGTACATAGGGGGTTCCTCCTCATCTCCCTGCCTTGTCCATCTGAGTCTAAGGGGCCAGCAATATGTTTCATTAATATGTCGGGTGCATAATTGGCATAAGAGAACTCAGGGTGACCCTGCTCCTTTGTAAGCAAAAGAAGCACTTCTGAGAGCTCCAAAAAGAGAAAAACAGTGGTTGCTCTGACCTTTCCAGAGAACCTGAAAGTTTGGCTTCAAAATTGAGCCTCAGAAAAACAGCCCGTTGTTTCTTCCATCTGCAGGACAGAAAGCAAGGCTGGTTGTGACTAGATTGATCAAGTTTTCCCCCAGGTGAGTCCAGGAGAACAAATTTGAATAAATTAGCCTGTCACCTTACAAGAATTGGCACTTTGACTTTCAGACAGTTCTCTCCTGTTGCACTGTAGTTCAGGTACTCAGGGCTCTGAAGCAGAATAGCCTAATAGAAAGAACCTGGGTTCTAGTCCCAGGTCTGCCACCTGCCTGCTCTGGAATCTTGTTTAAATCACAATTTCTCTGTAAAAGGGGGATTTAATGTCTAATTCTCCCTCCTACTTAGACTATAAGCCCCATGTGGGGCAGGGACTGTGCCTAACATGAGTAACTCTTATCTACCCCAGTGTTTAGAACAGTGCCTTACACATCATCACTATTATTATCATCATCATCAGTGGCCTGGAGGCCCAAGACCAACTTTCCCAGGGTGTTTCTTGACACTGGGGACAGAGGTGAAGAGAACCAAACAGTCCCCAGAAACATCAGGAGCCCATCTGAAAGTTTTCACGCATCATCTGGGAGGATATAATGCTGAAATCCTTGTGAGTCATGGTACAACTTTTCCCTTCGGAAGGCACTCCCTGCACTAAATGACAGTTGAACAGTTAGGCTATTAATCCAAGAAAGGTCCTGTAAACCAAGAACACATTTCCTTGTGATGGCTGGAAAGCCCAGTACAATCTGGTGTTTCAGGTTTACAATGGAAGGCACTCACGTTTTTCCTAAAGTCCTAAATTACACCAACATACCAGATAAAATAACACAGAAACAGGAATTTCTCCTCAACCTCTCTAGACTGTAAACTCGCTGTGGGCTGGGAACGTGTCTGCCAACTCTGTTGTACTGTACTCTCCCAAGTACAGTATTCTGCACAATAACTGCTCAATAAATACCACTGATGATGATAGTCATATGGCTTACTTACTGTCAGAGGTTTTAGACCCAAGGCAACTAGCCCCAACTCCTCTGCAGCATGTCACTTGCTTTTCTTTACCAAATAGGGAATCTTGGGGAAAGGCAAGGGGAGAAGGTCACTTGACCTCTCCAATTTCCAGGGAAGAGTCCCATTATTCTCCCTTCTGCCGCCTAGGTGAGCCCACTGGTCCTATCCTGAATTAATATTTCATTTCCTGCTCTTAACACACAAGCATCCAGCCACAGGGTGTCCCCCAGGCAATGCTCAAGGGAACTCAAACTGAGGGAACTCAAAGGAACTCAAACTGAGGAAACTCAAACTGGTCAGTGATGGCTATTTTCTCTCTGGAGAACACTGGCCAGCCTATCTGCATTCCCACCAAGTGCTCCCAAGCTGCTTTGATCCATTCCATTTCTCTCAGCCTCACCCCAGCAGTCCCAAGAGGCCCTGCCAAGTTCCAATCACCCCAGCATCCTCTTCCTACAAGTGTTTATTCTGAGGGGAAAAATACACTGCCAATAATAGCTCGAAGCCAACTATTAGATTGCAGCCATTCCCACCTCTTGGCCATGTTGTCCCTGGCTCAGCACCCACCATCATTACAGGCCAGAATGTCAAGAATGTTGCAAAAACCATTGTTCTCTCCCAAACATCGGCTCAGAAATTCTACATCCAAGACCCATCAATAAATGATATTGATTGACTTTCCCATAAGATTGTAAGGCTCGCAAAGGTAGGTAGGAGGTGAGTCAAACTCCTGTTGGTCTTCCAGATCCCTAAGACTCTTCTCTGTCTTTGGCTAGTGCTCAAAAAATCCTGATGATGGTGAAGATAATGATGATAAACTACTCTGTAGCAAAGTGGCTGCAGTAACTCCCTACAATGTCTAGCAATGGGGCCAGGAATTTTATCTGTAAGGATATAATAATAATTGTGGCATTTGTTAAACGCTTACTATGTGTCAGTCACTGTACTAAGGGCTGGGGTGGATACAAGCAAATTGGGTTGGGCACAGTCCCAGTCCTATGTGGGGCTCACAGTGTCAATCCCATTTTACAGATGAGGTAACTGAGGCAAGGAGAAGTGAAGTGACTTGCCCAAGGCCACACAGCAGGCAAGTGGCAGAGTCAGGATTAGAACCCATGACCTTCTGACTCCCAGGCTCATGCTCTATCCATTACGCCAGGTTACCTCCCAATAAGTCCCCAAAGACAAATCCTGGGACCTGACAGGATGAATCCCTGCACCCCTAAAACAGCTCAGACTGGTGACAACCCAAAATCACTCCAAGAGAAGGTGATTCCACTTAGCCAACACAGTAGCTCATTTTAGCAATTTCTGCAAGACTCTTATTAATACTCTAAGAAATGCCAAATTATTATTACTATTAGAACAGCATTTTCAAACTAGGGAGATGCTAACAAATGCTCATTCGTGGTGATGACATTGACAGCCAAAGTGCTAAATCGGGTTGAGTGTTTGTTGTAGCTCAAAACTGTAACTTTTTAATTGCTGAGGAAGGTTTGGCCTCTGCTACACTGGTGGCCTTAAAAAACTTTCCACTGATTGGGCTAGGGATTTTAATAAATTAGGCACAGCTCGTGACTAAATAAGATTTCAAACGTAGAAACTGATGAGCATCCAAAATTCATCTCTTTCTGAATCCCTTTCACAAGTGAGCATTTGCTGTTGGCTCAGCAAATCTTCGTGCCATGGCAACAAAAGTGCTCATGACGCAGAGAAACATAATGCAATCTTCACTCACACAAAGCTTTTGTGATGTTGAAAGATTCTTGGATGAAAAAAGTAAGTACAGTTCTACATGAAATTACTTATAGATAGATAACGTTTTGCATCAGGGTTAGGAAGGGAGGGAGGGAAGAAGAGAGAGGAAGCACAGAGAAAGTATCCCCTCCTTTGCCAGGGTTCTTTTGTAACTGATTATTAACTGACTCTTGTTTGGTACCAGGAAAATTCACATATGTGAGCTGTTCCTGGAAAAGATCAAAGCAGTTGTGAACTGATAATTCACTGAGAGATCTTTTAACCCAGCATATTGGTTTTAAATTAAACAGCATGAAATCTTGGCATAGCTTAATTTTAAGTAGCTATAATTTCCTAAACACAGGAAAGAAAATAAATTTTAAAATGTAGTTGAACTAGGCTAACCAAGGCCCAATATCCTGATTGTGGCAATCTTATCTACCCATCTAGTCACTCCCCAAGCAAAGGTGTTCACAAGCATCTCATCACCAAGTAAGGAACATGTAAGAAGTGAGAAGTATTGTCACCTAGTGGATAGAGCACAGGCTTGGGAGTCAGAAGGATCTGGGTTCTAATCCTAGCTCTAGCTCTGCTACTTGTCTGCTGTGAGACCTTGGGAAAATCACTTAACTTTTCTGTGCTTCAGTTACCTCATCTGTAATAGAGGATCAAGACTGTGAACTCCACATGGAACATGGATTGTGTCCAACTTGATTAGCCTGTATCTATCCCAGCGTTTAGTACAGTGTCTGGCACATAGCAAGTGCTCAATAAGTGCCATAAATAGTTAAAACAATCCATTTTAAAAAGGAGCATTTTCCCTAGGAATCCTGAACCAATCAAGTGGAAGAAATCTCTGACTTCTAAAGTTGGAATTTGAAAATCTGGATGAATTAAACTACAGAATCTGGAATGGCTCATGGAGGCAATTCCAACTGCCCTTAAAAACTGGACTGAATTCAATAAAAATTATTTCCTGAAGTTCTCACTAAATTTATAGCAGTGCAAATACATACCCCATATGGATTATGTGTTCCTACCATGCTTTGAGAATAAATAAGTTGAAAAATTAGTGGCAGACCAAGTCAGACATAGAGAGCTTTAATATGTGGGGCTTTCAATAATGCCAATTCAGAAAATGGTGTATCTAGATGGGTATTCTAAAAATGCAAAAGTCAAGTACCAATGTAAGATAATCTTCCACCTCCCAAAGCACAGGTAGAAGAATCAAGGAAGAAAATTTGGGAAGTGAATGTGCAAAAGCAAAAGAATGGTGCTAACAAAAAGCCATTGCTTTCTGTGAACCAAGGAGGGGAAGACCAGTAAATCTGGCAAAACCACCACAGAGCTCATCTAGCTCTCTCCTGCTACTCCAGGACTGTTTTGCAATCTCCTCGTCTAAATGCAATGGACCTCAAGCCCGATGAACCAAACTTCTGCAGACCAGAAAGCCGTGGGAAAGCTCATCCACTCAGGATGAACCCAAAGAACCAAACCTCTTCAGAACATAAAGCCTTGGGAAAGCTCATCCAATCAGTCTACAGGAAAAAGATTCTGGTGAAGCCCTTCTCTCCTTGGTCCCCCTGAAACCAACTCACATGGAGCTACCCAGTGCAGTGACAGACACATGAAAAAGCTTTAGTGCTCAAGCCAGAAGAAAGCAAATTTTAAGAAAGGAAATACAGAAAGGAAAAGCACTAAAAGGAGAATGTTTACTTCCAAAAGGGAACAAACATCTCCTCCATGAAGCCTTCCCTGACTAAGCCCTCCTCTCTTCTCCCACTCCCTTCTGTCACCCTGACTTGCTCCCTTCATTCATCCTCCCTCCCAACCCCACAGCACATATGATTCTAGCTGTTATTTATTTGTTTATATTAATGTCTCTCTCCCCCCTCACCATCGATGAATTGATGTCTTATCTACAAGAATGAAAATCCCCGGAACCAACAATAGGAAGAATGAGAAGGCTTATAAGTGAAAATGTATTTTTAATTTAAAGTGCCATCCATCTCACAGCTAAGCATCACTCATAAAAGCAAAACAGTTAAATTATTCAGTAACAACCTGGCAATTCCACTAAAGACAACACAATTTTTGAGAAACTAACTAGAAGACGCTGTAAAAATCAGAGACACTGAGAGGCAGCCCTGGTATGATTCTCTTCTAGTAGGGAAGAGACTACTACTAGTAGTCTTCTGCTTTCAACTTTTTTGGTAGAAAGCATGGGGCTAGGAGGCAGGATAGCTGGGTTCTAATCACATGTCTGCTTTGCTGTGTGACCTTGGACAAATCGTTTAGCCACTCTGTCCCGAGATTCCACAGCTATCAAATGAGGACAGGACTTCTTTTCCCTACTTCTTAGAGTCACCTCCAACTGGGTGAAACATCCGATAACTGCAGCCTACCGTGGTGGCTGAGGACCTCCCTGCCAGTCCCAGCACACTGTGTGCCAGCCACGCTGCCTCTTCAGTAGCCGACACCGGCTCCCCTCCTCATCAGGGGAGACTCTATCCTGTCCTGTCTCTCACAGCCCCGGTGGAAAACGGAACAGTCCCGCAGGGAAGCCTCCACAAAACCGCGAGAAGGCTAATGGCTGCAGTAGCCACTGTTGTGGCTTTGGGTTTGCCAAAGACTCTGAATCACAGAGAGCCTGAAATTCTGCTCCTCCAGCCCTGGCACCCTACTGACTTTTATTTTTAGTTTTTGTATTGAGCATTTGCCTTCGTCTTTTATGCCGTTTTAATGTTTTGCTTCATTGCTCTCTCTCCCACCTTAATTCACAGATTGTGAGTCCCTTCGAGGGACAGGGTCAGTGCCTAATTCCTATCTTCCCAGCACTTAGTACAGTGCTCTGCACCCAGTATGCACTTAATAAATACTATTAGTACTACTAGACTGTGAGTTCCTTGTGGTAACCAATCTGATTATCCTGTATTTACACAGTGGGTGGCACAATGGGAAAGCAGCGTGGCTTAGTGGAAAGAGCACGGGCTAGGGAGTCAGAGGATGTGATACTAATCCTGGTTCCGCCACTTTGCTGTGTGACCTTGGGAAAGCTGCTTAACTTCTCTGTGCCTCAGTTACCTCATCTGTATAATGGAGATTTAAATTGTGAGCCACAAGTGGAACAACCTGATTACCTCATATCTACTCCAGCGCTTACAACAGTTCTTGGCATATAGTAAGCGCTTAACAAATACCCTAATTATTACAGGATAAGGGTTCAATAAATATTATTAAACTGCTCTATTCATTCACCTGCTGGTTTACACCTGAACTTATGTGAAGCTCATATTAGTTAAATAGGGAATATACTGGAAAAAATACCTCTCTCCTTTATAGGTCCAGAGAAATCCCCATCAAGATCCCTCTAAACACCAAGCTGTTTAATTTTAGTGCAAAAATTATTTAATCCTGCACACCTGGGATCTCACACCCACTTCACACTACGCATTCTTAGGTCAGGAGGAGTAGTAGTGTAGCAGTGAGGGTGGAGTACACTAAGTCTTCATCTCGAAATGCAAAACCAAATGCAAGCCTGGCTGACGGTGAGCCCTCTCCCAAACCGGTAATAAAATGATTCTCAGTACAACCGATCCCTTGCACTATGTACCTAATTAAAAGCATTATTGCTGACTTGGTACACATAGGTCGCAGAATCCACTTTGAACCGAACCATGGATTCTGTTATGCTGAACTCCATTTTCCAAAGGATTCTGAAGATAGAGGCCAGCCAAATGGAAGATTTTCAAGCAGCTTGCATTGTAAAGTTTATCATCAATAATGTAGCAAACATCAAAGAGCTGAGCATAAAAACACACAATTGCTTAAATGCTTCAGAGTCAGAGGCCTGTGCTCTGCTGAACTGTTTGATCCATCCAACAAGTGATTTATTAGAGAATGGAGTGTGAAATACGTAGATTAATTTTGTTTTCATTTAGAGCATTTAGGTACAACTCCCAGCTGTATTCCTGGAAGAGGCTGCTGAAGTGGGGTTTGTGCTGGCCCACATGGAGCTGGTCGGGGAGGGGGCTATGGCATGGACACTTCAGGCACAGAGGAGCCTGAGGAAAGAGACTTTGCATTCTACTCCCCATCTCACCATTAACTCATTTTGTTCGGTCAGTCTCTGCCTCAAATCAACTTTCCCAAGTTCCCCCATCTGCTAAAGAGGTAAGTGAGGACAAAAGTAGCAAACAACAAAAGCTAAGAGTAGAAGTTATGAAATCACATATTCAGCCCCAACCCTCTTCATCCCTACCTTCATTAATTAGATGAGTGGGGTCTAGTATGCATTTATGTACATACTTGTGAAGTATGCGCTTATATTAATGTCTGTCTGCTCCTCTAGAATGAAAGCTCGTTGTGGGCAGGGAATGTGTCTGCTTGTTATACTGTACTCTCCCAAGCACTTAGAGAAGTGCTCTGCCTATAGTAACTGCTCAATACCACTGAGTGATCTCCTCAAGCCTGAAATATCAGGATATTTACATTAAAAATCCCACTTGTAATTATAACTCAATAATCGATGTAAAATTGAATTTTGGTCTTGAATTAGGCAGAGAGATTATGTTAGACACAGCAACCCGACCCCACTCTATCCACAGGAATTTCTATGACAATGAAATGAAGTTCATTACAGGCTTCTTAATCCATTCCCCTACAGGCACCCAGAAACTCAGAGCCCTTGGAAGACATTCAGTGAGGTTCATTTCCATGACATCATTTTGAGTTGTTCTTTGGTGGACAGACAATGCTGCTGAATCTTTTCCCATTCTGTCCCCGAAAATACAAGAGCAAACCTATCGTGGCCCCTTGTCACCAAGGTAAGTATCACACAGAACCCAGTTTTTAAGAGGGGAAAGTATGTCCAACCACCACTGGGATATGTAGAAGTGTTGGTGATGGCTAGCACTGAGCCAACCCCACTCTCTAAACCAGTGCCCAGGGCTCTGGGGCTCGTCAGGAGAAAAGGTGTCATTAGTGGTCATGAAACAGAATGTCTCCGAGCCCTCGCTCATCAGCAGCAGACACTACTGTGCTTCATCTATTTCTGGATTCCCCACTAGACTATAAGCTCCTTGTGAATAAGGATCCCAACTCCATTGAATACTACTCTCCCAAGTGCTTAGTATAGTGTTCTGCTCACACTACGTGCTCAATAAATATCACTGACTGATCATAGGGGTAGTTTCTACATGTTTACATAATAATAATAAAAATAATGTTGGTATTTGTTAAGCACTATGTGCAGAGCACTGTTCTAAGCACTGGGGTAGATACAGTGTAATCAGGTTGTCCCACATGAGGCTCACAGTCTTAATCCCCATTTTACAGATGAGGCAACTGGGGCACAGAGAAGTTAAGTGATTTGCCCACAGTCACACAGCTGACAGGTGGCAGAGCTGGGATTCAAACCCATGACCTCTGGCTCCCAAGCCCGTGGTCTTTCCACTGAGCCACGTTGCTTCTCTATGTGATGCAGGGAAGCAGCATGGCTTAGTGAAGAAACCCTGGGCCCGGGACTCAGAAGACTTGCGTTCTAGTCCCAGCCCCACCACTTGTCTGCTGTGTGACCTTGGGCAAGTCACTTAACTTTTCTGGGCCTCAGTTTCCTTATCTGTATGGAAGACGTATAAAGAGGACAACTGGGTCATTGAAAATTTATTGTTGCTCTTCTTTGTTTTATTTTTTGTTTCGTGTTAGCTTTTGCCCTAGTTTGCACAAGAAAATGGGGAAGACCTTTCCCCCACCCTAACTCTTAAGTCGTTCTGAGAATCACACACAGTGGCTTATGAAATCCCTCCTATTTAGACTGTGAGTGCCATGCTGGACCAAGGACTATGTCCAACCTAATCTTCTACCTTACCCAGCATTTAGTACAGTGCCAGTACAAGGACCACAAAAAAGGTGTTTTCCTTACCTGATCTGGATATAAAATGATGCAATATGGGAACGGCCATCCCACAGCGCGAGGCTGCTTTGATATTACACAAACCCCAAACTAGCACAAGTAAACTGGGTGTATGGCACTGGTCAAGGGCTGATGCTCCTACAAAGGCTGTGAGCCCCTCAAGAGACATGGTCTGTGTCTAATTCCCACAGGTGTACTTTTTTCTCAGGACTTAATAGTGCTCAGCCCACAGTAGGTGCCTAATTTATACTATTACTACTATTTCCCTGCCTCTATCTCAAGCTTACTGTACTGTCTGCCAGTACTTCGTGTTTCTTTGTGTTTTTGCAATTTTATAGTACATTCAGTAAAATGACAATGAGTAGCAAGGATCTATAACATCCTGTAAGAGGTGGACACAGTGATAAAATAAATCCATCTCCAAAAATGACAGTTATGCTGGCATCTTCCCTTCTTAACCCACTGAATCAAAGGTCACTATAATTGTGGTTTTCCCTTAACATGGAACCAATAGCCCATGATAAGAGAACTCCTCATATACCATTTTTGGTTTATAAATTAGGTAGAGGTTAGGGAACCAATGCTTTCAACCATTCTTGAGTTAGCACCTCTGACCTGCTCCAGGATTTGGGAGGGAAAGGAACATGTCATCTCCTTCCCTTCCAAAGATGAAATTTAAAGACTCCGGGGTTGCTCTGTGCCCAGAAGTAGGTGCCTGGGCCCAGAGCCTATGTTAGCGCAAGAACACAGTATTTCTGACATCTGATTACAAGAAATATCTGGGTCAACCTGTGGCAGACACCATTAAGGAGAGCTACAGTTGTGACAAGGTTTTAGAGTCCCTGGCAACCTGACCAGTTCTGCTACAACCTGAAACTGGGTTCTTGAAGACCCTTGCACTAGAGAAAAATCATGGTGTAGTATTTGTGCCTTGCCAAACAGCACATCACGTGTACACTGACATCCTATCTACTGGAGCTGGCTAATGGATCACGTTCTATTCAGAGACACATGCACTTTCAGAAGAGTGTTTCCTAATTCTAGTAGTTGTGCTATTTGCTACGTGCTTACTATGTACTAAGCACTGGAAGAGATACAAGATAATTTGGTTGAACGCAGTCCCTGTCCCACATGAGGTCCACAATCTAAATAGAGGGGGACAGGTATAAAATGTCCATTTTGTAGTTAAGGAAACTGAGGCAAAGAAAAGTGAAGTAACTTGCCCAAGGTCACTCAGCGGGCAAGTGGCATGGCCAGGATTAGAACCCAATCTTCTGTCTCCCACACTCCTGCTCTTTCCACTACGCCATACTTCTAATTCATTCCTGTTTTCCCAATTCTTCGAGAACATTCTACCCAAATCACATAATGAAAATGTGTTATAGGAGAACTGAATGTACTGCTTGGTTAAAAACCATACACTACAAAGCACCCCTCCACACCTGTCCCCACTCCACCCCTTTCACCCACTCAAGTGTCAACTGGAATACCAAGTTCCCTATTGAGTACTCCCAAATTCATCCCATGAGGTGACCCTGCTCTCTACTGTTCACAGTGGGAAATGAGCAGATCGTTACTGAAAAATACATTTCCAAATACCTCACGCACAGCTGGTTTGCTGTTTACTGCGCATGAAATGCAAGCCAAGGTCTCCCAGAAAAGAGTTATTCCGACGAACTGCCACTATTCGGGATGGTGGTGTTACCGGGCTGGGTCACTTCAAATGAACTCACTGGGCAAATGTAGCTATTCATACATTTCCTCCTTCAAACTCACCCGTGGAAAGTTTAGAGTTCAGCCCGAGAACCTGCAACACAGAGAGAGACTCACCTCCAATGGGATGGGATAGGTGAAGAATAGGCTACTCCCCAGTACGGCTGGACATGGGATTTAGGTACACAACTTCAAAAGTCCCTATGCGGGAAAGAAACACAGGGGAAGGAAAGTTATCCTTTTTAAAGACAATTTAGAAGCAACTTCCAAATAAAACCTAGGCTTCCTTTGAAATGGCTCTCCACTACACTGAATTTACAGCCCCTGAGGTTGAAGTAAGCTGCCAAAATGCTTTGCATATTTCTTCAAATGTCTGTTTATCATAGAACATTACCACTGGCAGCAGTCTGGCTCTCTCTGTTATCGGCTGGATTAGCTCAACTACTCAGCATTGTTAAGGGGATGAGCTCATGGCCTATTTCGGTTTGAAATTTACATTTGGCAGTCACCTTGGTAACCAAAACAAATGACTCAGTCCTTTAGAAGAGATTTATTAAGAGGTTTTTTTCTTTAACTCCAAAAAAAAAAGTGGCCTATATTACCATAGGAGAGCACACAAGAGAGCCAGACGAATAAACTATAGCACTCAAGAAAGTAATATTTAGAGACGTTGCTATAGCAATGGGGTGCCCTGCAAAATATTTCCGTTATCGTCGCTCTACAACGTGAGCATCTTGGTCTGGAGCCTCTGGGAAAACGGAATACACCACAGAATTTAGAAAGCAGGTGTTGGCTGTCCTTTTCCCTGCCCTAGCAGGCACACTGAATGCCACTAAAATGCTTAGACCATTAAGGGCCCCCACCAGCCTGCTTTTGTTTACCAGGAAAGAATGACTGAAGTTGGAATCCAAGAATGTGTGGGCTCACCTCAGAAGCATGCAACACCCCCAAATGAAACACAAACAAGCAAAAAATATTTTTGACATTTTTAGAATTTGTTCCGAGGAGAATGCAATTTCTGCTGAAATAAAGTGCAAAATGAGAATTGTGACTGGGAGAATAGAGCAAATAGACAAATGTAGTGACAATGCAGCTCAAAATCACATGGAACAGAGTACAAATTTGAATTTTGTGCTGGAGGGCTTACAGTTTGTTAATGGCCTTTATTCTAACAGGTAGGCCCACAAGGAAAAAATAAATAAAAACACTCTCCTATCTTCCTTCAGGCTCACTAAATTCTGAGGCGACTACTGCTTTCATTTCATGTGGCTCCTTTGGTCTCCCCCACCACATACCCAGTTTCGGCTTTTCGTACACCACAGAGAGCGCTACAGGATAGAGCAGTATTTTTTTTCTAATGGCATTTGTTAAGTGCTTACTATGTGTCAAGCACAGTTCTAAGCACTGGGTAGATACAAGCTAATCAGGGGGGACATAGTCCCTGCCCATATGGAGGCTCACAGTCAAGTAGGAGGGATAACAGGTATTGAACTCCCATTTTACAATTGAAAAAACTGAGGCACAGAGAAGTGAATGACTTGCCCAAGGTCACAAGGCAAGTTGCAGAGTTGGAATTAGAATACAGGTCCTCTGCCTCCCAGGCCCTTTGTACAATTAAATTACACCACAACATGAAGTACTCCTAAATATCACATATATTGCAGTTGACTCACATCAATGTCCTAGCAAGTAACTCTGCTTCAAATACCCCTCAAACCTAAACCCTGACAGTCGGAGATCTTTCCCAGCTCAACCTGTTTCTGTTTTAGAGTTGAGTCCTTCTGGAAGTGGAAGGGATTGAGTTTACAGAATCCTAATGCATGTACAGGACAGCCAGGTGAAATGAAACTTCCAAATGAAATTTTTAGGGGAGGTTTGTTTGTTTGTGAAGCTGAATGTGAGGGAAAATGGCCAGTGGGTGCTGGCTGTGACTTCTAAAAGTCAGTCTGTTGGCTTGGCGGGAGTAAGTCCTGTATTGAGCTGGAAAATGAGATCAGGGGGTTTGTTGAGGATAGTCACACCTACCAACCCCCGAGGCACACTTCCATCACAGACTCATCCTTCCTGCAGTATGAGATCTAGACTTCTGATGCTTCTGATCGCTTTAAAGCAAATGGTCCTAAATTCTCAAGGTGTTTTGAAGGACCTATGAGAGCACAATTTGAGGGCCAAATACTTAGGGGCATTTGCTTTTAGTTTACACGACAGATCTGGGACTCACCGAGGAGACCAGGTTCATTTTATTGCACGAGTCCATAAATAAGGGCAAAGCATCACCTAAGCAGAGGAAAAGTGATAATGCAATCATTGAAAATGAAACCCACACTCTTCAGGGAATGTTCAAACTTACTTAAAAGTGTAAGTGTCAATCTAGCCTTGCTGAGTTATCCTTGAACCTCAGGACAACTTCGATGCACGGCCTGCCTGCTGCTTTTGTTTCCCAAAGGCCAGTGCTTATCCCCTTCATTTGATGATGTTCTACAGCACACCACATTACAGGGGCATTAAAATCTGACAACTGAAACACCTAAGATTATATAGCCCTTCCTAGTAATCAGATCACCCAATGCCACCGCCTCTAGAATGTGAACTCCTTGTGGGCAGGAAACTGCTCTGCACAGAGTAAGCGCTCAATAAACACAACTGAATGAACGAATGCCTACCAATTCTACTGTACTGTACTCTCCCACATGCTTAGTACAGTGTTCTGCACACAGTAAGTGTGCTCAATAAGTTGAGTGATTGATGCCTGCAGGAGCTCCATTAATGTAGAAACTCCCAATGTGAAGTAACCAACCCATTTCCCTTATAGAAGATTGAATTTGGAATTACCTCATGCCTAGACAACATGGCATCAATTAGTTTCACCGTAAATCTCTAATTCTACCAAGAAGCTGCTGTTTAGTAGTTTTAGTCTTAAATACTTAAAGGAAAGAGATTTTGGGGGGAATTTAAGTAGAATCAGGAAAAGCAATGTTCTGTGAAAAAATGGAGGGAACAGTAAGAGACTGGAGGCTTGTGCTTTGGGCAAGCGAGACATGTTGTTGGGAGGTGACATGGCCTAGTGTGGAAAGAACATGGAGCTGGGAGTCAGGAGACTCAGTCCCAGCTTCGCCACCAGCCTGTTGTAATAATAATAATAATGTTGGTACTTGTTAAGCGCTTACTATGTGCAGAACACTGTTCTAAGAGCTGGGGTAGATACAGGGTAATCAGGTTGTCCCACGTGAGACTCACAGTTAATCCCCATTTTACAGATGAGGGAAGTGAGGCACAGATAAGTTAAGTGATTTGCCCACAGTCACAGAGCTGACAAGTGGCAGAGCCGGAATTCGAACCCATGAACTCTGATTCCCAAGCCCGGGCTCTTTCCACTGAGCCACACTGCTTCTCTATTGTGTGTCCTTGGGCAAACTGCTTAACCCCTCTGACCTTAGTTTCCTCATCTGTTTAGTGGAGGTTAAAAAAAAATTGTAAATGTTTTATGGGACAGGGACTGTGCCCAATCTCATAACCTTGTTCCTACTCTACCATTTAGCACATAACAACGGTTTAATACATGAACTGAAAGAAGCAGCTACAAACCTCTAAAACTCAAGTAAAATGTGCACCTCAGAACAAAATGGAACAAATAATAATAATTATAGTATTTACACACTTACTATGTGCCAAGCACTGTTCTAAGTGCTGGAGAAGATACAAGGTAAATAGGTTGTCCTACGTGGGGCTCACGGACTTAATCTCCATTTTACAGATGAGGCAAATGAGGCACAGGAAGTAAAGTGACTTGCCCAAGGTCACACAGCAGACAAGTGATAGTGCTGGAATTAGAACCCACATCCTCTGACTCCCAAACCCAGACTCTTGCCACTAGGCCATGCTGCTTCTCATAAGGAAAGCCTGCAAGACTAACAGGCAAGGTAAAAGAAGCCATCGGAGAGGAAAGGCTTTCAAAAATGGAAAAGCTTTCCTGTGGATAGAAAAGTCCATAAAGAATGGCAATCAGATGCAAACAGTTAATTATACAAGCCAAGAAAAAATGTACCGTACAAAGAGTACCTTACAAAGGGTGCCAAAGCTAATAATAAAATATTACTTAAATATAGCAAAGGCCTGAAATGAGCCAGGGAATCAATGAGGTCATTAGATGATCTCATTGTGCTCAGGAATGAAAAGGAGATGGCAGAGAGGCTCTTCAGTTGACTATTTATTGAGGAATCTGCTGGGGAGATTCTCACAAACTGTGCTTTGCAAGAGACAGGTCAGAGGGACTACACCAGATTAGGCATTATTTGTGACCCAATCGATAAGGTAAAAGAATCAGCGGATTGAGTGGCATTTGACCAAGAATTCTGAAAGGGAAGTCGCAGAATTGCCAGAGAGTGTTTAATTTATCATTCGATGGTATTTATTGAGCACTTACTCTACTAACTGCTTGGGAGGATATGATAGGGAGTTGGCAGACACGCTCCCTGCCCACAACAAGTTTATTGTTGCAAAGAGTCACTGTGTTGCAAGTCGGATGAAATGTCATCTATAAAAAGGATACCAGAAGAGTTCCTGGAAATTATAAAACCACTCGATCTATAATTTGTAGAATCAAAAGGGCATAGGTCTAGGAGTCAGGGGACTTGGGTTCTAGTCCTAGCCCTGACTCTAGCCCCTAGTGAAACCCTAGGCAAATCACCATCTCTCTGCGGCCCTGTTTCCTCCTCTGTAAAAGGGGGTTAAAATACCTACTCCTTAAATCACAAGCTGTGCCGGAGGACAGAATCAGCTGAACCTTCCTCATTTCAGCTATGAAAACTGTTCAGTGGCAGCAGCAGCAAGGGCAGCACTATCCACTGGTGGGGAGGGCGACCTCCGGCCAGTCAGGGCCCCCACCGGCCAGAGAGGGGCTGCGGCCCCCAGCCTCGTCAACGGCAGGCAGGGGAGAAGAGAAACTAACAGATTACATTTTAAGTCTATGCTAAAATGTATCCTGCAATACAATGGATCATAACGCTCCCATATTTTCAAGGAACATGATAAATGGCAATTCCTTGGCAATTGAATTTCTCTTGCTGTCGAGTCGTTTCCGACCCAGAGGACTCCATGAACACCTCTCTGCCAGAACGCCCCACCTTCCTCTGTAACTATTCCGGTAGTGTATCCAAAGAGTTTTCTTGGTAAAAATATGGAAGTGGTTTACCATTGCTGGTACTTCCGCACAGTCAACTTGAGTCTCCACCTTCGATTCTCTCCCATGCTGCTGCTGCCCAGCATAGGTGAGTTTTGACTTGTAGCAGATTTTCTTCCACTCGCAAGCCACTGCTCAAGCTAGGAATGGCTATGCCTCTGCTTGACTCTCCCGCCCAGAGCAAAGACTGGTAGAGTCTTGGAAACTCTCCAGGTGCGATCCTCAGAGGGGTTGGCAATTGGTAAGCGCTTAATGAGTACCATAATTATTGTGGGGAAAGAATATGGTCACTAAGATAGTCATGCTTCACTAATCTGAGATATCTTGAAAGAGTCAGCAAGCGTATGGGTACCATTAACTAGTAGACATAACGATAACGTATGAAGGTTCTCAAAAGATCTTTGGCAAGATTTTAGGCCAAAGGTGTTTAAAACTATATATTTTAAAAGCTTTTTTTATAAAATGGAATAATGAGAGGTTGGGGGGGGGGGTTATTCTATCATGGACAGTCTTATAAGAGATAATGCGGTCTTATAGAACACTTCGAGAAGACTGTACTAAGCACTTGGGAGTCGGAGGGCCTGGGAGCCAGAGGCCTGTACCAAGTATTTTATCTTAAAAGTGCAGAAAGAAATTGTGTCTTGGATTAGCTGAAATAGTCCCTGCGTAGATTGAATCAAATGAATCAAACACCTACTACCACTTGGGGCATATTTTTAAATGACTTTTACGATAGGCTCTTGTGGTACCCATAATTTAAGCATCTGGTGGCATAATTTGTAGGCAATAGACTATGCCCCTAAGTAGCCACTTGAAATCCAGGTGTAAACAATGGAATTACCTGTACAACTAATTCTCGACTCAGGTGCCCCTAAAAACTCAATCTCTGAATCATCCTACAACAAAATACATTATCAAATGCATTAACTGACAAAACTCAGACACCTTTTTACAAACTTCGGACAAAATCGTATATGTATACTGTCAATGAAAAAACTCAAAGCTTTTCCACGATCTTGCTAATCCAAACCTGTATATAACCCTGTCTTTAATGTCCTGTTGTTCTACCACTGACACATTGACAATAAATAACTTATGGAACTCAGTTATGAACTCTAAATAAAAGGAAGTTTGTTGACTATTCCCTGCAGGGGCTTTGGGTAAGGACACAGGTGGAAATTCTCTACAAATAGCCAGCTATCCATCTGCTCTCTACAGACACTGAAAAGTTGACAAAAAATGTACTGCAAACATTGCCTTTTTCTTGACTCTCATAACGCAAAAGCAGTTTGCAGAATACACCCATCTTCTGTGGGCAGGGCTCATCTTCAGAGCTCAGTGTGAAGCAAGCCAATCCCACGGGCTTTGATTTTTAAAAGTGAGGGAGGTATTAAAAATATGATGTATAGTGCTTAAACTGGAGAGGAGGAGGAGAATGCTTTCAAATAATAAACATTAATTTTAAGGGCTACTGAGGAACAGGAGGAAACCGTATTGCCTCAATGCACGCATGCACATACGAGTCTACATGCAATAGGGAGTCTATTAAAAATATGATGTATAGTGCTTAAACTGGAGAGGAGGAGGAGAATGCTTTCAAATAATAAACATTAATTTTAAGGGCTACTGAGGAACAGGAGGAAACCGTATTGCCTCAATGCACGCATGCACATACACACTCCTCTCCCTTCCTCAGGCATGAAGTAATTTCCGCACTTATTCAGTGACTAACAACCCAGACAAAGAAAAATTGTCTTCATTGTTTCATTTCACCTTTAATACTGACCCAACTCATTGGGACCTTCTCACATCAAGTGCTTTAGAGAGCAACCTGCTGATGTGTATTTTAAATGCACTGAATTCCATGTAATCTTTATGTTTCATTTGCATGATGAAAATGGAGACTCTCTCCTGCATAAATGTGTTCTCTGTTTTTCCTCCTTTCTGGGCACTGGGTAATGACTTCCCCAGTAATGAAGCAAAAAACTGGGGAATAACTGGGGAGGTGACAAAGGAAAGAGGAGGAGCAAGGGCCAATCAATGGCACTTACTGAGCGCTTACTGTGTGCAGAGTACTGTGGTAAATGCTTGGGTGAACGCAACAGAGTTGGTAGACATTTCCTGCCTTCAGGGAATTTACAATTTAGTGGATTGTGAATCATAGTAGGCAAGCTACAGCTCCCAATGGGTTGCCAGCAATAGAGGCAAAACTCTATCCCCTCTAGCAATAAACCCATGGCCAGTAGCTGTTACCACACTTTCCCTCTGGCACTGCAGGGAGATGTAAAAGGAGGATACCAGTCTAAATTTTGTAAACCAGTATTACATCTAGCACTGGGCCACGCAGCCAAAGGACCTACACCGTGCAGTTGCTAAAAGGAAGGCAATGCAACTGCTTATTTAGTTTAAGGAGTTCAGAATGTCGAAGGAACATTACCTCATTTAGTCACGCAGTAAATCGGGAGGCAAGTGAAGGTGGGAATTCCCAAAGTGGATAAGGAATCTAACATCACTCTTCAAGACTATTACAGGGCCAAGTTTAAAGCTAATTCCTTTTAATCCCACCCCAGGAGTCTCCCGATTAGATCATACATTCTGAAAGTTAAACCATGAAAACTGATTTGGCATTAAAACAAAAATTACTAAGCCACAAAAGCCATTGCTGAAAAAATCAGTCAACAAAATTTTAGAGAAGCAGCAAGGCCTAGTGGAAAGAGCATGGACCTGGGTGTTAGAGGATCTGGCTTCTACTTCTGGCTCTGCCACTAGTCTACTGCATGATCACTGGCACCTCATTTAACTTCTCTGTGCTTCAGTTACCTCACCTGAAGAATGGGGATTAAGGCTGTGAGCCCCACGTGGAACTGATTGGCTTGCATTTATGTCCAAAGGATTAGTTTGTATTTACATCAATGCTAGTACAGTGCCTTACACATAAGTGTTTAACAAATACTATTTAAAAAAAAAATCAAGTGTTTGCTGAGTGTCTTCTGGGGGTAGAGCACTAAATTGGGTGTTACAGGTGTATCTTGAAAGAACTACCAGTTAAATGGGGGAGACAGAGGGAGGCAGTCTGGGCCTAATATTTGTTTGAAAAGGAGGGGTGGGGGGGAGATAGAGTGTGTATTTGTGAGTGTGTATGTTGGAGCTCTAGATAAACACTGCAGAAGAAACTTGACAACTTTCCCTGACAATACTTTACAACGTACTTTTTCCTTGCATAAAATTTGTCTGGTGCAAACTTTGCCTTTTCAAAAGTGAAGGATAAATAAGCTCTCACCCTTCTGTATTTAACTGGGAATGTCCGAGGCAATGTGATTTGTGGTGAAGTGGAGAGTAATGAATAAGCAACTGCATGTTCAATTTCATTTGCAGGAACGGAACAAAGTACACTCTGCTCTTGCATACACTTGCATAAGGTATTGTGCATAATGTTCCCTGTCTTAATTAGTGAATAATATTTTATGTATTATGTAAGTATAGATTTAAGGCAACAAGAGACCTCGTTGATTAGTAGACACTCCTAATACAGAAACGTCAGAAGTTCCTGGCTAATCTACAGCAGGCAGTACAATTGGTCAGGTAGAGATCCAGAAGGGAAATTTCAGAGATCAATTCATCGACAATATTTCTTCAGCATCTGTGTATTGAACTCTGCGCTGTACAAAGTGCATGGGAGAATATAACAGAATTTAGAAGACATGACCCCTTTGATTCTTCCCCTATGACAACTATAAACTGTGCACCGCTTAAACACTTAGATACTCACCAGCCTCACAATATTTATGTAAATATTCTTAAACTTGTCCTGACTGTAAGCTTGTTATAGGCAGAGAACATGTCCACTAATTCTGTTGTACTGCACTCTCCCAAGCCCTTAGTACACTACTCTGCACATAGTAAACTCTCAATAAATACCACTGATTGATTCTGTACTCTTTTTATCCCCTATCTGTAATTTATTTAAATGCCCATCTCCCCTGAGAACTCTAGTTCCTTATGGGAGGGAAACATCTACCAATACTGTTAGATTATACTCACCCAAGCACTCAGTATGGTACTCTGTAAATAGTAAGTGCTCGATAAATATGATTGATTGTTGTACTGTACTTTTCCAAGCACTTAGTACAGTGTTCTGCATGTACTAAACACTCAACAAATTCCACTGACTGATAATCCCTGCCCTCAAGGAGTTTACAATCTGGTGGGGGAGAGAGACTCCAAAATAAATTACAGGTAGGAAGGAGGAAAGGAGATACTGTACATGAGGTAGTGCAAAAGTAATAGGGTACGACATCACTCAATCAATAGCATTTGAGTGCTTAGTACACGCAGAGCACTGCACTAAGTGCCTGGGAGAGTACAACAGAGTAAGGAGACACAATCTCAGCCCTCAAGAAGCTTGCAATCTTTCCTCACAGAAGGCCAAGGTGCCAAAACAGTTACACTAACTTGATTTGGGGGTCTCCTCCCACTGTCGTGTTAAGAATGCAAATGCTATGGGGCACGAAAGGACACCATTTAATGAAATCCCCCCCATCTCAGTGCTCTGGTGCTGGTCCGGACAGGCCCCCAGTCCCAGTTCCCATGAGCAATAGTCCTGTTTACCCCCACCAGCTTCCTCCATTCATCTGCTAGGCACTACCCCAAGCCCGGTGGGGACAGGAGGCAGAGATGGGGCAAAGAGCAACAGGAGGTTGAGAGGAATGCTCAGCGCTTAGGGAGCTGGCCATGTGCACTAGGTTGGGTCAGTCTCTCTCCTCTTTCTCCCCCCACCCAACTATGCACCCCACTGCCACCATCCCCATTTCATTGAGTAGTTAACCACTATAAAACACACACAACATTTTTCAAGGGACCAGTTACAAAGCTTGACATAAAGTATTTTAGGTGGGAAATAAAAAATTACATACATATGGAAATATAAAAGCAGAACTGCTTTTTGACCTTATAAAAATTTGCAAAAATCTCTGGCATTCGCCCATTTAGCTAAAGATGAAGTATACTTGAAAATAGCCACTGATTATGTAGAGAACGGCTACATCTTCTTGGTAAATCCAGTAAAATATATTACAAAATTGACTTAATCATGGATTTCTTTCTAGGTTCACAAGAAGGGCTGCTAAAATATTTTTTCAAAGATTTCAGATCGAAATCTAGTTGAAAATGCTTTGGTGTCATGAACTTTTTGAGTTGTTTTTACAAAATCCAACAGTTTCAGTGTGTGCTTGTGTAAACTCCTGGGTCTTTGCCTGGAGGGGGTTGAGGTCAGGATATATTATATTCAGAATCCTGGGTTCCTAGTTCCTTTTCCAAGTTATGCGGAAATCAAAATATGCATTTTTATCTAAGTTGCATTTTGCTTTTCAGCATCCTGGCCCTTGAGAACCATAGTTAACATTCTTTTCCAATATAAAGTAAGAGAAACGAAACATGGAGTCTTCTGCCCACAAAGCATTTTGCCAAATAAAACATGATTGTACTTGAGCTGTTTCTTTTTTCTCATTATGCTCCAACCATAACAAATCAATAAGTTAAAGAACTATAAAGTTGAACTAAAAAATGACCAGTCTTTAAGAAAGTCAAAGGCCTGAGTTTGGTCAAGTTTCAAGGTAAAAATAAAATACCTTCACTGTAAGCAGAAATAATTCATTGTGTACAATCTGACTCAAAGCACTGTTTTAATGCAAATCTAGGAAAAGGAAGAATTAAACTTAAGAAAAAGGTCCATTTTGTGTGAAAATATATGGATTAACCAGTGAAAGGACTGAAAAATAAATCAATGTTTATAATAGTGATACTGCATGATGTCCTGGGGATCGCAGCACATTATTACTGCATATATATGGTGTTTGTCATTTTCTTAGGAGATAAATTCTACCTTCCCCTCCTCACCTCCCCCAAGAGGTAGGAACACCAGTTAGACATTTATTTCTCTAGCCACTTTGCATTTGGGAGGATGGCTGAAGTCTTACAACATTGTAAGCTTCTTGAGGGCAGGAACTGTGTCTACCCACTCTGTTGTATTCTCCCAGGCATTTAGTACAGTGCTCTGCCCGCAGTGAGCACTCAAATACTACTGAGCGATTGATATCTTACACGCTCTGTTACTTAAGCGCTATTAAACTATGCCTCCGTTTCCTCACCTGTAAAAACAGGGATTTAAATGCCTATTCTCTCTCCCCTCTAGATCGTGAGCTCCATATGGGTCCGACCTGATTATCTTATATTTACCACAGCATTTAGTATAGTGCTGGACACGATCAGTGCTTAACAAATACCACAGTTATTATTATTACAGAATAAAGACGTGGCATTCACTCTCCACAAGGAGTTTCTGGTCTAACTCGGGAAACATAAAAATATCTACAAATAGGTTAAAAAAACCACCCAGAAATACCTAAATTCATAAGTGCTAGAGATGACTTTAGGAATGATTTGGCTCAGGGTGCTGCGTTAGTTGGCAATGTACTATATTCTGGTGAAATATTTACCATCAAGATATAAAAAAAACCCTGTACTAATATCTAAAATGCCCATTTCCTCATTAGTGTCAGATGATAACCAAATTACCATGCTGTTAGTCTGTATTCCCAGTTGGATGAAAATGACAAGAGGCACTTCATTATAAATGGTAAGGCTTAAGATTTTCATTAAAAGACAATCTTCAAATACATACCAACAGAAACTCAATGAAAACACTATGTCAATCCCTTCAACTGACTTCAGTGCCTCTCAAATATTGCAAAAACTTGTGATGTATTTGATTGTTACCAATAAATAAGTTCACAAAACATATGGAACTCATAAACAGAGATCCCTGTGCTTATATACCTTAAGGGTGGGTCACAGTCTATTATACAATACAGGACTCATTTAAGCAGTGGCTAAGACTAGAGCAAAGTAATTCACATTATTTAAGGGACCTCCTGTTTCTGTTCAGGTGAAGTTGTCTAGCTGGGGGTATTGCATGAGGGTGATCTGACTCAGCTGGAAGCACTTGGAAATGCAGCACTTGATGAAAATAAGTGTTTTCCTTTCTCAAGATGAAGTAGGTGTAAACTATCTATAATCTAAAAATCTATACTACAGACTTAGACTTGTGTATTTACCGAGAGGGTGTTTCCACAGATTATGATGTTAATAATGTGACCAATTTCCTGTGGCATAAAGAGTGTATTTGTTTAGAGTTGTCAAGAATGATTTCTGGTCTAAAGGGAAGAATAGATTACGATTATTTTTTTTTAAATTTAACTAGGAAAAAACTGCCCTCGTCCCTCAGAAGCTTTTGATCGAATAACAGAATTGGTTTTCAAAATGCTAAGATTTATAGAAGACCGTATAAAACTAAATCCATCACTCAAACTGCTTTGATGCAAAACCAAATCCCTCTTGCTGATTTATAAATTCTTTCATTGATTTCTTAATCCTGAGAGGAAACTGGACCAAATCTACCTTTTAGATAAAGTTCTAATCTTACTGCAGGGTCAGTAACGGCTCCAATTGGCAAGGCTGGAAATATTCCAAATTAAAATCCCAAAAGGTTTGGATAATAAGAACGTTAGTATTTAAGTGCTTACTATGTGCAGAGTACTGTTCTAAACGCTGGGGTAAATACAGGGTAATCAAGTTGTCCCATGTGAGGCTCACAGTCTTCATCCCCATTTTACAGATGAGGTAACTTCTCTGTGCCTCAGTTAAGTGACTTGCCCACAGTCGCACAGCTGACAAGTGGCAGATCTGGGATTCGAACCCATGACCTCTGACTCCCAAGCCCGGGCTCTTGCCACTGAGCCACGCTGCTTCTCTAATTAACTGAATGAAATTGTTTTTATTGGACTACGCACACTTTCACCTACACGTGAGACTAGCAACTTTTCTGTTTTCTTCACTTCCAAAATGGATGATGCTTTCCTTCAAAAAGAGAGCATCCCTGCCCGTCTAAAGTGGTCTTGAAATGCCGATGGGTCTTATTTAGTAATAACAACAATAACAATAAGGGTATTTGTTAAGGGCTTACTATGTGCCAAGCACTGTTCTAAGCACTGGGGTAGATACAAGGTAATCAGAGAAGCAGCACGGTGTAGTGGATAGAACACGGGCTTAAGAGTCAGAAGGTCGTGGATTCTAATCCCAGCTCTGCCACTTATCAGCTGTGTGACTGTGGGCAAGTCACAACTTCTCTGTGCTTCAGTTCCCTGGTCTGTAAAATGGGGGTTGACTGCAAGCCCCACGTGGGACAACCTGATTACCATGTATCTACCCCAGCACTTAGAACAGTGTGTGGCACATAGTAAGCACTTCAGTGCTTAGAACAGTGCTTGACACATAGTAAGCACTTAACAAATACCATCCTTATTATTATTCTCTGTGCTTCAGTTCCCTCATCTGTAAAGTGGGGATTAAGACTGTGAGCCCCACGTGGGACAACCTGATTACCTTGTATCTATCCCAGTGTTTAGAACAGTGCTTGGCACATAGTCAGTATATAACAAATACCAGCATTATTCGCGTGGCACAGAGGAAGCAGTTTACTTCAGCGCTTAGAACAGTGCTTGGCAACATAGTAAGCGTTTAACAAATACTAGCATTATTAGCGTGGCACATAGCAAGCATTTAACTTCAGCATTTAGAATAGTGCTTGGCACATAGTAAGCATCTAACAAATACCAGCATTATTAACATGGCACATAGTAAGCACTTTACTTCAGCGCTTAGAACAGTGCTTGGCACATAGTAAGCGTCTAACAGATACCAGCATTACTAGCGTGGCACATAGTAAGCACTTAACTTCAGCGTTTACTACAGTGCTTGGCAACACAGTAAGCATTTATTATTATTCTCAGGTTGCTGTCTTAATCCCCATTTGCCAGGTGTGGTAACTGAGGCCAGGGAAGTGAAGTGATTTGTCCAAAGTCACCCGGCTCATAAGGGGCAGAGGCAGAACTAGAACCCATGACCTATGACTCCCAAAGCCAGGCTCCTTCCACTAAACCATGCTGCTTCTCCAATCCCGATCTCCTAATTCTGCGTGGCTCAGTGGAAAGAGCCCAGGCTTGAGAGTCAGAGGTCGTGGGTTCAAATTCCAACCGCTTGTCAGCTTTGTGACTTTGGGCAAAGTCACTTCACTTCTCTGTGCCCCAGTTCCCTCATCTGTAAAGTGGGGATTAAGACTGTGAGCCCCACGTGGGACAGCCTGATCACCCTGTATTGTCTCCAGCGCTTAGAACAGTGCTTTGCATATAGTAAGCATTTCACAAATACCATTATTACTTAACTTCTCTGTGCCCCAGTTCCCTCATCTGTAAAGTGGGGATTAAGACTGTGAGCCCCACGTGGGACAGCCTGATCACCCTGTATTGTCTCCAGCGCTTAGAACAGTGCTTTGCATATAGTAAGCATTTCACAAATACCATTATTACTTAACTTCTCTGTGCCTCAGTTCCTCATCTGTAAAATGGGGATGAAGACTGTGAGCCCCACGTGGGACAATCTGATTACCCTGTATCTACCCCAGTGCTTAGAACAGTGCTCTGCACATAGTAAGTGCTTAACAAATACCAAAATTATTATTTATCTTATTTCTTGTCACCATCTCCAAGAGAAAACATGGAGCCTCTTCAAGAAAACTTTTTCATTTGTCAGCGGGGAAGTTTTCCTAGCGGCCGCAAGTGCTCATAAAACAGCAGGGCTCGGTGGCAAGAGCGTGGGCTTGGGAGTCAGAGGTCCTGGATTCCAATCCCGACTCAGCCAACTTGCCTGCTGGGTGACTTGGGGCGCTTCTCGGTGCCTCAGTTCCCTCGTCTGTAAAATGGGGGTGAAGAAGACCGGGAGCCCCACGTGGGACAACCTGGTTACTCTATATCTACTCCAGTGCTTAGAAGAGTGCTTAGCACATAGTAAGGGCTTAAGAGATGCCATCATTATTTGCTCCCCTCTAGACTGAGGCCGTCGTGGGGCAGGGATGGTCTCTTATCTGTTGCCGAATTATCCATTCCAGGCGCTTAGTCCAGTGCTGGGCACATAGTAAGCGCTCAGTAAGTAGGATTAAATGAACGGATGAACAAGGGCAGGAGAAAAGGGAAAAGCGCAGGAAAAGGGAGCGGGCTCTGCGCAACGTCCCGCAGACAGTCAGTCAGACAGACAGACAGACAGAGCGTGACTTACCTCCCGGAGGACGGCGGTGCGGAGCGTTTGTGTGTCGGTGCGGGTCGCGGGCCTCGGGGAGGTGCGGGCCGGGCGGGGGCGGGGGCGGGGGCGGGGCCGGGCGGGGGCGGGGCGGGCTCCGCGGGGCTCCCGCTGGCCGGCAGGGGGCGGTCTCGTCGTCGGCCCCCTTCTCCCCCCTCACCGCCTCGGGGCAGGTGGGCACGAGGTAGCGGACCACGTGACGGGGCCCGAAGCCCGGGGCCTCGCGCCCCCCTGGGCCTCGCGCCCCCCTGGGCCTCGCGCCCCCCTGGGCCTCGCGCCCCCCTGGGCCTCCCAGTCCGGGAACGAGGCTGGGGAGGAAAAAAAATAACCAATCTCATCCCGGCTCCGCCCCTGCTCTGTTGCGTCACCTTGGACAAGTCACTTCTCTGTGCCTCACTTACCCTATCTGTACAATGGGGATGAAGACCACTTGTCTGTTGCGTCACCTTGGGCAAGTCACTTCTCTGTGCCTCACTTACCCTATCTGTACGATGGGGATGAAGACCACTTGTCTGTTGCGTCACCTTGGGCAAGTCACTTCTCTGTGCCTCACTTACCCCCATCTGTACAATGGGGATGAAGATCACTTGTCTGTTGCATCACCTTGGGCAAGTCACTTCACTGTGCCTCACTTACCCCATCTGTACAATGGGGATGAAGACCACTTATCTGCTGCATCACCTTGGGCAACTCACTTCACTGTGCCTCACTTACCCCATCTGTACAATGGGGATGAAGACTACTTGTCTGTTGCATCACCTTGGGCAAGTCACTTCACTTCACTGTGCCTCACTTACCCCATCTGTACAATGGGGATGAAGACCACTTGTCTGCTGCGTCACCTTGGGCAACTCACGTCACTGTGCCTCACTTACCCCATCTGTACAATGGGGTTGAAGACTATTTGTCTGTTGCGTCTCCTTGGGCAAGTCACTTCTCTGTGCCTCACTTACCCCAATGGGGATGAAGACCACTTGTCTATTGCATCACCTTGGGCAAGTCACTTCTCTGTGCCTCACTTACCCCCATCTGTACAATGGGGATGAAGACCACTTGTCTGTTGCGTCACCTTGGGTAAGTCACTTCACTTCTCTGTGCCTCACTTCATCTGTACTATGGGGATGAAGACCACTTGTCAGCTGCATCACCTTGGGTAAGTCACTTAACTGTGCCTCAGTTCCCTCATCTGTACAATGGGGATGAAGACTGTGAGGCCCTCATGGGACCTGGACAGTGTCCAACCCGATTTGCTTGTATCCACCCCAGCGCTAAGTACAGTGCCTGCCACATAGTAAGAGCTTAACAGATACCACGATATTCACTAATGCCTCCCTCCTCCACACCCCCACAAAGTATAAAAAAAAGCACATCTCCTTGTCCCATATTAACCTGAGCGGTCTTCCAATTAATCAATCAATGATATTTATTGACCACTTACTATGTTTACATTTGGAAAGTTGTATCATCTGCCCCTGCATGGGGTAGAAACGCAACAGAGAGGAGTACTGACTTGCAGAGGCTAAAAGAGATATAAAGTCAGCTGCAGCGAGAAATTCAGAGCACATCTGCCAATCTAGATCTCCTGGGAAGGGGTGGGGGACCTAACTTGAGAACTACACTCCCAGCATCATTCTAGAGGCCAAAGCAATTCAACCCCCAAAAGCCCTCACAACATCCACTCAAAACTGTTTCAGCCATAACTTCCATAAGGACTGGTGACGGGGAGTAATTTTGTCAATACTTCCCCAGGGCCCAAATCGGATGAAGTCAAGCTCATCACTCAATAGTTTTAAATACCCTTCACTAATACTTGAGCACCTGCTATGCGCAGAATACTACAGTAAGCCCTTGGAAAAGTCTGAAAGAATGAGCAGACTTGATCCCTGCCCGCAAGGAGCCTAATGAATCCTGGCTCTGCCACTTGTCAGCTGTGTGACTGTGGGCAAGTCACTTAACTTCTCTGTGCCTCAGTTACCTCATCTGTAAAATGGGGATTAAGACTGTGAGCCCCACGTGGGACAACCTGCTTACCCTGTATCTAACCCAGCGCTTAGAACAATGTTCTGCACATAGTAAGCGCTTAACAAATACCAACATTATTATTATTATTATTGTCTAGGATGCCAGACCCAATAGTTCTGCCTGTTTCAAGCATTTTCCTTCACCTTTGTCATCCACCAATTTGCAAGTAATTGAATGTAGTATGAACAAGATGCCATTGTTTCAGTCTGAAGACACCTAAATCAGCTTCAGATACTCAATTATTTTGGCTTCTTCCCTGAATTGAATTCAAACTGAAGTCAGGGAAATACATTTTTAAGATTCACAACTCTGAGGGACTTTCAAAGATGCAATCTTTTAACAAAAGGGGAGAAACTTGTCATACTCTAAATATAATGTTTTCAAGCATAAACCGCTCATTAGTTGCTGGAAAAATTGGAATCACATAACACGCTCAAGCAATATCTCACCAGCCAGTTCCCAAATTGGACACGATCTGATGCTTTTATGTGAGGTGCAGGCAAGGTATGCAATCGCTGGAGATTACCCAAGAGCATCATAGGCCTGCTGCTGCTGCTGCTGAGAAGTGGGTCTGAAAGTGGGATTAGCAAATTCTCACTATCGTCATCACCCCAATCCCCTCTTCCCACCCCCACCCCCCCAACTCTTGCTATAGAGACTGGCAGCAGTTGTCTGAAAGAAGCACAGAAGAAGGGATACATTTGTCCTCCAGGGCTGTAAATTCAAGATGACAAATTCACACACACTCCTCACAGAGGAGGGAGGAGAGATGATAAAGATATCAAAGGTGCACAATTAGGGCATTGAAGTGGGTACAAAATACCCAAGATCCTGGGTTCTAATACCAGCTTCTCCATTTGTTGTGTGACCTTGGACAAGTCACTTAGCTTCTCTGTGCCTGAGTTACCTCCTCTGTAAACTGGGAATAAAGACTATGAGCCCTATATGGGACAGGGACTGTGTCCAACACGATTATCTTGTATCTACCCCAGTGCTTAGTACAGTGTCTGGCACATAGTAAGTGCTTAGCAAATACCACAATTATTATTAAGTTCCTCTTTATAGGCTGAGAGGCAAAGGATTGGGTCTGTGAATTCCCAGGTGTCAACTTCTGAGCACAATCTAAAGAAAGGTTTGCCTGACCAGCTTGCCTAACCCATCAAACCTTGGCTATACGTGGGGGGAAAAAAAGACATCCCCTTAATACTCTGGGTCAAAGAACCTGGTACAGAGCTTGGTAAGAGCACCTTGCCATCCTAATGCCTCAGTCAGTTTGGTGGTGGTAATATGGAATTTATTAAGTATACACAACATGGATTTCTGAGCCCCCACAAAACAACAACATACTCAAAACCCCAACTGTCCTGGGAGTGAGGACTTTTTTAAAATGGTATTTGTGAAGCACTTACTATGTGCCAAGCACTGAACTATGCACTGGGATAGGTACCAGCTAATCAGGTTGGACACAGACCATGTCCCACATGGAGCTCACAGTCTTAATCCCCATTTAACAGATGAGGTAAGTACAGCACAGAGAAATGGATTCACTTGTCCAAGGTCACACAGCAGATAAGTGGCGGAGCCAGGATTAGAACGTAGGTCCTTCTGACTCCCAGGCCCGTGCTCTATCCACTAGGCAACACTGCCTCATGTCCTTCAGCCATGTTCCCTGAAAGCTGATCCCTAATACAACTGCACTCCCTGAGCTGAGCTTGTTCTGTGCCCCTCTCCACACATCTCCTCAGCCCTTCCTCTGTGGTGGATGGAAAACATAGCCCAGGAACAGCCAATTGCCTAACCTATCAAACCTTGGTTTTAGCTCAAGTGGCTCTCTGCCCAAGCCAGAACTCCGGGCTCCAGTACCACGACCCTCTACCCAAGCCACCATTCATTCATTCAATCGTATTTATTGAGTGTTTCCTGGGTGCAGAGCACTGTACTAAGTGCTTCTAGGGTCCCATTATTGGCTCTCCCCTCCCCACCCACCTTCTTACTAATAATGCACTCTTTATAACACAGCAGATGCAGCATTCAGAAAGGTCCTTGATTACTGTATCAGCCTCCTGGCTGACCTCCCAGCCTCCTGTCTCTCCCCACTCCAGTCCATACTTAACTCTGCCGCCTGGATCATTTTTCTACAGAAACATTCAGGCCATGTTTTCCCACTCCTCAAGAACCTCCAGTGTTTGCCCATCCACCTCGGCATCAAACAACTCCTCACCATTGGCTTTAAAGCAGTCAATCACCTCGCCCCCTTCTACTTCACACTTCACTCCTCTCTTACTACAACTCAGCCCGCACACTTGGCTCCTGTAATGCTAACCTTCCCACTGTACCTCGATCTCACCACTGACCTCTCGCCCACATCCTGCCTCTGGCCTGGAATGCCCTCCCTCATATCTGATAGCTCTCCCCCCATTCAAAGCCTTATTGAAGGCACATCTCCAAGAGCCTTCCCTGACTAAGCCCTCTTTTCCTTTTCTTCCACTCCTTTTTGTGTAGGCGTGATTTGCTCCCTTTATTCATCCCCCCCAACCCCACAGCACTTATGAACATATCTGAAATTTATTTATATTAATGTTGGCTTCCTCTAGACTGAAAGTTCATTATGGGCAGGGAATGAGTCTGTTATATTGTACTCTCCCAAGCACTTAGAACAGTGCTCTGCACACTGAAGGTGCTCAATAAATACGATTGACTCACTGAGCCTTCCAGGTCTGCCCTCACGATCACCTCTTCACCCGCTGGATGCTCAACCCTACGCTGAATCATTCTCTTATGGCAGATTACCACCCGAAGGTTTCTACCATATATGCTGATGACACCAATGCTTGCAAGCAGATTGCGCAGGGCATTTCAATTTGTGTTTAAACAGTCTCTGGGTCAGCTCAGCTTAGAAGCAGTTGAATTCAGAAGAACAAGATAATTTATGATGTTTACTGATTGATGTTTTGGCAAAGTTAACAAATATGGAGAAAAATGAAACTCTTGATTTCTTATCCAAACTGGAATGAGCTAGGAGAGCAGTCACTTGAAACTGACTCAGTTGAATTAGTCACCAAAGAGCCACGAGAGGTTAGCACTTTATTTGGAAATCAGGCATGTGGAAGAGAGAGCGAGCAGGATAAGTAAGAGTGGGAGGGGGGGGAGGGAAGACTCCACAGTGCTCTGTATAAGGAACCCACACAGTAGTGAATGGCACCTGGAATAAAGGAGACATTGCCAGTTGTGCTTTCAGCCCTCTCCCCGCCTCAGAAAAAAGGCAATATCAGAGTGCTTGGAACAACTGTTATTGGGATTGCCCAATAACAGCAAAAAAAAAAAAGTCTCATCTCAGATAAGACAATCAGTTGAAGAACTGAAGCATCATTCATGACATAAATAACCCTGATGACATTGACACCAAGGTAAATTGGTCACAGATCAGATCGTGGTACCTTTTAAAAGCAGGATTAACAGTTCTGCATTAAAAGCCTGGGTGGATAGAGTACCACATTCTCCAATCATCAAACCTTTGCCCATCTATCACCCTCTATCCGACTTGAGCCTGCTAATGGAGGGATTTCCTAGTTTTTATTCCCACTCTTCCCCCCAACCCAACTCTCACCAGCCCTCTGCTGATCCAGAAAAGAAAGAAATGTTCTGGAGGATGGATGGGAGCAGAGACAAAGGTTCAGTGAGTAATGGAAGTGGGGCGGGAAGTCAGTTCTAGGAGGAACACAACTTTCTTGTTCCAAACACTCTTGGAATTAACCTGGCCTTCCGGGGTCCTTGATAGACCCAATCAAGGGCTGAGTTGGACTCCTCTCCCCTAGACGCCACTGAGTTCAGATTGCTGCCCCCTTGGGCTGGGATCAGGACCGGACCAGGCTTCACCCTGCTGCTGGCCATTCTTGCTTTAAGTCTGAGGGGGTAGGAGGGCCTGACCCCACCAGGTGTTTCGGCCACGTTTGGGGAGGACCTGATGTCCACCCAGAGCGCCTGCCTGGAACAAAGGAGTCCAGATCCTGATCCTCCCCAGAAACCATCCTGAAATAGCCCACCCCTATTGGATCACTGCCTGAAGTTATTAAAGAAAGTGGTGGCTAACTTCAGTATTACATTATACCCTAGACATCTCAGGAAATGTTACTGTAGTAACATACACACATATATATATATGCATGCATGCATGCAAAAAATACATTTTTGGCCATCGGCACTCAAGCAGATGGAAAAACCAAAATAAGATGTTTCTCATTTAGCTGCTCTCCCAGGGATATTAGGAAGTACTCATTCGGTATTTTTACAATAGTCACTGATGATGTCAGCTGCTTCCACACATTGATGCAATGCCTTTTCAAACCTTTTTATTGCCTAGTGATTACAAGACAGCCGAGGATGAGCTTTTAATCATATCTCCTAAGTTTCCCAAAGCAATAATACTAATGAATGATTTTAAAAATTTAACTTGCTTTTTTTTTCCTAACCAGGCCCCTTAAGTTATTAACCATTCTAGGATACAGTACTGACATGAAAAGTGAATGTATGTTTATGATTTTCCAAAATAGATTGCTAGCATCCTAAACTAAGTAACCTGTGGGATCAACATTTAGAAAAGTGGGATGGCACAACTAGATGTGTCCTACATTCTCGTTCGACTTCTAGACAATTTTTCCAGCATAGTGAGATTATAATATGGTATCACATTAATACCAACATGTCCCAAAGCTGCTTTAGTACTGAAAGAAGAGACGAAGGAGAGCAGGATAGGATCTGAACTCACCATGCCATTAAGGACATAATCTGTACTCAGGTTTTCCCAAGTGGCAAGATTAGGGCCTAAATTTACCCCTCTATAAGCAACAAGTATGTGAGCTCTAAGACAACCTCATTAAAGAAAGAAGCACATTTCCATAGGGGTCTATTTTTACTGTTTTCCACAAACTTTCTTCTGGAAGGCTCCCATTTATGATTCCTTGTCTCTATTTTCAGAAGCAGGCTTAGAACCTTCTACTTAAGGAAATTAGGGTTAATGTAAATCTCCAGGGAGCACAGACTTCAAGCAGGTAGGTCACGGGGATGTAGAAATGGCCTTTTTTCTCTTCTAGAACTCTGGCATTTACCAGATTTCTTTCTTTTTAGAGTTAGAAAAGCTCTCAGACAAATGAAATCTTCATAGGATACATGCTACTAGAAAGGGACAAACACATGGACAAGGAATAAAAATTTGTTTCTCACTGATCACCAACACAAACGAAAACTCCTTTAGATCTCTGCAGTATTGGTCTATAATAGGCATTTATATGACACATTAGAGGGCAGTACCTGTGAGAATGGTGTGAAAGCTTTCAGATTCTCATCATTTCATCTATTTGCTTCAAAGCATTCATTCGTTCATTCATTAGAGAAGCAGCGTGGCTCAGTGGAAGGAGCTGGGCTTGGGAGTCAGAGGTCATGGGTTCGAATCCTAGCTCTGCCACTTGTCAGCTGTGTGACTGTGGGCAAGTCACTTAGCTTCTCTGTGCCTCAGTTACCTCATCTGTAAAATGGGGATTAAGACTGTGAGCCTCACGTGGGACAACCTGATGACCCTGTATCTACCCCAGCGCTTAGAAAAGTGCTCTGCACATAATGCTTAACAAATACCAACATTATTATTATTATTATTCATTCAATCGTATTTATTGAGCATTTACTAAGTGCAGGGCACTGAATTAAGAGCTTGGGAGAGTACAGTGCAATAATGAATAGTTCACATTCCTTGCCCACAATGAGATGTCTGGAGGGGGGAGACAGACATCAATACAAATAAATAAAATGACAGATATTTACATAAGTGTTGTGGGGCAAGAAGTGGGGGAAGAGCAAAGGGGAGCTAGTCAGGGTGATACAGAAGGGAGTGGGAGATGATAAAAACCACCTCCAACCTCCAGGTGAACCTGGTTTATGTCAGGTGGCAATCCTAGAGGGATGGGGAAAGGTGTCATCTATTGCTAAATATTTAAGTCAAGGTGAAGTTAAATCTTCCACAGCTTAGGACTGCAGGCCAAGACACTTCTTCCAGGAATGGTGGTTAATAAAACATCACTGTCTGGCTACAGGTAAAGGAAATGGAAATGAAAAGGCAGGTAGCCACTTCTCCCTTGAATTACTGCACTGCCTCCAACTCCCCCAAGCCAGTTGGCCAATGTGAGATAAAGCATCCCACTATCCATTTTTCTGGAGGCAGGACAGGATCCAGAAATAGTGGCACAAATAGTGAATAATTTGATCACTTCATATTATAACAATATTTCTATTTTACCAGATGAGGAAATTAAGGTGCAGAGAAATGAAACGACTTAGCCCAGGTCTCAGAGTGAGTCATCGGCACAGTCAGAATCAGATTCAGAATTGTTGCTGAATTGTACTTTCCAAGCACTTAGTACAGTGCTCTGCACACAGTGAGCACTCAATAAATACGATTGAATGAATGAATTAAAAATCTCTGGGATATAAGGCAATGGGAAATGTTAAGTTTAAATCCTTGGGATTTGTAAACTCACCCTGTTTACTACAAACTGTCCCTGGTTGTCGTATGTCATTCGCACTCCAACATCTTGCGATTTGAACAGAGCCCAAGAATTCAGATTATGTTTTGGGTCCAATTCAGATGTTTGAACATCTATTAGGTGTGAGCGACACACCACAACAAAGTAGGAGCAAAACAGGATACTACTGGGGGGAAGGGAAAGAGGGGAGTGGGGAAAGAGTGGAAATTCCTGGAGATGTCAAAGATTAATTCTTAGTTTTAAACAAACTAAATGGAACATTCCAGCAGTGGCAGAGGTCAGTTCCCTGGGACATTTTTGATCTTGGGTTTCATTAATGATGTGTGTGATACAACAAGGATCCAAAGATCATACTAGACCACAGGCTGAAGATTAATAGGCAATTTCAAATATCTGTTAACATAGTATAAAAATCAGTTAAAAATAAAGAACCATTAATTAATCCTCTTCTTATTTGGGACATTGGTGAGTACCATACTAGAGGGCTATATCCAGTTTTGGCTTTCAAAATATTAAGAAGGTAGAAAAACTGAGAGTAAAGAGCAATGAAAATCATTAGATATCAGCACTATCCTGCCCATTGAGACAGACCAGTAGTTGGGGACTGTTCAGTTTTCTAATTGCCTTTCCAGATATTTGGAATCATTTTTCAAAAAAAAAAAAAACAAACAAAACTGCTCTAATTTTTTGTTTTGTTTTGTTTTTTACTGAGAGCTTTTCCTCAAACTTTGAAAAGGCCAAAACAACAAGAGGTCAACAGCTGGTGGACTGATCATTCCAATTTAATAGGAGTAAACATATTAACTCATAAAGTCAGTTTCCAAATAAAAAAAGATATGGAAATTATTCTCAAGGAAAAAGGTTCTTTTGTATCTGTTGCCCAAAACATTCTCATACTATTTACTTAATCTGCTTCCATTGAAGATACCATATTTAATTAGCTATGTGGACCAAATAAATAAAAATTTAATGGAATTTATTAATCACTTAACTATGTGCCAGGCATTGTACTAAGTGCTAGGGTAGATACAAAATAATAAGATTAGAGACAATCTCTGTCCCATATTGAGCTTACAAACTAAACTGGAGGGAGGAGGATTTATTTCCTCATTTTCAGATGAGTAACTGAAGTATAGAGAAGTTTTGGGGTGTTTTTTAATGGCATTTGTTAAACGCTTACTATGTGCCAGGCACTGTGCTAAGCCCTAGGTTGGGTGCAAGCAAACAGAGTTGAACACAATCCCTGTCCTATGTGGGCCTCACAGTCTTAAACCCCATTTTCAGGTGAGATAACTGAGGCACAGAGAAGTGAATTGACTTGCCCCAAGGTCACAGAGCAGACAAATGGAGGAGCAGGGATTAGAACCCATGTCCTTCTGACTCCCAGGCCCGTGCTCTGTCCACTAGGCCATGGATGACATGCCTGTTCATAGCAATTCAGTTTCTACTCTTCCCCCCTGCCGCCCAGACTGTAAACTCCTTGTGGGCAGGGAACACTACAACCGACTGTGTGGTGTTGCACTCTCCCAAACGTTTCGTATACTGCTCTACATACAGTAAGTGCTCAAGAAATACCACTGATTTTTTTACTTTAAATATACTTGACAATATTCCTTTAAGAGAGACTTATAGAATTAAAATTGTGCTTCACACAGACCCTGCTGAGCCATAAAAAAAAAACCAGGCCAGAATTCTAGTTCAACTACTATTTGTCTTTTACTGGGCTAATGAGAGTCTAAAAAGACAGGCTCGGTATCAGAGATCCCAAAGCAAGTCAATACTCAACCCAAATCCCCTTGTACAAGGCATTTGTGGAGCAGGAAATTTTCCTTACCAATTTCAAGCCTGTCACTGAAATTATGTAGCTAGTTAGCAGTGTGGGTGATGGAAAAAAAAAACAGGCTCCGAAAATCTCCTAGCCCCTGGGCAGTGGGGGCATGAGGCAGGGATGAGTACATTGAAAGACAGCAGGGCTGATCTAAGATTATTGACTGCCTGAGGCAGGAGTAAACATGCCACCCCTTCCCTACAATGACCACTGCACCACACAAAGATGCTTTGGGTGTTAAAGCTGGGCAAGCAACTTATAATAATGTTATATGGTACATAATTCTGTCAAAGTCTGTTCTTATCTATGTCAAGATAAGGGTGAATATGGGTGAATCTTACACAATTAGCAGATTTCATAATTGCCATGCTTAAAAGTTCTGGGCAGAAAAATCTCAAAGTTGCCCCACTAGCTGCCCTTCTAACTGGGCATCCTGAAGGGATTGTCTCTCTCGCTTATTCTTGGAAGCCATTGGTATTTGTTAAAAATACCTGTCACTTTAAAGATTGACTCCACATTACTGAACCTACGTGGGCTCTTAAAAACAAGCTTTCAAATGAGATGGTGTAAAGCACCCTAAAACCACTCCAACTGGCTGTGCTGAGTAAACTTAAAATATGTCAAAGTGCCAAAGAATCAGCTTATGTCTTAACAGCGCTCATGTTTTGGGTGATGTTAGAATTTGCCAATACCTGGGGGAGGGGAAAGGACCTAGCTCCGAATTTTGTCCTGGGGTCCTCATGTCTCTTGTTCCACCACTGGATCTTCAAGACCTTCTACTCTGGCAGTTGGGGAAATTAGGCCCGTTATAACAGCCAAGTTCCATTTGTTCAAACCCCCCCCACCAAAAGCTCCCCCAAAAATGGGATTATTTTTTTTTGGCTGTGCAGAAGCAATCCTAAAAAGAATGCCAAAGGGAGGATATTAAACACCAGGCTATTTTCTATTTATTTGGAACAAGGAAGCAAAATAGAGGAGCAATCTGAAAGAAGAAACTCCCACCCTAATGATGCCAAGATAAAGAAACAGATGATTTCACCTAGAAAATTTAACATTCCCACAACTGAAGAACTAGATGGGCGGATTCCTTGATGATTAAGTAGCTTCAATTCTCGGTTTCCTTATCAAAACCTCTCATCCAGGAATTATGTCCTAGTTACACAGAGTCCCATGTGGGATAGGGACTGTGTCCAACATGATTATCGCCTATCTACCCCAGTGCTTAAATTCAGTGCTTGGCACATAGTAAGCACTTAATACCATAATAATAATTATTAGGATGATGATGACTCAGGGTACAGGGAACTGACTGACTTTTAGAAGAGCTGTGAAGATATAAAAATTATTCTTAAAGTAGCTTAGCAAAGTTAAGCTACTTTGAGAAGCAGCATGGCCTCGTGGTAAGAGCACAGGCTTGGGAGTCAGAGGACATGGGTTCTAATCCCCATTCCACCACTTGGCTGCTGTGTGACCTTGGGAAAGTCACTTAACTTCTCTGTTTCTCAGTTACCTCATCTGTAAAATGGAGATTAAGACTGTGGGACAGGGACTGTGTCCAACCTGATTACTCTGTATCTACCCCAGCACTTAGAACAGTGCTTGACACATAATAAACCCTTAACAAATACCATTATTATTATTATTATTATTAATGATAAAGTGCCCAAAGACGTTATAAATGTCCAACGTGATTAACTTATATCCACCCCAGTGCTTAGAACAGTGCTTGACACATTGTAAGTACTTAAATACCACAATTTGTTTTCCAAATAATTATTAACAAATCATTTGTTTATTCGCCTCTCTCCCATTCTAGCAGTGGAGAAATCAGAACACTCCCATGTCAGAACTGAGTATTTGTGTTCTCAAACTAGAGGGACCCTTGCGTTTTACCCTAGTAAGTGGAGTGAAAACCAAATTCAGTGGGGCTAAATCCAAATTGCCACCTCTTTAGGGTTGATTTTAATCTATCCAAGATACCTTGCTAGTGTCATCACATGACTACAAAAATATCATTACAGAAAATTAGGACTCTCTGCAAAGCATAGAAAGCTATTGAACCACAGTCACTAGAGAGCAAAAGATATATAAACAAATAAAACTAAAAATCAATTTCATTTAAGAAATGGATTAAAACCACTAAGCCAAAGCTTCTGATGGGTTGACAGAGAACATAAAGAAAATTTCCACTATGATAAAATTTATTTATTCTGCTCACTAAAGATATATTTCTACAATCTCCTGTCCTTCCTTGGTAATTTTCACTTTTAGGGGGGCCAGGATAGTAAGGTCTGGACTGACTCAGGTTTCTCAGCCCATGCCTCTAGTGAAGCAACTCAAAGAAACACAGGAAACTTCCTCTTTATTCTCCTTGCTTTGCAGAATAGTCAGCACAAACCAACTTACTTATTCTAGGATGTACTGAATATGTTATGGTTAGAGCCAGTTCCCAAATACGGTGTGGTTATTTCTCTTATAATGTAG
This sequence comes from Ornithorhynchus anatinus, assembly GCF_004115215.2. Classification (NCBI taxonomy): domain Eukaryota; kingdom Metazoa; phylum Chordata; class Mammalia; order Monotremata; family Ornithorhynchidae; genus Ornithorhynchus; species Ornithorhynchus anatinus. The sequence goes on along the minus strand of NC_041733.1, from coordinate 25,314,559 downwards.
TAGTTGTATTTTTGAAGACCCTTCTGTTATGGGAAAGTCATGTTATTGTACTTATTGATTTGATGGGAATTAATAGGGGAAAGGTAATGGCTTGATGATAACACCATGACATTTTTCTGATCAAATTTCTATTTTAAGGTTCTATCCACCACTAGCAGAATGCTTTACACCCTTGCCCCTCATCGTTATTCTGCATTAAATACTGTTAAGTTGCAAAAACACAAAATACAGTCCAAAGGTCTGAACATGCATACCCCCAAATGCCAGACCCAGAGCCCTACGTGATGTCTCAGGTGTTATGCTGAGTACACAGAGGGACACACTGTCATCATGAGTGCCATTTTATGGAAGTGCGCCAAATTCACCATAACCTAGACCGTTCTTCAGCGGCTGAGTCTGACCTCCCCATTTGTTCAGTTGGTCAGTGCCTTTTCATCTCCCTCCAGGGACCTAGTGAACCTGAATGCAGAACCCTGAAGCAGGAATCACCTCTGCCTAGTAAAAGCCATCCTTCAGGGAAAGTTCAAACGTTTGATGGTAAGGAGCAGAGTTCAAAGGGCAGGAGGCTGCTTTATCTTCTCTCCAAATGCCACCCCAGATACAGGGTCGGGTCCAGAAAATAAAATGCTGAGGCCCACAAGTACTGAGCCACTAGGGATTAAATGAGTTAAACAGAACAAGCTGCACTCCATTATTACCAACTGTTTCGAGTTCCTAAGTACTGGCCTATGGGGCCTGGCTCTGTGGGGTGGGAGAGGCAACTTGGCCCTCCAGCTTTGCTCTCTTTTCCAGCACCTCTCCCAACCCTGTTTAAGTTGGTCTGAGTGCTCTATCTGTAAACAAATGGACCCAGTGTATAGTGCCAAGTCTCATAAACACACACACACACACAAGTGGTCAACCACAGGGAAGAAAAACTAAAGGGCAGATTATGAAGGCAGTTTCCATCACTAAAGGAGGAAGAATGGCAGCTCCATTTTTTTAGTTTGTTTTAGAGACAGCTGTTTCCTAAAATGGATGGGGTATTTTAGCCTAGTTTGATGTGAAAATTACAAGTATACTAGGATAGGAAGGAGGAAAGGATCTCAGAGTATTGGATTCCTACAAAGAATAAACTTATCAAGGGGCTCCTTCTCCTTTAGCTTTCGGCAGGTCATATGGAGAGCCTAATTTGTGTAATAAGATCCCTCCAAAACTTAGGTCTAAGAAGAGCTGAACAGGCACTGACAAAGGAAGTGAAATGAAAAATGTGCCTTACTAACAGTGATGAAACAGCAGGAGAGCAGATAAGACTTTCATTAGGCATGCATAGTAGGTAGAATAATGATGACATTTTATTGAGTGTTCAGAGGGGGCAGTAAACTCTACTAAACCCTTGGGAAATACAAAATAAGCCAGTAAAACATTCCCTGTCCACAAGGAGCTTAAAGTTTAGCGGGGGAGACAGGCAAAAATATTTTCAAAGTAAAATAATTGAATGTATAAACAAATAAGTGTATTGCTAAGTAATGAGGATGAGTACAAGTAGATATGAGAGTTCTAAAGATGGTTGATGGGTTCAATGACTTGAGATGCTGGGAATTCATTAAGGAAGGCAGGTTGGAGCAGAGTGGCCTAGTGGAAAAAAAAATAAAAAGATATAAAGTGACTGGACTGGTAGCCAACATGGCTATTTCTGGCCTTGGAAGTGATGGTGACCAAGACCTGGAGGGGAATTGGGCTGCCTCCTTAGATAAGGTGAGGTCAACATTTCTTCTAGGCCACTGGGTTCTCATCCTGGCTCTGCCTGCTATGCCTACTATGTGACCTTGGGCAAGTCACTTAACTTCCCTCTGCTTCAGTTTCCTCATCTGTAAAAAGGAGACTCAATGTCTGTTCCCTCTCCTACATAGACTATGAGCCCCATGTAGCCTATGAACTATCTGACCTGATTGGTTTGTATCTTCCCCGGCACAAGCACATTCTTGGCATTTAGTAGGCATTTAAAATATGACTATTAATAATTAATCCATTTAAATTAACAAACTATATTAATAAAAAATCATATAATGGGGAAGGTGATATGATAACAAGGACACAAAAAAGGAAGTCAGGGTCCTTATAGATATGGAAGAGAAAAGGAGACTGTGGAGGAAACGTAAGGATTAGGAGAAGACCAAGAAACCTGAGGGAAAAAAACCTACGAGAATGAGCATGAACTGGAGACAGTGGATGCCAAAGTAATGGGAAGGTGTGTTAGATTAAGCGAGGCAGGTTGGCAGTGGGGTTGGGTAGATGAGTGAAAAAAAGACTGAGTTGGCTGGTGAGGAGGAGGGTAGCAGGGAGACGGTGTAAGAACTGAGGAAGAAAATGAGTGGCCTTTGGAACAAGGTTTAGCAGCATTTGTACTGTTTGAGATGACGGGTTTTCTCACCTTCCTGTGGCTATCTAGCCCCTCTTTCTTTAGTATCGTGCTTTGTTTCCCATTAGAAGCGTCCCTGTAGACTCTCTGTATTTTGGCATTATTCCCCTCTAGAAGCCCAGGCCCTGCGACACACCCGGTAACCAGGAAGAAATGTTGACCTCACCTTCTCTAAGGAGGTAGCCCAATCCCCCTAAAGGCCTCAATCATCATCACTGCCAAAGCCAGAAATGGCCATGCTGGCTATCAGTCTAGTCACTTTATATCTTCCTTTTTTTCCAGAAATAAAATTTCGAGATTCCCTAAATGGTTTTCCAGTTCTTACCATGAAAAGTCATATAAATCCATTCTTTTCTTCTATGCCTTGCCTTAAATGGAGTAAAGCCAGACACAGTGGAAGGAAGTGAGGAAAGGCAGGGCTTAGATTTGTTTTAGGGTAAGCCCTTAGAGATGGTATCTCTTATTTACACTTCAATGAGTTGTGAAGGGGTGAAAATAACCTGGATTAACTCCAATTTGCTAGTTCATTTTGGTCATCCCACTTCTTCATTCTTCACCAAATCCTGGACTGTTACTTTCTAATATTCACTTCTCTTGATTTTCTTAAAGCAACTTGAGTTTAATCTGATGAAGTCATCCTGCTGTTATGTGTTAGTGAAGAGATTATATGAGAAGGAAGAAAATCAGGATGCAAAGCATTCACACAGTCAAGTCTCTAATAAAATGGTATAGATAATGGGAAGTAATTAAAAAGTGAAATGTGAGGAACAGTTGTGGAAAACATTTCCTTAGCTGTAGTAATCAGTTTTGCATTCAGAATGCGAACTTGTATGTGGCAGTTTCAAAGGGCCTTATTCCATAACTTAAAACTTCCCTGATAATTCTCTTAATGGAACATTACTTAAATGTAGTTACCCCTACAAGACTATGGCTAAAAAACATTCAAAATGCTTTAGGAAAACTGCTTGTAACATGCTTTCAGCACCACTGAGCAGGTTCTGGGTAAAAACAGAACTCCCTTAAAGAAGTCTAAACCACCAGGTTTTGCTCCTAGGAAGTAAACGGAGGCAGGATATCACTGGGGGGGGCTGATTATCTTTCGTCTACCCCAGTGCTTAGAACAGTGTTAGACACATAGTAAGCACTTAAGAAATACCACAATTATTTTTTTTTTAAAAAAAGGAGGGGTAAAGAAGGAGAGGAAATACTGGAATATGTGAAAGATTAGTTTTTAGTTTAGTATACCCCTCAAAGGCCCATGCACACAGCAGGTGATCAATAAGTGCTGCTGTTTTTAATTAACATGGATAGCTTAATTCTGGTGATGACTCTGTCTTAAAGCTATCTCTGGCATTGGGGAAGGGTTTTTTGTGCAGTAAGCCTTTCAATTAGCAGTAAGGCACACTAATTGGTCAAGTTCTTTTTATTAATGGTGAAAACAAGATTCTTAAATATAAGAATTGCAGTGCCATTTCTGAGGCACCTTCCTCCTCACTCCCCCTGGCTTCCTTCTCCCCTGTGTCTCCCCCTCCCCCCTGCCATTGGGGGGCTTCCCTGGACGAGCCCGCCTGAAAGGGGGCAATGGGATTGACCCTTACCCAGTGCTTCTGCCACAACAAAAAAATTCTGATTCCAGAATAAATCCTGAGCTTGATGTGACTCCTCTTCCTCTCACAATTCCTGTTCACAGTGCAATGCTCTGGACAGACTCTCCAGAGACCCTCTCGGCTTGGCCTAATGGGGGAGGCGCAGTAACCTAGTGGAAAGAGCACAGGTCTGAGAGTCAGGATACCTGGATTCTGATCCCTCTTCCACCACTCACCTGATTTGTGACCTTGGACAAGGTGCTTCTTTGTGCTTCCATTTTTTCAGCTAGAAATGGTGATAAAAATACCCCTTCTCCCTCCCTCAAACCGTGAGCCCCGACGTGGGACAAGGACTGGGCCTGATCTGAGTGTCTTGTATCTACTCCAAAGTGTAGCTGTGTTTCGTATGTAAGCAAATACCAGCATTATTAATAAACTGTAGGAATCAAAATAAGCAAAATCCCCTTCTGGGCTTACTTTGAAACTCTGTACACTTCACTTTCCTGGTACAAAGCACTGATAATATTGGTTGGAAAAATGTCTTTAATGCAATCATAACAAAGTACAGACTCCAGAAATCATTTTATAGTTAAAAGCAATTACTTTTCTATCTCAATCAAGACAAAATTTTAACTCAATGTAAGGGTTTGCATGCAAAGATGAAAGTAAGTAGGACATGTAGAGGGAGCATTAAAATAACTCATTTTAACACTGTAAAAAAAAATTGACATTCCCAACTGCTTGTGCAACCGGAAGACAAGAAATGTTCACTCACAACCTTAAAAGTGGATATGGCCATTCTGTGTAATGAGGCATGCAGGGTTAGAAGATTATGGCCATATAAGGAACTGCAGTGAGCTTCTAGTGACTTGCAGCATCTCTTTACTAGAAAAAAATTGGCACCTCCCAGAAAAGGTCAACAGAATCTCTTTCAAAAGGTTTTTGTTCATAAATAATCTGAATTAGCCCTATTTTTTCATCTAAAAATCGAGCAAGGAATCTCATGCTCTCTGAAATAGAGTTTGAGATGCCATTGAAAGTGCACCACAAGAAAGCATGTGAAACACTGTGATGCGACTCACAAATGTGTTTCTAAATTGTTATTCCCGTGCTACAAACAGCAGCAGGCTAGTAGTCACTTCAGCACGATAATAGGAATCTGGACACCTTGGCTATTTCCCCCAGCACAGCTGTTGGCTTGAAAGGTAATTGTTGTGTAACAGTAATAATAATATATATCACAAACTGTTTTGCTTTTCAATAATTCTATGTAGGATTAATACCTGCCTACCTTCATTAAACATCTAAACATCTTCATTAAAAGATCAACAGATGTAGCAAATTAAAACCACTTTGTGAATGTTTTTAGAGAAACAAATGATGGGATTAGCATTATCTAGAAGTACATTCTTACATGGTGCTCAGAAAAGAGGAAAAACCTAATGGGGCTAAGAAGGTGAAGCTTAACTGGTTTTTTGGTGAGTGAAAGGGGCTACATTTTGGATAAACACCATATAGTGCTTGAGACTCTCTTCAGACGCTGGGAGCACTTTATAACTTTAAATTACCCAAAACCTATCAAAGCCCCTGAAAAAAGCCATGGTCTAAAATGGAAAAAGAGAAGCACTTTTTGGAGTATGCAACCATCTTCAGGACATGATCAGCATCACTTAGGGAGCAGAAGTATGAAGGCAGCACTCTCCAGGGAGAAATTCTGAAGAGCAAAACCCAACCAGCTATAACAGAGACTTGGCTTCAGTACCAAACTAAACATTTAGGATATAAATGGAGGCCATTGTATTCTGTTCTCCAAAAAGAAACAGTACAGGGCAGTTTATAACCTGATCACAGGCTTAGAAATACATGGGCAATTGTCAGAGCCCTACGACTTACAACTATTCCCACAAGCAGATCTCTAGAGGATCCTTCACTTCTTCTTATTTCACTTCTGAGAACTAAATAATGCAGATACATGCTCATAATAACGAGCTCATAAAAGCCCAGAGAAAATATACAAGGATGTCAAATGGTACCAAGCAAAGCAGTAAATCCGAGAAACAATACCGCACCACCTTCAGGTTTGATAGGGGTACCATTTTTCTTTTAAAAAATGAATAGGTTCTGGGTGCAAATGCCACAGGTTGGGACAGGACTAGTGGACATAATAGTTGAAGGCCCAGGGAGATGATAATCAATCAGTAGTTTTTATCAAGCACTTACTGTGTGTAGAGCATTTTACTAAACACCAAGGAGAGCACAGTAAAGAAACATGATCCCTGTTCTCAAGGAGTTTACAATCTAGTGGATAGGAAGGAGTCCTGAATTTCTGGCTTAGTCATCACTCACTCCTCACCTCCTTCAGTTCTACTGGTTCCACACAAGCCAATTATACAAAGAATTTAGGCCTTACATATCTACACACTTTGGTTCAAAATAGATGGGAAAAGTGAAGGTCAAAATATATAAGGACTGAATTCTACAGATCATTTCCTGTCACAAGCAACATGTTCTAGTTAAATTTTCTGGAAATTAGTTGCCCTCCACATTGGGGTTGGACATCTTGGGCAGAATCATACCCCACCGATTGTCCTTCCACAGCCAATGGCAATGTTTGTTCATGTGAATATAATTACGTAAAAGGATTTTGTCCACTTTCAATGAGTCATAGAAAAGGGCTTCATATTATGGCCCCAATCCTCCTAAGTTTGCCAGTTTTGCATGTATCAAGTCTGCTTACTTAGGATTATTACCCAGGCACCAGTTACCTTGGGCAAGTCACTTCACTTCTCTGTTCCTCAGTTACTTCATTTGTAAAATGGGGATTGAGACTATGAGCCCCACGTGGAAGCACGTTGAACTGTCCCCCCAACCCAATTTGTCTGTATCCACCCCAGTGCAAGTACAGCGCCTGGCACATAGTAAGCACTTAAATACCACAGTTATTATTAGGTAGGTCTCTCAAAACCCCATCGGCCTAGAGCAAAACTGCTTTCCGCTTCCAAATGTTCCCTTCTACCTCCCCAAAAGCTTCCCTTGGCTGTCCAAAGGGAAGCCCTGGGCCAGCCTGAGAACGACTCTATTTTTTCCATTCTGGGAGGGACGTCTTAAACACTGCCAGTTGACTGAAGCTGTCCAGAAAGTCTGTCGAGCACCAAAAGAGAAGATAAGGAAATGGTGTCATCTTCAGCTACTGACCGCTTTGGGTAAAATTCTACATTATCCAAAGTGAGCATTTGAGTTTTAGCTACCAGAACAAGAAGTCAAATACAGAGAATGGCAAATATCCTGTTAAAATCTGCTCAACTGCCAAGTTAACGTAGGCTGGGAAAAATAGCTGCATTGTATATGCATGATCCTAGCATAGCAATAGTATCTGGTTACAGCAAGATGTCACCTATGGTCTATGAACCCTAGGTTATTAGTTTCTGGCACTTCTGGCACTTATTGTGCGCTGTAATTTTTCATGTCAGCAAAAATAAAACTTGGGCAACCCAGCAGGGCAGGCAGTCAGCCATGTATAGGCTCTCATATGAGTCATTAACGTTTAGGTTCTTAAACTTTGGAAAGTGTCTTGCTCTTTAGGTCTGTAGAGGCACAGTTCCATAGATTTTGGGCAGGCCTAAAGAGGGGACTTCTGAGAAGCTAAGACAAAATGTATTTTTATCCTTAAAAGGCAAATAAAAGACCAAGGATTTATGTATATTGTGTCTAGTTTTCAGTTCAACCCTCAAGAGGATCCAAAACTAACCGAGGATCTCTCAAGGCTCCTTCTAGTTCAACAATTCTTTGGATAATGAACGATAAGAAAAATAACTTGGGGGATAAGCACCCCCTGCTCGCCAGGACTTGGCACTGAGGGGTGTTTCCATTAGCTTCACCACCATGGCTTCACCAACACCGTCCCTCTTCTGGTTCTCATCTCTGAGCACTCCTCAGTCTCTTTCAAAGACTCCTCTTCTCCCTCACACCCTCTAACTGTGGGAGCCCCTCAGGCTCAGTTTCGGGTCCCTTTCTATTTTCCATCAACACCCACTCCCTTGGAGAGCTCATTCGCTCTCACGGCTTCAACTATGCAGATGATTCCCAAATCTCTGTCTTCAGATCTAAAGTTACCATTCTTGCATTTCCTCCTGCCTTCAGGACACCTCAAGCTTAACATGCCCAAAACAGAATTACTGATCTTCCCACTCAAACCCTGTCCCCATGACTTTCCCATCACTGTATGTAACACCACCATCCTCCATCTCACAAGCCCTTAACCTTGGCATTACCTTCATCTCTCATTCAACCCACATATTCAGTCTGTTACCAAATCCTGTCTATTCTCCTTCCCCAACATGCCTAGAATCCGCCCTCTTCTCTGTATCCAAAATTGCTACTTCACTGATCTGAGTACTTATACCTCACTTTGTCTATTGCATGAGCCTCCTCCCTGCATCTGCTCTCTTCCCATTCCACTCAAAACTTCTCTGTGGCCTGGGTCATTTTCCTAAAAATAAAAAATTCAGTCCCTGCCTCCAGCGTCCTCAAAATCCTCCAATGGCTGCTCAACCATCACCACATCAAATAAACTCCTTCCCATCAGCCTTAAGGCACCAAACTAGCTCTCTCCCTCCTATTTTACCTCACTGATTTTCTACAATCCAGCCTGCACACTTAGCTTCTCCAATGCCAACCTGCTCACTGTACCTCTATCTCTTCCGTCTCGTTGCCGACACCTTGCCCGAGTCCTCCCTCTGTCCTGGAGCCTCATCCCCCTTCAAATCTAACAGAACACCACTCTCCACACTTTCTGGGCCCTTCTAAAAATACATCTCCTCCAAGAGGCCTTCCCTGACTAAGCCCTCATTCCCCTTACTGCCCCTTCTGCATCACCTCCTCACTTGGCTCAGTACCCCTTAAGCACCACCCTCAGCTGCAAAGCACTTATGTACATATCCTTATACCCTGCCATTTCCCTCTAAATTTATTTCAGTATCCCATTCCCCCTCTAGATTGTGGGCAGAGATCGTGCCTAACAACCCTACTGTATTGTACTCTCCCAAGCACTTAGCACAATCTTCTGCACACAATAAGCACTAAATAAATACAATTGATTGGACTTGCCTACCCTGGCCCTTGGGCCCTTCAAGTACCAAACACCAGGATAGGCAGGCAGATGAATAGACAGGGAGTGTGTGCCTACACACCCTTCTGTGTCTCTGAGGTCAAAGTTTAGCCTAACCACGGAGCAGAGCTGATGCTTATAAAACAAAACAAAAAACAGTCAATTTGGAGTCCAGTTGCTCTTTGCATTTGATAATGTGAGAAGTTAAGCTACTCTGAGGGTGTTAGATCCAGCTCCTTTTTCTGTGGTGCTTACCTCCTGATGAAATGTTTACGTTCAAGGCAGCTTCTGATAAACCCATTTAATTTGAACGATTGTTTCTATGGCTAAGACAGACTGTCAAAAACAATCCCTCTGCACCACACTACCCAGGCGATTCACATGGGGATCATCTGCCCCACTGTTCCTGCAAGTCTCAGACATTATCCAGTTCAGTAGATGAGGTAGAACAGCAGTGGGGCAAAAGGAGGTAGAGCAAAGCAGAAGAGTTGTAATTTTAAGTTTGATCTGCAATATCACAGTGCCTTGAGTGACACCGTGTACGTGCTCACAATTCTTTCTTCTGAAACCAACAGCAACGCTCTATCCAATATCCCAACAGATGCGTGTTTTCAGACGTACATTCACTAATTCTGCCACAGCGTTCTAACCGAAACATGTAGAGAAAACACACCTTATAGTCAGTCAATCATATTTATTGAGCCCTTACTGTGGGCAGAGCACTGTATTAAGCGCTTGAGAGAGTACACTATAACAATGTAACAGACACATGCCGTGCCCACAACGAGCTTACAGTCTAGAGGGGGAGACAGACATTAATATAAATAAATAAAAGTACAGCTATGTACATAAGAAAGTGCTGTGGGACAGGGAGGGGAGATGAATACAGGGAGCTAGTCAAGGGGATGCAGAAGGGAGTGGGAGAAGAGGAAAGGAGGACTCAGGGAAGGCCTCTTGGAGGAGATGTGCCTTTAGTAATGCTTTAAAGGAGGGAAGAGTAATTGTCAAATACGAAGAGGGAGGACTTCCAGGTCAGAGACAGGACGCGGGCAAGAGGTCGGCGGCAAGATAGGTGAGATCAAGGTATGGTGAGAAGGTCAGCATTAGAGAAGCAAAGCTTGAGGGCTGGGTTGTAGTAGGAGAGTAGCGAGGCGAGGTAGGAGGGCGCAAAGTGATTGATTGAGGGCTTTGGAGCTGATGGTAAGGAGTTTCTGCTTTAGGGTAACTCACTGAACTTTAAATGTGTTTGTAATGAGCTGCTCAATCCATCTTCTATTTATAACCTGGCACCTAGCAGACACAAAAATTGAACATCCCACATGACCTTAGATCAAATAAAATCACCTGGAAAAATTCAGACAGAAAATCACTTCCTAAAATTGGAATAAATCCTGAAACACTATTCTACAGTTGAGGTTCTATCATTGATCCACTGCTCCCTGTGGAGAATTCACAGCAATCTTAATTATTTGAGGTTCCCTATAGCAATTCCTTTACCTTTGCTACATATACATGCACCTAAGGATTACTCTTGACTTTAAATATTAGCGCATTGAAATAATGCTTCTTCCCTGGAGAGAGTTAGTATAGGATATGTCAAAAGAGAATATTCCTTAAAAGCATTTTAGTTCTCTGAAAGGAAAGCAAAGTAACAATCAATAACTCGGTATTACTATTTCAAAATGTAATTCTTCTGAGGTTTTCTTTTCAGGTTTAACATTTTAAAACCTGCAATAAAACAGGGATTTACTTTTTTTTTAAAGTAATACATATCCAGGCTAGTATTTCACCTTGAGAACTTACATCGGCTGCACAGAACTCTCATTTCACCATCCAACATTTAAAGATAGAAGCCTGAGGAGAAAAGAAGTGATTTTAACATACCATTAAAGAATATATACTTTTTGTGATGTCAAGGTCCACTCACCGTGGCTTGTGAACTGCTTGCTACAAGAGCTTTCGCAGCATCCAGTCTTCAAGGTGGAAAGATTAGTCTGCTAATCTTCTTAAATTGTGAGCCCCCCAAAGAGACAAGGATCATGTCGAATTCCCACCTGCGTATTCTCTCCCAGGACTTTGAACAGTGCTCAGCACAAAGGAACCACTTAATAAATACTCTTACTACTACTGAGTACTCAGGGAAAAAAACCCCCACAAGATATCCCATTTACAATATTATACCTCCCTCCTTTGCAGTAGTCATTTCTACCGATTGCTTTTCTTTGTTTCGACAAGTCAGAACTTTTCTAGAAGCATGCCTCCTGGACCATTTGTCGCAACCCATCTTTGTGTTTATTAAACCAATCTACTTGTCTACAAATCCCATAAAGTTCAGGTTGAATAAAAAGAATTTACTGTTTTATTGGCAGGCAGCAGACTTCTTTTATTGGACTTTAGACACCAAACTGGATTTATGGGAGACCTCTTTTCATACACAAGTGTCAATGAATGCAAATATACAAGCCAGGTTACAGGGAACATCTAGTCCAACCAAAAAAAAAACTCTTTTATTTCAACAGGGCCAATTTCTTACTGACCAGTGCAGTCAGGGATCCCGCATCCCTCATCTTGCCCAGGAATATCATCTCCAGTTAAAAAGGGAAAAGGGAAAGAAACCGCCATGGTTCTGGACAGGGATCTTCTGACTCATCAAGGGGAAAAAAACCCAAATACTTTCTAATCTCCTAGGAATTTGGGAAATGTAAATGAAGAGACATACAATGAAGAGCTGGAATACAAAGCCACAACTAGAATACCCAAGGAATTAGCAAATTGGCATTTAAGCGATATGCAAAAAAATTAGTCCATTCCACTTCCAATCAGTCTGAAAAAATAAAGTCTTTCATCTCCTACGAGTATTCCCAGTGCTTTCAGAAATCTGTCATTACTACAAAGAAATCCATTTATTTTCTCAATTGTACTATGCCTCTGCCTCTGCTTTGGAATATTGTAACAACATATCTGACTAGGACTGAACTGGGAAGGGATGTGCAGTGTCTAACATCCAAGAGAGACATCAAAATTGAGAACGAAAATTGAGAAACCAAAATTTTCGTTCTCAAATGAATAACTTGAGTCTTATGTTATTCAATCAGTGGCAGTTACTGAGCACTTACTGTGTGCAGAGTATTGTACTAAGTGCTTAGAAGAGTGCAATAATTGGCAGGTATGATCCCTGTCATCCCCAAGTCTGACATTGACATCTCTTCTACTCCCTCTCCTTTCTGCGTTGCCTAGGGACCTGGATCTCTCTCAGTTGTATTTGAGCCCTTACTCTATGCAAAGCCCTGTACTAAGCGCTTGAATCTGTACCCTTTAAAGTAGTCAATATGCACCCCACCCTCAGCCCTATACTTACGTACATCTCTGAATTTTCTTTATTTAGATTAATACCGGTATCACCCTCCATTATTATTTCTAGGATGGTATTTGTTGAACACTTACTATGTGCCAAGAACTGTTCTGAGCACTGTGGTAGATCCAAGTTAATCAGGTCAGACACTGTCCCTGTCCCACATGGGGCTCCCAGTTAGCTCCTGTGGGGATGGAACGTATCTACGAACTCTGAAGTACTTTACTCTTTCAAGAAGTTAGTACAGTGTTCTGCACACAGTAAGCCCTTGATAAATTCAATTGGTCGATAAATTACAGTTAGAGGAAATAGCAGTGTATGAGAATATGTAATTAAGGTTTGAGGGGCTGAGGGTGAGGTGAATAGGCACCACAGAAGGGAAAGCAAGTAGGGGCAATGAGCCCTGCGTGCCTTGAGCCCTGCGTGCCTTTCTCAGTGGCTATTAGACTCCTACACTGGGGTACATGGAGGGGCACTGCTAAGAGAAGCAGTATGGCTTAGTGACAAGAGCACGGGCTTGGGAGTCAGAGGACAAGGGTTCTAATCCTGGCTCCACCACTTGTCTGCTGTGTGCCCTTGGGCAAACCACCTAACTTCTCGGGCCCCAGTTACCTCATCTGTAAAATGGGGATAAGATTGTAAGCCCCACATGGGACAACCAGATTACCTTGTATCTACTATTCCAGCACTTAGAACAGTGCTTGGCACTTAGTAAGTGCTTAATACCATAATAATTATTGTTATTATTAGACAGCATATAACTGTAGTAATCATACAAAGGAGCTCTCCATCAACTGTTACAGCTTAGCACCTTTCCTGGCACATCACCCCACCTTCCTAAGGGGTGGGGGACGTGGGATGGAGAGCAGGAATCTGGCCTGCCATCCCTACAGCACCCCTGGAACACCACTGGCCCCCACAGCCTAGGCTGTCGCTCTTGGTGACGGATTCCACCTCTCAAATGAGAAGGAAGAATACCCTCCAGGAATCCCATCGGGAGGAAGCAGAGATAAGGAAGTCCGAGAAGTCTGCTCTACCAATGGGAGAAACACCATCCATGATCTTTTCTGTGACATTCAGAGTAACCATCGGCAGTCTGACCTTCACCTTTTCAAATAATAACAAGAATAATAATGGTATTTGCTAAGCGCTTACTATGTGCCAGGCACTGTACTAAGCGCTGGGGTGGATAGAAGCAAATCGGGTTGGACACAGTTCCTGCCCCACACAGGGCTCTGCAGTCTCAATCCTTATTTACAGATGAGGTAACTGAGGTACAGAGAAGTGAAGTGACTTCTTACCCAAGGCCATACAGCAGACAAGTGGCGGAGCCGGAATTAGAACCCATGACCTTCTGACTCCCGGGCTCGTGCTCTATCCGCAATGCCATGTTGCTTCTCAAACCACCCATCTAGTAAGGGCAGGGAGTGGGAAAGTCTCACAAAGCAAAGGGCCACACACCAAAATACATAATTCAGAGGATTATCCAATGGGCAGAGCAGAAAGCAAACATCCCAAGGGGGAGGGGAGTAGTGGCGGAGAGTAGGTGCTCCCAGAGAGGGGGCGGTGAGCGAGAGACAACTGAGGTCGGGGGGCGGCGAGGGGGCAGGGATGTCTGGACCCTGCGGGGACCTCCCCGGTCTAACGTGGGTGGTGGAACCTCAACAGATGCCCCTGCTGAAAAGGCTGAAATAGCAGCTCACTGCAACCCACGATGTGAAATAATATATAAAACAAATGCACACAAGCCCGGGAGTGGCAAGTGAAGAAGGGCAGCAGGTGGCCCACGAGCCGCTGTTTGGCCTCCCCCGGGAGAGCGCGTACCGCAGTTCATACAAAAGAAAAGTGGATATAACATTTCTTGATGGAAAATCATCCATTATCCATCGCTTCTGCCAGGATGTGTAAAGTTTTTTCTCCTTTAACTGCAATCAAAACAGTCTATTTCTTAAATCGGTTCCAGGCTTTTATTTTTGGTGAACTAGAAAAAAGACAATACAGTTTTATTCAAAATGAGCTTGTTAATAGGCTCATCTTCCTTTTTTTTCACAGTGCAATGAAATAATAAGATTTTTGTCAATGTAAACAAAGTTGCAATAATGCTCAGTAGCTATCACAAACCAGCTGCACAGACACCATAATATAAGATTAATGTTAGCACGGGACCAGACAAAAAATACCATTAAAATAATTTAACCAACAGTGCTTTTTATGTGCAAAAAGACATTTAACTTCCACTGACCAGAAAATATTCCAATGTGTAAGTATAAGTATGCCATGAAATTTAGAACTGAGATGTCTTTCTGGGCATGCTTAGGAGCCTGACAAGTTTGGCAAATGCTCTAGTACTCGCCACTGAAATTAAAAGGAAGCACAGCTTTCTATTATTGAAACATTCAAGCATCGGTCTCACAAGGTACTGACTGCTTCTTTTAGAATCTTATTTTCAAAGGGCCATATCTGATCTAAGACTACACGTATTTGGCCTCTCAAATCAAGACAAAATTTGTACGAACACTTCACCCTGCCTTCCCCAAGAAGGCTTCCAGGTGGGGAAAAAATATAGAGGAGCACAGCATTTTCTCCGTTTCACCTGGCACACACCAACTGCAAGAATGGTTTATTTTGCATGGCTTTAAAAACTTATTTGAAATTACATATCTTCTAAAGGAAGTCACTAGTAACTTCCACTAGCTAAGAGAAAATGAAAACAGGATTAAGTTCAAAATCCTATTATCATAACGATGGGTCAGTGAACCCAGGCAACTAAAGATTAAAAAAAAAATTCCAAGTAATCGTCAATCCTAAAAATAATTTTAAAAAGAAGGCAGTACTGGGCATTTAGAAGCTCTATAAAAGTGAATGGGTTGTTCCTCAGAGACAGGAGTCCGAAAGCAGTTTCACACTAGCAGGACGATGGTTAAAACTGGAGTACTGTACCACCTTCAGCAAATACATCAAGAGTACTTTTCTTTCCTCCCAGCTCTTTTGAGGGAGGAACAGAAAGGCAGCTACAGGGAGAAAAAACATACTCTCTGGTCATGCTAAGTTCTTGTCCTTGGTAAAAGAGGATGGCAAGACAACTGATTTTTACAATTCAACAATTTACTGCTCCATGTCTCACTGTCTTCCGAATGAAATGGTTTCAGAGTTGCTGAGTTTGACATTTTATGAAATTAATGATATTCATGAACTCAATTCAGTCACCTGACAGAATAAAAAGGACTCATTTATTGTAGATCCTTTAAAAACACGAGTGCAAATGTCGGTAAATGATTCCTCAAACCAAAGCCTCAAATACATGTTAGAAACAAGACATTTTACCACCTGAAGCTAAGCTACACAGATAGAAAATGCACACTTCACGGAATTCCTGCATGGCAGGAAAGACACTATGACTACAAAACAAATGGCTATGTTAAGAACTAAAACTGCCATTTTCTGGGTGCAACAAATATTCTATTTCTCCTAATGTCTCATAGAGGGAATATAATAACCAAGGTGTCTTGTAAAGAATAAGTATAGATTTTTCTCAAGGAGATACTTTTCACCGGGAAATTTAAACAAATAAATCAGCTCTAGCTGGGTAATATTTAAGGCAATGTAACTCAAACCTGAGAAAACAAAAAGTTAAAACTTTTTTCTGAAAAAGAACCGCCTATCTGACATTCACAAATGTTCTCAGCTTCCAAGTTTTCATTGCATGTCTAGCCATTTTTACCAAAACAAAATAGGGTCCAAATCAATACGCTGAATATGAAATTGAAACTTGTTCTGAGCTCTTCCTTGAAAAACTAAACAAAAAAGAAACCACGACAGCTCTGATATTTCACATTAAAGAGTAACACATGAATATGAATAAGGATAAGGAAGAAGATTGGACACGCTGCATGCTAGGGAGTTAGCAAAGTGCAGTGATTTGAAACTACAAAAAGATAGAAAACTCCCTTTTTCAATACCTCCTACTTTCCTAAACAGAACTAAGTTACTTCCAAAAATCTGTTCCCTCTACAGTATTCATGTTCCTATTACAACACTTCT
The DNA here is from genome assembly GCF_004115215.2 of Ornithorhynchus anatinus. Lineage (NCBI taxonomy): Eukaryota > Metazoa > Chordata > Mammalia > Monotremata > Ornithorhynchidae > Ornithorhynchus > Ornithorhynchus anatinus. Next base: position 25,298,072 of record NC_041733.1, on the reverse strand, counting down.
GACTTTGGTGTAGTGTGGAACTGCTATAGAGTCATAAATTAACATTTAACAACCAAAAAAATGTACACTTAGTCGATTGAAAAGGTTTAAACCCAGTACTAGAAAACCTGAACCCAGAAAAATATGATGGAAATTCAAAACTTCTGACTACAAAGCCTGATATATCAAATCCATGACAAAAACTAAGCAGCAATTCACAATTTCTTAACCTTGAATTACACGGTGCAGAAAAATGACCTTTTATGGTGAGGAGCGCCTTTACGTTCTAGCTCTACTTGTTTTTCACCCCTCACCGATGCCCAGAGCAAGGTCCGACAGATCTGTGCTCTCCCGCCAACCACAACTATTCAGCATCACTTGGAGCACAAACCTCCTTTACTTTTCTGAGGAAGCCACACTGTTCACGCTACATTCCTTCCCCTGCAGGACTAGAAACCGGGGGGACCAGGTGATGTGGCATCAGTGGATTGTAACCCCAGTCCATATCCAGCTCTTTTCGCTCCTGCGAAGACGTGAACACTGAGAGAAAAGGCTACAATAGTGAAGCAACAACAGCAGCAACGACGACAACAGCAGGAGATTGGGTCTTAAGCAAACTCTTTCCTCAACTTTCCTAAATCCAAAGCCCTTAAGAAAAAAATTCACCAAAGAGGTTTGACTTTCTGGGTAAATGTCAAGAAAAAATAAGAACGGGCAAAGCAGACACATTTTGTACATTATTGAGACATAAGGCTACTAGAGGCTAGGCTATATCACTGTGCCAGTAACCTTCTAAAAACAGCTCCACAGGGCACTCAAACAAGGTTATAACAAAGGAAATCACTGCTTGTTGCCGTGTACAGAATATTGAGATTCTTCCTATGCCATATAAACAATATTTATACAGCTTAAACACTCTGAGACATGCATTGGACTCTGTAGGTAGTACATAATTTCTTCACAATCGCATATGCAAATTTGACCGCCAGTTAAGTGAGCAACAAAAATCTTAGGCTGGCCCATGTCTTGCGCTATCTAGCAAATTTAATGGGGGTTCAGAATCATCCATGGGAAGAACCAGGCGAGTACCCCGAATGACAAGTTCATGGTCACCAAAAGCAAGTTCCCGATCCAGGGCATCTTCAGAACTGTTTCCCACAAATCTCCTAGAAGCATTGGATGTTACCGATTCAGTGTTCACGGTGGAATCTCCGTAGGTCAAACTGATGTCGCCATCATTCAGAATAAGATCGGAATCATCATCTTTGAGCTGCTCCTGGTTCTTAATTTAAAATGAAACACATTATACTTTCAAGAAGAGTTTCTTTGATATTAAAGAGATTTAGGGTTATCAAGGTGATACTCATAATTTAAAGTTGGTGTGGTATTTAAAAATCATGTCTTTGCCTTTCTTATGTCCCCAGAAAATTCTACCAAACCTGATGTATAGATGACCCAAGTGAGGATAATACACGTTATCTCTTAAATAACGTCCATGGCTTTTATAACTCAAAATGCTTGAGAACAATAGGATAATAGGATGGGGAAAATATCACTGTTTTTTCCATAGGAATAACTCTTACCTCATAAGCTTGGGGGCTTGTCAAGCATCTTGCAACGGGGCCACAGCAGGTTGGAAGTGTAGTAGTGAGCGGAGGACCACTGTGTGTCAGGAGGGGCTTCAGATAGCTGAGCTAGTTAAGGATGAACCTCAAATTACCCAATTCATACATTTTAAAACATAAACCAAACCCAAGAAATAGACTGAAGCAGTTTGAAGCAGGAATTTAAGTGAGAAAGTAAAAGTAGCATGGGAATGAAAGAGAATGTCTAAAATTGCAATGGTATTTATTAGGAGAAATGGTATTCAGTAACTCTGATATTTAACTGAACGTTGAGAACAGGTTAGAATTTCACTAGCCAGCTTGCTTTTTTAATTCCTTTGGGAACTTAGGCAAGAGGGGAGGAGAGGGAGAGGAGAAAAAAACATTTTTAAATATGCCATTTGAAATTGCTCACATTTGCTCTACTACTTCAAAATTCAGGCTTCCCAACTCACAATAAATTTTGAAGATAAACTGAACAGTGAGGAACACTGAGTAGAGAAAGGAAGAAATTACAATAGAAAATAGGAAGAATTAGGAATGCCCTAAAATCAATTTTCAAGAGGATTCAAAATCAGAAACACCATCTTTAGATAACTCTCCTGATACACAGCCTTTGCAGCTACTAATAGATCTGAATTATTTTGGGGGAGAAACTTGATTATGAGCTCCCTCCTTCTCTCTCTCTTTCCCTAGCCCAGCATTCTCAGCAAGGGGAAAGGGAAGCTTGCTGAAATGAACATCATTCATGCCCTCCCTTGTGCTATTCTAAAGACACTGCTCAGCAGCATGCTAAGATGACCCTGAAGTTACATATGAGACTCCTGATACTTGTGCAGTTGTAATACTAAATGGAATAATAATAATTATGGTATCTGTTATGTGCTCACTATGTGCTGGGCACTGTACTACATGTTAGTGTGGATAATAGCAAATCGGGTTGGACACAGTCCTTGTCCCATGTGGAGCTCACAGACTTAATCCCCATTTTACAGATGAGGTAACTGAGGCCCAGACAAGTGAAGTGACTTGCCCAAGGTCACAGAGCAGACACATGATGGAGCCAGAATTAGAACCCGTGCCCCTGGAATGGAATCTACTGCGTTTGTATCAAATTAACCACCATGGTTTTGCTCCCAATTACCTACCGACATGTAGAGATAGGGTTTTTAAAAAACATAAAACTGGGGCCGGGCAGAGTCTCGTTTTAAATTTTTTTAACTGGGGTAAAAGTTGGGATTAATTTTCCAAATTATCTAGCATTTTTATAATTTACATACAGTATCTGCAAGGCAATTATTTTCAGGATGATTTTCCTAGTTCTTTTGGGTTTTAGCAAATAATTTAGGTAACTAAACACACACTCATCACAGCCTCCTTTGGCATGCATTAGGCAACAGGGTATCGCCTCTAGTGGCAATTCAGAAGTTTGACAATATCCAAGTCGTGGGTTTTGAAGTGTGCATTTCATAATGGAGTGAGATGGATAACCTTAAAAAAGCAAAAAGAAACCATTTAAAATTTATTTTAAAAGAGAAAATTTAATTGTGATAAGGTTATTTAATTGTGATAAGGTTTTCTGTATTTTGGGCTTACTGCTAACTTTAAGCAAAACTTCAGTTGAAGAAACCTAAATTGGATAAAACTCTAAAAACCATAACAGTAGATAGGTAGGAAACAAGGGACTTTCCTAAATGACAGACAGCAAGTCTGTGTAAAAAATGTAAATAATCTTCAAAACTGTACTAAAAACCACAAGGCCCAGGGCCTTTCCAGCACAAACATAAAGTCAAAATGCAAACCCATATTTACAGACAAAGGAGAAGAAAGACAACCCTACTACCAATGTCTTATCCACATCTGAGAAGGGCTAAAACTAGGATTCAGTTTCCCCGTTTTCAGAACAATGTCCAAGAAGTTGTGCTTCTGGGCCACAATTCCCAAATGTTGTGCTTCAAGTTCGATCTCTATAAAGGATACTTATGATCAAAGTTGTACCATATCCTGAACAGCCACGCACTTTCAGCTTTGGTACTCCTCCTTTCATTTTCAGGAACACCCTACAAGCAAGATGATAAATATGTTAAAGTGACAAAGTAGTTCCTTCTACATTCAATCACAACCATTCCCTCTAAAACAGATCCAGAAATGATACCTGAATGTTACAATGATATGAAAATTTTTTTAAATCTATGTGGTTCTTTCTGTTGTTTTAGCTAAGTCATAGAATGAGGCCTTCCCAGACTAAGCCCCCCTTTTCCTCCGCTCCTCCTCCCCTCGCCATCGTCCTGACTCCCTCCCTCTGCTCTACCTCCATCCCTGCCCCACAGCACTTGTGTATATATATACATATTTTATTAATGATGTGTATGTACCTATAATTCTATGTATTTATATTGTTATTGATGCCTGTTTTGTTTTGTCTGTTCCCGCCCTTCTAGACTGTGAACCCGTTGTTGCTGAATTGTTCTTTCCAAGAGCTTAGTACAGTGCTCTGCACACAGTAATCGCTCAATATGATTGAATGAATGAATATGCTGAAAAATTCTCCATAAAAGAAGAGTTTTGCTTCTATTACTTAAATTGCTTGGGAGGCCCCTCCAGGACTAAACTCTCATCCCTCCATCCTTTTTTCCTTTCCTACTGCCTCACCTAATCCCACTTAAGTACTCACTCCACCTTCACCCCTACAGCACTTGTGTAAATATCCTGGTGTTTGGTTCCTTTCCCTGTCCTTTCCCAGTGCCACCCCTCAACCCTCCCCCGCCCTCCCCCAGGGCCAGTCTCCCATCAGCTCATTTAACCCCTCCTCACCCCTGCATCACCCCCTTTCCTCATCCTCCTCCTACAGCCTCAGTCAAATGGTTCCCACTCCCTCGCTTCCGCCAATTATTCCACCATCACCCTCCTAACATTCTTCTCCAAAGTCCTTGAGTGGTCTACATTCACTGCTCTACTCCTGTCCTCCAATCTTCTCTTTGACACCTCTCCTCCCCAAACCCCAAGGTGGCTTTTTTCCTTTTCACTCCATGGAAACCACCCTAAGGTCACCAATAACTTTCTTTTGGCCAAATCCAACAGCCTCTACTTCATCCTAAACCTCTTCAACTTCTCAGCTGCCTGTGACACTGGGGACCACACCCTTCTCCTTGAAACATTTTTCAACCTTGGCTTTACTAACACTCTCCTCTCCTTGTTTTTTGAATGGTATTTGTTAAGCGCTTACTATTGTGCCAGGCACTGTACTAAGCACGGGGCTAGATACAAGCTAATCAGGTTGTCCCTACTTAAAACTCACCTCCTCCAAGAGGCCTCCCCAGACTGAGCTCCCCACTTTTTCCCTCTGCTCCCTCTATGCCCCCTTCACCTCTCCGCAGCTAAACCCTCTTCTCCCCCCTTTCCCTCTCCTCCTCCCCGTCTCCTGTCCCACGCCTTCAGCACTGTACTCGTCCGCTCGACTGTATATATCTTTATCACCCTATTTATTTTATTTTGTTTACTGAGATGTACATCACCCTGTTTCTATTTAGTTGCCATTGTTTTTATGAGATGTTCTTCCCCCAGACTCTATTTATTGCCATTGTTCTTTTCTGCCTGTCTCCCCCGATTAGACTGTAAGCCCGTCAAAGGGCAGGGACTGTCTCTATCTGTTGCCGACTTGTACATTCCAGGCACTTAGTACAGTGCTCTGCACATAGTAAGCGCTCAATACTATTGAATGAAAGGTTGGACATAGTCCATGGCCCACATGCGGTTCACAGTATTAATCCCTATTTTACAGATGAGGAAATTGAGGCACAGAGAAGTGAAGTAACTTGTCTAAGATCACACCGCAGACATATGGTGGAGTGGGGATTAGAACCCAGGTCCTGCTGACTCCCAGGCCTGTATTCTATCCCCTATACTACGCTGCTTCTCACACTGCTTTCCTGGTTCTCCTCTCTCTGACCACTCCTCAGTATTTCATGAACTCCTCCTTTGCCTCTCACCCTCTAACTCTGGGAGTCCCTCAAGGGTCAGTTCTGGGTCCCTTTAATAATAATAACAATAATAACAATAATAATGTCTGCTAAGCGCTTACTATGTGCAAAGCACTGTTCTATTCTCCATCTATACGCGCTCCTTTAGAGAACTTTTACTCCCACAACTTCAACTACCATCTCTACGCAAACGATTCCCCCCATTTACCTCTCCAGCCCTGACTTCTCTGAAATCTCGCATCTCCTCCTGCCTTCGAGACATCTCTACGTGGTTGTCCCACCAAAGCTTCACACTAAACATGCCCAAAACAGAACTTCTCATCTTCCCACCCAAACCCTGCCCTCCCCCATGTCCTTCCGATCACTGGAGACAAATTCACCATTCTTCCTGTTTCACAAGTCCATACATAACCTTGGCATTATCCTCAATTCACTGCTCTTATTCAACCTTTCACCAAATCTGGCAGTTTTCACAACATCACTAAAATCTGCCCTTCCCTCTCCATTCAAACTGCTACTATGCTGATCCAAGGATTTATATCCCGCCTTAACTACTGCATTGTCTCCTCACAGATGTCCTTGCCTCCCGTCTCTCCACTCCAGTCCATACTTTACCCTGCTGCCCAGATCATTTAAAAGAAAAACAAAAAAACTCCACTGTCATCAAGCAGTTGCCCACCTCTGCATCAAATAGCAACTCCTTACCATCAATTTTAAAACAATCATCTTGCCCCTGGCTACTTTACCTTGCTGATTTTCTACTATGATGACCTAATCTGCAGACTTCGTTCCTCGAATCCTATTCTCTGGGCCCCGACCTCATCTTTCTCACCACCAAACCCTTGCCCACGTCCTCTCTGACCTTGAATTCCCTCCCTCTTCATATACAACAACTCTCCCCCAAAGCCTTATTCAAATCACATCCCCAAGGGGCCTTTCTTGACTAAGCCTCTCCCTTCTGTGTCGCCTATGCCCTTGGGATCTGTATGCTTTCAGCACTTGATAGTCACCCCAACCTCGGTCTCACAGCAGTTACATACATATCAATAATTTATTTATCAAGTTCCTAATGGGCAAGGAATCTGTCTACCTATTCTGTTGTGTTGTACTGTCCCAAGTGCTGAGTAAGATGCTCTGCACACAGTAAGTGCTTAATATATACCACTGACTAACAGATTAGAAAAATAAGCAGATGGGGTGAAGGACACAACAGAGAAAAACCCCTATCATCACAACCACAGACATATATATATATAAAGATTCTTTGGAAATCCATGAGCACTAGACAATCACTCCTCAGTCTTAATGAAAAGAGAATGGGTCTGGGAGTCAAAGTCTGGGTTCTAATCCCGGCTCTGCCACTTTGCGTGCTGTGTGACCCAGGATAAGTCACTTAACTTCTCTGTACCTCAGTTTTCTCATCTGTAAAATGGGGGTTAAGACCTGTTCTCCTTCCTTCTAAGTCTGTGAGCCCTATGTGGGACAGGGTCTTTGTCCCACCTAATTTACTTGTATTTACCCCAGTGTTCAGTACAGTGCTTATAAGTGCTTAACAAATACAATTATTATTCCCACCAAAAGTGACTCATTGAGAAGGTGGAAATTCTTTTTGCACTCAAGATATTTTGCCCTACATTATATCCACATTGCCTCTAAACTTTGGTTTTGCCTAATGCGGGCATCAGGGATGGGGGAAATCCTTATATCATTTTAAATCTGTTGTTAATAGGTTACAAGTGGTTATCAATGAGGTACCAAAGATTGGGCGACCTATCATTTCAATTGACCTCATGTTACATGAAAATGTTAAAAAATCAGAAGCGTAAAATCATATTTACCAAATGTTCTTGGTCAGAATCAACACCAACCCTGAGGAATACAAAAACAAGTAAGAATTCAAAACAAAATAGCCTTCCTTACATATTTGTTTTTCAGATAAACATCTTTAGCGCAGAGGTCCTGTAAATGGTGAACACATTCTAGCTTTGGTATAGCAGGGGACGTTACTCATTGGGCTCTGTCATTAATAAAAATGCCCTGGATTCTAATTCTATGGCTGACAATTTCTCTACTAGTCCGCCCCCAATTTTGCCAACCCAGCTTTTTTCCCCCTTCGAATACATACCACTATGGCTCTGAGACTAGATGGGTACCACTTAGAAGCCCAATTATGTGGTCACCGCAAACATAGGGAAAAACCATTTCAACAGTTAGCGCTGTTTCAATGTTCATATTAAATTAAAGTAAATGTTCAACCATTTCAAAGTCATATGACTTTGGGTTGGTCTTTCTGGTCAGAGTCACCTACTTCTTAAATGCTAATCCAGAGGCATTCAAGACTGTCATCACTGGTTAAAACAAACACAAAAGCCAGGAAAATAATTTTAAAGGCTGTGAAACTGTGGTGGAGATCCAGAAGGATCTCAGGACATCATCACCTGGATAACAACTCAGTCAAATGCTTGAAAAGAGAACACATGCAGACATTCAGAGAGGCATAAAAAACCCCTCTATTCTTGAATTTTAAAAATCCCAAATGCAGTTTTGTCTTCTGCCAGTTATCCGGAGAATACAGTAACCACATTTCTGAAACCAACGTGACATCTAGTGGTTTTAGGTTTTCATTACATCTGTAGACCTTGACTGTAGACCAATGTCTGTTTTTGACATTGGTCCATTAAGAAATAACGGCAAGGTACTGGGTTTTAGAAGATTCGAAAGGTTGGTTCATATTCTCCTACTGGTATACTTCACCAACAATAATGAAAGCGTCCTCTGAACTGGAGGAGTCTTCAAAAATGTCTTGAATTCATCACTTAAGGAAACGATTGAGGTCACGAGAGGATTAGTATCGTACACATTCTAGTAGCTCATGTGCACAGCTTGGGAGTGGACATACTCTAATTGATTATGGAGTCCCAGAATCTCAAAAGCATCCTGACCAAGCAGGTATAGGCTCATCTGAGTGCAACAGATGAACAGTGAGGGAGTGGAAGAGGAAATCACTCAGTATTTTTAAAATATATTCTAGGGTTTTTTTCCCACTCATGAACCACAAAGATACAGTACCCAGCAGACATATTTAAAATTAAGACATGCTTTACGATTCGGGCTACTGTCCCCATGGAAACAGATATGGAAATGGTGAGAGAAAAGAATGCTTTATATGAATGCATTTTCAATACTAGAGGGCGAAATATAAGCTTTCATATTGTATGGGTTTGGGTAAGCATATAAAAATGCTGCTGTACAATGCAATAGGGTCAAAGCAAGCAGATTTTCTCAAATGCAATAGAATATGAAAATGAAACTGTCTAGGATTTCTACTCACCTAATGTGCAGGCAGGATAACATTGCAGTGGTGCCCCCACCGAAAACCCACACCGTAAAAAACACAATTAGAAGTGTTGTGCTAAACATCATCTGCCTTGCATAAGTGGCGGTATCTCGAATAGCCAAGGCAAAGGCCATTGCACCTCGGAGTCCTGAAAGGAAACAGTGCCCAATTATCTCTGCTCTAATAATTAACGTGTACCTACCTCAGCGCATAAAACAGTGTTTGACACACAGTAAGCACTTAAATACCGTAAAAAAGAAAATGATAATGACTATGACGTTTTACAGGGGTGCTTCTTCAATGCGGACACCAGATTTCCCCAAAGAATAATCATCTCAATGTTCATCAGAATCATCTAAAACACCATTCAGGACACGCTACAAAAATTATTTTTCTGCGACCACCCCACCACATCTCCAAAGTCCCTTCTCCCATGTTACCTACTATTAAATGATTCAAGGACCCGAAATTCCCACTTTCCCAGTTTGTTTTGATCATTATTTCAAAATGCATCAAACACCCTAAGTTGTTCTTGGGGAAAGAAAAGGGGGAGAAGAGGTTACCTACCGGCAAACATCATCATATGTTGAAAATTCGATCCAATCTTATTTCTTCTACCCAAGTTAAGTAGGAAGGACAAAGGGTAAATATTGGCAGCTCTTCCCAAGAAAATAGCAAGCTAAAAATATCACCAGGTTAAGGATCACTTCCTTTCACTCCATTGTCTAGTATCCTGAACACACAATTGAAATTTAAAAGCTATGTTCTAAAAATGTTTTCCAGTTGAATCATTTTAAAACAGACTTTTACTTAGTCCCTATCTGAAGGCATCCTAAGGCGAACATCCCCTAATATTCCCTTCTGACCACCAACACAACTTAAAATTATATTAACTCACTTTATAGACATTTGATCTATTGATTGCCTTGGTTTTTCTTTCCTTTCTAGAGTAAAAGTTCTGGTTTTGTAGAGTCACTTTCCCTCCCCTGGTGTGATCCCTGGACACTTGCTAAAATATTCCAGCATTATGAGGGTGGAGAGGAGCATGTTATAACGTGCTTGCCTAGACTTAAATTTTATGTTTCTTCTGAGTGCTAAAGGACCAGAGTCATAAGGAACAGCATAAGGAAGGAAGTGAAAGAAAATAAACCTAATCCATATGAAACAGTTTACAGATAAAAATTTGGGCACTGGAGCAAATTTCACTGAGATGGGTATCGTATCAGAAACTGCAAATTCTGTTCAGATTTTACGAGTTCCTTCCAAATTTTCCTTCTTTGAAGTCAAAAAATACACCAAAAGCACATGTAACATCTAGGATACTAGTCCGACATTTCCTACTCTTACCATCCTTAATCCATCCCAACTGCCCAGCTGTTTCCCAAACTCTGAATCTGTAAAATGACACTGCTGGGACACCTGGGAATACTGTTAGAAAATAGAGAAGTCTAGCAAAGTGAATTTCAGTTCCTCTCCAAGGCCAAGATCATACCTACATTCTAGGATGTATGCTTGATTCTTACAAAATAAAAAAAAATTACGATAACGACTTCACTGTTTTACCTCTGCTTCTACAGTCAGTAATATACTACAAGAATCTCTTTGCGTGGCCTTTATGAACTGAATAATATCTCTCCATTAACCTAATTCCGGTATGCTGATAAAAGGAAAATGTTACCCCAATCTTAAACTGGTTTATTGTTTCTATTAAACAGAACACTAGACAACAAACTTCAAAAGCTTTCTTCTTATAAAATCCTAAAGATTTTCCATCATTGTAAAGCTCAGTAAAACTGAGAAAGATAAGCATATATTTTGGCAATAACACACTAAGAACACAGGTTTCATAAATGAACTGGTTTCCTCTGAAAGTATATCATTCTCCAAGTTTAGCAATAGAAAAGGGATGATATCCCTTGTTTCTTCTCTATCAGACAGGTTTTATATATTCTTAACAATCTTTTTTTAACAAATCCCAAACTATCTTCAAAATGGGAGCAAAAAGGATACAAATGCTCCTACTACAAAAGTAGGATTAAAGACGTGGTTTTGAAAGGTGAACAGTGTCAATCCCATGTAGGAGAAGATGAAATTTTCCGCCAGGAAATTGAGCAGCTCAAATAACTACACAAAAATTACAAAATAAAGTAACCAATAAATCAACAGGTTAAGTCTCATAGTTAAGTCTCATACATTCACAGGACACTAAAAAAAGAATCAGGCTTCAGAGGGTGAATGTCTGGGTGGGTGGAATTACCTCAGGATAAGCTGTTCAATTTCAATCTCTTAGAAAATTCTAGACAACCATAAGCAAGTTAAGTGCCTCAGTTGGGCCAATTGGCAAAAGGCCATATGGAAGAAAAAGAACGATCCCTTCATAGACACCTCCAACATAGTCATGGCCAAACAAGACTAAGCTGCCATGGGGCTTGTCAAAATTGGAGCAGACTTGAGAGAGCAACAGAAAGCTACGACAAGCACTTATGTGTGAGCTCAATGAGAGGCAGGGACTCTGTCTGACCTGATTATATTGTGTCTATCCCAGAGCTCAGTACAGTGCTCAACACATACTAGGCGCTTAACAAATACTATTATTATTATTACTAAATCGATAAGAAAAGTGGTCAAGAAAGCTTTGAACCCCTATCCGTTTCAAATAATACACGGAAGCAAAACTCAGGGGATGTGGTGGGTTATTTTAACCGCATTCTGGAAGAATGAATTTTATGCATACACATTAAAGTCTATCTTACCTGTTTAGTTCTATGCTGAGACTCGGTAGACAAGTTATTATATGTATAATGTGCTTGTGTGATGCCACAAAATAATACTGCAACTACGCCTGTAAATATAAAGTTCAAAGTTTTCATAAAAATACAGATACACGGATTCTGTACAGAATTAAACATTACTGTTTATCTACGAAATACTCTATATTTCCTCCTCTTTGGTTACACAATTACAAATGAGAGTATTTTCTCCTTCATGATTTTATGGCATAAAATAGATTTCCTACTGCAATTAATAACAAGGAAATACATCCTCACGCTGGAGAGGAGTTCTTTCCATCCGAAATAATTAGGCTTGGACACTTTGGTTCCTGTAGTTATTAAGAGGCTCAACGTTCGGTAACCCACCTGTGAAACCCCATGCTTCAGCCAGAAGGAAAGTACTCCAGGACATCAAGAAGAATAAACCTGTTTCCAGCAACTGGAACTCACGCAGTTTGGTGAATTTTGTCACGTAAGACTATTAAGGTTGATATCAAGATCATATGGTATCATAAATTCAGCAAAAGAGAAATGAGTGAACTCTAAGCGAGTGATTTTAAAAAAAGATAACAAGTGGGCCAATTTCTGAATAAAGGTAATTACAAAGAAAATGTACCCAAAGCATAATTTGAGAAGCAGCGTGGCGCAGTGGAAAGAGCACGGGCTTTGGAGTCAGGGCTCATGAGTTCGAATCCCAGCTCTGCCACCTGTCAGCTGTGTGACTGTGGGCAAGTCACTTAACTTCTCTGTGCCTCAGTTCCCTCATCTGTAAAATGGGGACTAAGACTGTGAGCCCCACGTGGGACAACCTGCTTCCCCTGTGTCTACCCCAGCGCTTAGAACAGTGCTCGGCACATAGTAAGCGCTTAACAAATACCAACATTATTATTATTATTATAATTTTCTACAGAACCTCAGACAATCCCAGAATGAAGAGAGGCAAATACTTAATGGATCAGACATGTTCAATTAAAAATGCTAAGTATTTAGTACAGTGCTCTGTACACCGTAAGCTTTCAAATACCACAAACTGAATTTCTACCCCAAAAAACACTGAAGAGCCCAACAGAGAAATCGGAGGAGTAAAGATGATTTCCTGGCTCCGCCACTGACAATCTAACCCTGAAGAAACAACAGGACACTTATCTGGGGCATTTGGAGAGATTTGGGGATATAACCATTTGGTTTTACGTTACAAATAACTGGAGGCAGAAAAGTGACTAGTGGCAGAGCTGTTCGGAATGCTCTGATGCTCCTGACTCTCAGCCTAAATCCAAACCAGTATGCTGAAGTATTGCTTTCTGCAGACTTAGGTAGCTGATTTGTGACTGGCAGGAGACCTCCCAGCATCCTGGCAAAATGGTAGAGAGTGGTGGGGATTTAGAGACACTGTCTTGTCTTACCTTCTCTGTGCCTCACCTTCCTCACCTGTAAAAGGGGAATTGAATCCTAGTCCCTTCTACCTAGACTGTGAATCCCATGTGAAACACGGATGATACCCCTGCATCTATTACAGTGCTTAGAACAGTGCTTGGCACATAGTATGCACTTAAATATAATAGTAATAATGATGATGATAAATTAGTCTCCTACTTCCTTTACTGAATAGAAGAGCAAAAAGTATTGCCAAGACTTCTAAGGAGCCGAGGTAACCGTTTTGGCAAAATAAAATATTTGAGCTCTTTTATGCCAAGAATTACATTTATCGATGATGCCAAATTAATTTTGTGTTGTTACTATTTGGAGGTACACTTACTGCTCAATACAGCTTAGAAATTATTTCATAAATGAAAAATGCACACCCAATATTCTCCAAATTTATAGGACTATGGTTTACGACAATTCCATTCTACACCACGGTATTTGTTTACAAAGCAGAAAGCTTTGCTCCTTAATAACAACAATAATTAAATTAACCAGAAATTAGCACTCAAAAGGATATTAAAGCTGTGACCACTCCAGTAGCAGCTCCCATTGCAAAAGATCCACTGAATATACCAAGAAAGATTCCAATGGATTTAAACATGGCCGTAACATCAAATGTGTGGCTGTTGTCTCCGGCTGGCTGGTACGCCACTATTGAACTGAAAAACAGAGATTTATCTTATTGATGAAGAGGCAGTTTTCACATAGTTTCACTAACACAAAAAGCAGTGGCCAATATTGGGGCCGTTAGTGCCAAGCACTGTACTAAGTGCTAGAGGGGCAGCAAGGTGTAGTGGAGAGAGCACGGACCTGGGAGCCAGAAGATCATGGGTTCGAATCCCACCACTTGTCTGCTGGGTGACCTTGGGCAAGTCACTTCACTTCTCTGGGGCTCAGTTACCTCATCTGTAAAATGGGGTTTAAGACTGTGGGGCATAGACTGTATTCAACCTTGTATCTACCTCAGGGCTTAGTATAGTGCTTAACAAATTCCATTTAAAAAAACAAGTTATGCCTACAGCCTGCAGCTCGTCCCTGTGGTACAGACGGGAGAAACTGGGGAGCCCTGACCCTCAAAAATCTTCCTCCATTGCCTGGCACTTGAAAAATCTGCACTCACATACCAATACATAATTTATTTTAATGTCTGTCTTCCCCTCTAGACTGTAAGACCCCGGTGGGCAGGAAACGTGTCTACCAACTCTGTCGTATTGTATTCTCCCAAGTGCGTAGCACGGTACTCGGCACCCGATAAGCACTCAAATACCACTGTTAGTGAATAAATACCACTGATTATCTACCCCCACGCTTTGTGCAGTTTTTGAAACATAATAAGCACTTAAGTACCATTATTATTATTAATAGTAATAATTTTCAGAGCTAAAATGTCTTTTGACTGTTTTGAGGTTAGTTTTGCAAAATCAGTTCTTCATTTCAAGAGTTCCATTAAACAGTGCTGACTCCCTAATCTCTGAAGTAACCCAGAACTAGTACAAAAATCACTGGGGTTTTTTTTTTATAACCAATGAGCAGTAAAAAGCTAAACTAAAACCCTTCATTTCCTCCCCCACTTAATTTCAAAAAGTAAGGCTTAAGCACTGGATTTAAATCAGTCAATGGAATTTATTGAGCACTTACAATGTGCAGAGCACTGTACCAAGCCCTTAGGAGAATGTAACAGAGATTCGTTCATTCAACTGTATTTATTGAGTGCTTACTGTGTGCCCTGTACTGAGTGCTTGGAAAGTACAATTCAGCAATAAAAAGAGACAATCCCTGCCTACAACAGGTTTACAGTCTAGAAGCGGGGAGAGAGACATCAAAACAAGTTAACAGGCATCAAGAACATCAATATAAACACAATTATATTTACACATTAAAATAAGTCAACAGCCACTAATATAAATAAATAGAATTATAGATACGTACATATATACACAAGTGCTATGGGGGTAGAACAAAAGGAGAAAGTTGGGGCGATGTGGGGGGAGCTGAGGAAAAGGGCTCAGTCTGGGAAGGCCTCTTGAAGGAGGTGAGTCTTGAGTAGGACTTTGAGGGAGGGAAGCGTGATTGTTTGGCGGATCTGAGGAGAGAGGGCATTCCAGGACAGAGGTAGGACGTGGGCCAGGGGTTGATGTCAGGACAGGTGAGAACGGGGCACAGTGAGAAGGTTAGCACCAATAATTACGGTATTTATTCCATCTTTACTATGTGCCAAGCACTGTTCTAAGTACTGGGGCGGATACAAGGTAATCAGGTTGTCCCACAGGGGACTCTCAGTCTGAATCCCCATTTTTACAGATGA
Organism: Ornithorhynchus anatinus; assembly: GCF_004115215.2. Taxonomy (NCBI): domain Eukaryota; kingdom Metazoa; phylum Chordata; class Mammalia; order Monotremata; family Ornithorhynchidae; genus Ornithorhynchus; species Ornithorhynchus anatinus. The sequence goes on along the minus strand of NC_041733.1, from coordinate 25,282,671 downwards.
GGTGACTGAGGCACAGAGATGTGAGGTGCCTTGCCCAGGGTCACACAGCAGACAAGTGGCGGAACCGGGATTAGAACCCACGTCCTCCGACTCCCAAGTCTGTGCTTTATCCACTAAGCCAGAGATAGTAGGCACAACCCCTGCCCTCAATGTTAAACACTGATTTACTGTCAATCCTAGTTCACTGCAAAGCAGCAACCCAAGTTTAATTATTGGCAAGGGATTCACCTAAACAATGGATGGCACAGAGTGCCAATTTCCATCCCCTGTGTTGGCAGAAATAGAAAGCCCTGTGGTTGAATGATCCTTAAAGCCAGGAGCACTCTGGGCTTTGTGGAGGCTGCCCAAAGTACAGGGCTCCCTTCCTCCTCCTTCCCAACACCAGGGCAGTGAAGCCTGCACCAACCTTAAAGACAGTGACCTTCTAATCAAGGACTCTTGGCCTGAAGCCGTGAGGAACCTGAGAAATGCTTCCTCTGAGTTTAATAATGTTTGTTTGCTTAAATTGCTCATTTATTTGATTGTTAAATATTTAATTTGTTTCTTTTATCAACTGCAATTTATTTTTACTGTTCTAGGTGTCAGTCTTCTCCCACTGATGACTGAGAGTCCCTGGTGAGGCAGGGACCATGTCTGCCTGATGAACTAGTATCTACCCCAGTGCTACTATAGTGACTAGCACATAGTCAACACTACCCTATTAAAAATAAAAATCAATGCAGATATTGTTTAATATTCCAAAAATGAAGGGTTGCAAGAAAAAGGACTGATTTCCCATAGCGATTCCCTCTTGCCAGAGAGAGAACTCCAATTCCTTACAATTATCATAATTAATAATTATGATAATTGTTAAGTGCTTACTATGTGTCAAGCACTGTTCTAAGTGCTGGGATAGATTCAAGTTAATCAGGTAGAGCATAGTCCCTGTCCCAGCTGGGGCTGACAGTCTAAGTAGAAGGAGAACAGGTTTTGAACCCTCATTTTACAGTTGAGGAAATGGAGTTACCGGAGTCGAAAGACTTGGCCAAGGTCACACAGCAGGCAAGTGGCCAAGCCGGACCTGGAGAACACTGGGGAACACTGCTTCCCTGTGGTTTTTATACTCCACACTCAAGGATCTGTCACAAGGAATTTTCGTTTTATGTTCAACTGGTTTATTCTTCACAACTGTTCTCCCCAAAACTCAAAATATCTTCTCAGCTGACAGTGGTTTTGAGCCCGTGCCACAATAGCCCTGTCAGGGGTCTCAATCCTTTTCCAGTCTCAAATGGCCTAACAGATGACCCAATTGCCAATATCCTGGGACACAACCCAGGCCAGAGAAAGAATATGGGGCTCTTAGAAACAGACTGCTATTATACAAAATGGAAACATTTAGAGTACAAAGTGCAAAATAACTAGTTCTGCTTAGAGAATGTTTCTTTGGTGGTTAGGTCCAGAATCCCACTTTCCCAACCGAATGTTTAGGAACAGACCTTTTACTTAGAGTAGCAATCATTTATATATAGCACATATTCCAGAAAAGTATTTGCTCAACTTAGAGTTACACAAATTAAAATTCTAATTCACTCAACTTCGTGCCATACAAATTAAAATTCTAATTTACCAAATTTTTGTTAGCTGTGCTTTGAATTAGTACATAAGGAATGCTTTCTCCAATTTATATCAATACGGAGAGAAGGGAAACTGAAGAGAAAAGCGAATATTTTAAATCAAATAAACAGGAAATACACTTCATATCATATTAAGGTGAGCATAAACTAAGAGGGAGAAACAAGAAACACCATTCAAATTAATAGCCATAATTAACAGGAGGAGCACTGCTTTTTAATTTCCCAAAAAACTTTAATTGGGACTTCCCGGGTTGACTAATATTTAGGTTGCCAGTTTTTTCATTATGTGGTTTACTATTTAATTTGGAAATGAAAAGGATTTATTATTTATTACTTTACTGATAAAAGCACTTTCAGTTCCTTCTATTCAAGCAAGAAATATACAGAAGACAGATTTAAAAAAATACTTACGAAGACAACACTATGGCAACTGCATCATTGAGAACACTTTCACCAAAGAGAAGAGCATACAGTTCAACATCGACTTGAAGTTCATGGAATATTGCAAGAACAGTCACTGGAAAATAGAAAAATAGAGAAGTACCTTTAAAAAGTAAACTTCTACGAAACTTTCCACAACCGCTTTTCTCTAACAGATATTTAAATTATGTGCATTTAGAAACATTTTTAATCCCGAAAGGATTAAGCCTGATCACAATACTTTCATAAGAATCAGAAACTTGTCCATCAAGTCTGCATTAATAGTTCCTTTAAAATTTCTAAGACACCAAAACGATCTCCTCATCTCTAATCACCACTTGCTCTTAATTTAAACATAGGAGTGCTCAATAAATAAACTCAGCTCTCCTCTAACACAGGGGTTGCGTTCTTGCAAAACTCTGGCTGGAGGAAAACTTGCATTAAATGCACCAAAATGCATACTCACAAACTCTTTCTCCAGACAGCAGAGCATGGGTGTCCCTACAGGGTCATGCTGCTGAACAAGCATTCCCTAAATTCTCCAATGTTTTAGCCCAAATGTGAAGTTTAATACAAAAAAAAAAGCATAATGGAAAAACTGAGTGTACACTCTTCTGATTGAGTAACTGCCTTTCATAAAATTTCTCATTTCCCCATATTCAAAGACACTTACACAATAACTATAATATATATTATATGCTGGAGGAGCAGCGTGGCTCGGTGGAAAGAGCCTGGGCTTCGGAGTCAGAGGTCATGAGTTCGACTCCCGGCTCTGCCACTTGTCAGCTATGTAACTGTGGGCAAGTCACTTCATTTCTCTGTGCCTCAGTTCCCTCATCTGTAAAGTGGGGATTAACTGTGAGCCTCACGTGGGACAACCTGATTACTCTGTATCTACCCCAGCTCTTAGAACAGTGCTCTGCACATAGTAAGCGCTTAACAAATACCAACATTATTATTATTATTATTAAGGACTTACTATGTGCTAAACACTTGGGTAATACAAAATCAAAGCAGCTACGATACCAATTTCATTTGATGCTCACAATCAAAGAAGTTGGGAGAGCAGGACTCATTCTTATTTTACAGATGAGGGAACTGAAGCACAGAGAGGTTAAAATCCTCTAGACTGAAAGCTTGTTGTGGGGAAGGAATGTGCCTACCAATTCTGTTATATTGTACTCTCCCAAGCGCTTAGGACATGCTCTGCATTCAGTGATTTCTCAATAAATATGACTAAGTGACTGGCCAAGGTCACACAGCAGACCTGTAGCAAAGCGGAGACTGTGTTTTCAGGCTCCTAATCAATCAATCGGATGCTGTTTATTGAACGTTTGACTGTGCGCAGAGCACTGTACTAAGCACTTGGGAGACTACAATGTCTTTTCATGATACCACGTTGCCCACGAAAATAAAGTGCCTTCTTGTTGTCAGGGTTCAGAAGACTGAGTTCCCATACGGCTTTCATGAAAACTTTGGAAAAAATAGTTCTCCCCTTAAGCTCATTTGTACTTTTTCCTGTACAATCTCCTTTCTCAGTTGGTCATAAATGGAATAACTTTAGTTTATGGCATCCTCCTATCTTCTACAACAAAAGATATTCCCTAATGTGACCTTAGTGCTTGAATGATATACATACAATTCACTTTTTCTATAATGCTTTTCAGTGTCAAGAATGTAATGTAGGTGATGTAAATGCTTTCCACCTGTTGCCAGGGCTATGACCTGAATAAAAACCAAAATCAAGTCCCTACTCTGTTGGGACCTGCACGGCTCAATTAAAAATCTACAACTTTAAAACTCAGTTCCATGGAACTGCTTAAAAATTTAGCAGAAAATTTTGGTGTATACAAACTTTCACTGCTAAAACACACCCAATCCACCTGCTATAGAAATCGAGGCCTACACGAAGGATTCAGTTTGCCAGAAATGCTAGTCTATTAAGGAACCGATATCGTGTTTGAAAACCTCAAAAATGAGGAACTCCTCAAAGCTTTCCATCCAAGTACTAGTTCTACCCTGATCTGAAACCATCTAGGAGGTTGTCTCCTAAACAGACTTCTCCATACTTAATTATATTGAGTCCTTCTGGAACGTTAACAGATGCATGCAATCAGTTTGAGTAAGTGAGGACCTTATTATAGTCTGAATTTTGGTTCCTAGAGAACTCAGTGTGACATGGAGGGTAAGAAAGCTTGCAATCCCTCAGATCTAGTTGGTTTCTGGATTAGAAAAACCAAAACACTAAAAATTTGAGAAAGTTTGAGTTAGTCACAAAAGTAACTTTTAGCAGGCTTCAAGCAAGGAACCTTAATTTAGCACTCTTTAGGAACTGAAATGCTTAAAGTCAATCCCACAAACTTCATCTATTACTCTAATGGCTAAGCAGTCACTATTTAAAATAAAAAAAAAGACCCTAATCTGAATTCATCTCTGATCACATAGAACAACTTCTTCCTCTCCAAGACCAATAAATTGAAAGAAAATGATAATACAATTAGAAAGAACATTCTAAAAGATACTAGAGTACTGCAAATTAGTTCAGGAAGCCAGGTAACAAAATAAAAAATAAGAGCAAGGCAGGTGAAGCAAAACATACTTCTAAACCAAATTACAACACATGAATCCTTATCGCAGCAGGAAAAATAAAAAATACCAATCAGAAGACAGCAGTCAAATTTATTTGCAGGAGGCAGGAAGGTTGGCTAGATTCTTTCTCATTTGAAAATGTAAATTCCTAAAGGCAGTTGGGAAGGAATCCTCAAATTCATAACCAAACCCTGTCCTTCCCGTTTTCCCCTTCACTGCAGACACCACCACTAACATCTTTGTCTCACAAGCCTCTAACCCTGGTATTGTTCTCAACTCATCTCTCATCCAACCCACATATTCAATCTGGCACCAAATCATGTCGGATCTCCCGTCACAACCCTTCTGGAACTTGCCCTTTCCTCTGCATCCAAATTGCCACCACAATTTTCCTATCCCGCCTTCATTACCACATCAACCCCCTCACTGACCTCCCTGACTCCTGCCTATCCCCATTCCAGTCCTTATTCACTCTGCTGCCTGGTTCATTTTTCTAAAAACAAACAAAAAAAGCATTCAGTCCCAATCTCCCAAGCTTTTGGTACAGTACTCTGCACAGAGTAAGCACTCAGTATGTACCACTGATAAAAAAAAGTTATGATCTTTGCAGTCTGAAAATATTTTTTCAATACTTAATCCACAGTATATCTAAATAGAACTTACTCCGAGTGCACTTGACTTTCAACTATTTTTAATCTTATTTAAATCAGCTCAAAAATGGTTAGCTAGCACTCAGAATGCAAGCTTTTGTGGGTGTCATTTCTAAGAACTTTGGAAAGGACTAGGGTAACCACTGACCGTAAAGATACCAGATGACCTTCACCAACTCAGAAGTAACTAATGTACTGACTAATCCCATATGCAGGTTATGCAACGAAACATAACAGCATCATACGGAGCCTTTTGTAGAAGTACAAGGAAGCTCGATTGCTTTGCCAAAAGGTCCCGTCTCCCTCCATCTCTCCAAAGTGACTGCATCCCCCTCCCAGGTTCCTGGAAACCCAGGCACCACTTCTGAGCTGTGGACTTTGGTGACAGAAGCTGAAGCAGGAGGAGGTTGGGGCACTTGAAATAAAGGCCCTGGACAAAAGGGCATTTGGTGCCGTATCAGTACTAGACAGCAGACAGACAAGCTGAAACCAGATGAATGGCCAGTTTATTTCTAAGAAATGCCAACGCACACAGGCTGAGTATATTTACCACCCTTTAAACAGAAAGAAGAGTGACTGGGAGAGATTGCCAGCAATTCAGATCCCACAAAATAGCATCAAATTCCCTCACTGGTAAGGAGCAAACACAGGAAGGAGGTAAGAATTTAAACGTTCTTTGATGACCAATTCCAAAGAGGAGAAATATAAGACTTGGTTTCACCCTCTACCCAGAAAAATACTATAAAGAGAAGTTAGGCACTTCACACTTCCAAAGCAGGAACTTGCCTAATATATAGGGCTGCAAAGGACCAGATGGCAAAATTCAAACAACTTGAATTGTGTTTTTATTTGGTTCTGGGAAAAGGAAAATGCTGCATATTAAGTTAATAAAGAATACTGATGCTTATAAATTCTGAAATACAATTAGCTTAATTTGAACGGCAGCCATTTCTGAAGTAATAACCTACTCATTTAAGGCAATACTCTGGCATTTTGCTTTTTGATTTGACAAAACTATCACATGTGGAATTGCTATGCCACAAAGGTGGAATTTAATTCTGAAGAAACACATCAAGGATTTTTTGATACAATATTACATATCTAGCATAAACAAAAGTATCAAGAATGTCACCTCCAAGTGTTACATAATATATTGTCTACTGGCAGTATTATTTAGTGTTAACTTGTTTTAACTGTGTTTGCATTATTATATTCTTTTGTATTGTCCTCCCCAACTTGAACGGTGAGCATCTTGTGGGTAAGGAACCATCTTTTATTTGTCTTGTATTTAAGCCAGGACATAGTGAAGTGCCTTGCACGTTGTAAAACTTTAATAATAAAAAATATGCTGTATTAATACCAAATTAAATAATAATAATGGTATTTGTTGAGCATTTACTATGTGCCAAGCACTGCTCTAAGTGCTGGGGTAGATACAAGGTAATCGGGTTGTCCCATGTGGGGCTCACAGTCTTAATCCGCATTTTGATGGTGGAGCATTCGATCAAAAACTCCAAACCATTTCTCCAATGAATTAAACATTTTCCAGACGTATAGGTTCTTAATATTTTGGGATTGAAGCCTACCTGGATCAGTTGCTGATACAATGGCGCCAAACAATAAGCAGTCAGTAAAGTAAAAATCCCCTCCAAGCTGGCCAGTTACTTTCATCAGTGTAACACAACCATAGATGATCGACCTGTTGAAAAAGAGAATTTTCCTCTTAGAAATCTGCTAAAACTGCCAAGGGGCTGAAACAGCGACTAGGGAGGAAAGCGAGTTACTCAAAGACCTTTTGATTAATTTCAACTTTGAAATGATCTTGAAAAAAATATAAGCAAACTTCAAGAAGTTCATGTCAATTCCATTTATCTCTGAAATTCCAGAAACACTCAGGATTACAACGCGGCTGCCCAGATCATTTTTCTACATCATTGGTCTGCATATGTCTGCGCACCCCTCAAAATTTTTCAAAAATGCTTGCTCTTCTCATCAATCAAGCAAAAACTCTTGGTGATAGGCTTTAAGGCACTCCTTCAGATCTCTTCATCCTACTTATCCACTCTCTCTTCCACCACAGCCCAGCTCACACTCTTAATTTCTCACTAGCAAACCTACCCACCATGCCCCACTCTCATCTTTCCCGCCACTGATTTCTTGCTTACACCTTCTCTTAATAATAATAATAATAGTAATAGTGGTATTTGTTAAGCGCTTACTGTGTGCCAGCACTGTTCCAAGCACTGAGATAGATAGAAAATAATCAGTTTGGACACAGTCCTCATCCCACTTAGGGCTCACAGTCTTAATCCCTGTTTTACAGATGAGGGAATTGAGGCACAGAGAAGTTAAGTGACTTGCCCAAGGTCAAACAGCTGCAACTGGCAGAGCAGGATTAAAACCCAGGTCCTTCTAATGCCCAGGTCCACGCTCTATCCATTAGGCAACACCGCTTCTCTTCCCTTCTGCCCCAACTCCCTACCATTTAAATCTGCCAAACAACTGTTTTATCTCCATCTTAAAAGGCTTTCTGAAATCACACCTCCTCTGGGAATCTCCCTATCTTGAATCCTCACTAATGCCATTTCAACACTTCCAGCCTCCTAAGGGCTTCAGTACTCACAACCCACTACCCTGATACTTATCTATGTACCTTATATACTCTCTTACTTCCTCCTACCTGTAATTTACTTTAATGCCTTTCTCCCAGCTACATTATAAATTCCTTGGGGGTAGGGATCATGTCTACTCATTCTGTTGTCCTCTCCCATGGATTTTATACAGCGCTCAGCCCACAGTGACACTCAATAAATACTACGGGTTGACTGGACACGTGTATTCTGCATGGCTGCAACGCTACACATGCCAGGTTTGGAATACTCACCCAATAACAAAACAAGAAATTGCCGTTCCAAGAAAAGCATATGCTAGGATTGACCCAAGGTTTCTGAAGAAATGTCTCTAGAAAATAAACCATATTATTTTACATAATACAATGCAATTATTTCAATATCAAGGTTCCTTAGGCTAGCATGCAACATGTTATTAATGGCAGAAAAGCAAAATTGATACTCTTTGTCTTTGGAGCTCCCCTCTAGAGTGTAAGCTTGTTGTGGGAAGGGAATGTGTCTGTTACATTGTTGTGTTGTACTCTCCCAAGCACTCAGTACAGTGCTCTGCACGCAGTAAGCGCTCAATAAATACGACTGACTGAGGAAAAGAATAGGGAATGAGAGGAGAAAAAAAGGAGAGGTAGTAATTGCGTTTAACTAGCAATTTTAACAATCTTCCCAAATTCTAAAGTGGTAGATGAAATGAAACAATATTTACCCTTTTCAGGCTGTATCCTGCATAAAATATAATTGGAGGGAGTAATATATTGAAAAAGACCTCTGGATCAAAAGTCACCTGTTTAAAGGAAAAAATCTATTTTGAGTTGACCAATTTCACAGAGACCATTATATCACTTTGTAAATTATGAGAATGAAACCGATCTAAAGTTTAATTTCAATGTGCACTATTAAAAGGCAAACGTGCTATTATAAAAACTGCTGTATACTAAAACATATCAAATTACAGAATGTTCTTTCTCAAAAGGGAAAAATGCAACATTCAGTTCAACGATATCCAACCAAGTGGCAGCACAAAGCACTGCCAACATATTTTATCGTGACTGTGGCCAGATCTGTTCAGGGAAACGATTTGAATGTGAGGCACGATGACTTATGGTGAATACCAAATCCAACAAACAACAAACCTGACAGCACAGAGTCCCACACTGGTCTTTTCAGCCACCCACATCCCGAAAGGAATTCCACTGTGAGTGACATCTTTGAGTTCGAAGAATATATAAAACCCAATCAAGGGATTGAAATAATCATGCATTTATAAAAGGTCACTCGACAAGTTGCTCAGAAAATCTTTTATTTTAAATAAACTTATATTTGATTCTTTTCTGTACACAGACCGTTTTGCTTTCCGTTTCTTGGAACTTACCTTTCTAAGCATTTCATTATCTTGAACATTATTTAGTTCATGGGAGCTGATCTCGCCTTTCAGGGTGTATTCATAAAACTTCCCACTAACATTCACTAACAAAGTAGCAGGGCTTGTCTGCACCTGACAGCTTAAAGTCACATTGTTAACGTCACTTGGAACATGAATTCCATATCGAAGCACGACGCCCACCAAAAGACCTGAAAATAAGAGAGGCCCAATATCAATACAAAATCATTCTGCCTGTCAAACATTTGCCTCCAAAACATTTTACAGAGCAACGTGGCTTAAAGTTTAAGATACTGCTTAATTCATAGCAATTCCAACTTCTTGGTATCCTCAAAAGACAAAGGGGGATAAAACAACAAGTATTCCCAAACTAACATCCCAAGCTGATTTAGCCCATTCTCTTAGCTTATTGCTTACATGCTAACTCTTAATTAAAAAATAGGAGGGGAAAAGAGAAAAGTTGATCATATTTTACAGCAACAGTTGCATGTGCAAGTTACACAGAAATTCCTTTCCCAATCCCCATGTACAATTTATTAATTGTTAATTCAGAAGTGCCAATACTTTATCCCCCAAAGCAGGCCTCTCTGCTCAATTTATTCACCACTTAATAAAAATTTAACACTGAGAAGCAGCATGCCCTATGGGATAAAGCTCAAGCCTGGGAGTCAAAAGGACCTGGGTTCTAAATTCAGCTCCACCACTTGGCTGTGGGACCTTGGGTAAGTCACTTCACTTCCCTGTGCCTCAGTTACTTTATATGTAAAATGGAGATTAAGACTGTGAGCTCACTGTGGGCAGGAATGTGTCTGTTTGTTGTACTCTCCCAAGTGCTTAGTACAGTGCTTTGCACACAGTAAGTGCTCAATAAATACAACTGAATGAAATGTGGGACAGGGACTGTGTGCAACCTGGTTAGCTTGCATCGACCCCAACACTTAGTACAGTGGCTGGCACATAGTAAGCACTTAAATGCCAATTTCAAAAAATTGAATCCTTTGTCCTTTTACTGCTATAAGACTCTGTATTTTTTAATTTTTAACACCTGGGCACTATGAGGATACAAGATTACTCTAACCATATTACAGAAATACACTCGGATCTTTGGGCATTTGATATTTGCCCAAGCCTCAACCCCACAGCACCTATGTACCTATCTGTATCTTAATGCCTGTTTCCCCCTCTAGACTGAAAGCTCTTTGTGGACAGGGTACATGTCTTCCAACTTTGTTCTACTGCACTTCTCAAGCGCTTAGCACCGTGCTCTGCACATAGTAAGCAATCAAAAACCATTGACTGATTGGCTTAGTGAGCACTTAGGTCTTATAAAACTAAAGAGACCATCCCAAATGAGAACCTACCTCTGGAATCCAAGAGATCAGACTCTACAAAATCAATATGCTATCCCATTTGACACACTGCAATCAGATACCATTAAGTAGGTTATGCATTCGTTTGACTAATGGATTTCCCCCTATTTAAGAAAACCACTACTCTTTCTATAGATTTAAGCATATTTTTAAGAAGTGGGTAACAACTGTTGGTAAACAATACAACAGCAAGTAACATTTCTCTTACAAAGAATTTACTAAATTCTTAATAAGAAATTCCTTGCTATCAAAAGGCTGTGTAAAAGTCATCCTGCAGAATAAAAAATACCAAAAGGAAACAAGTGTAATATGATTAAATGTCAGAGAAGCATGATTTCTACCGTACCATTTCCTAATGAAAACGATGAACAACCAAAGGCTTGTGGACTTTAACTCCTGTAAATAATTGATCACAAATTAAATCTATGACTTTGTAGTACAGTTTCCCTGCTTCTATAGGAAAATAAAGGTGCTAAAAGTCAGATGACCTGAGAATGAAATGAAACTGAGGAGCATCATTCTTCAGTAGGAATCAGGGGATGGGGCCCAAGAATCTGGCTTTACTTTCTTAGGCAGAGTTACTAAAATTTATTGGAAAAAATTAGTAGATTGAAGACAATTTGGGTTCTACAAGAAGCCAAAATTCCACCCATACAACTACACAATCTTCTGGATAGGCAGATTACACAAATGCAGAGTCTTTTGTTAGAGAAATAAGAGGACAGTTTCTCCTCTCATCTGATCATCCAAAGAATAGGCCTAGAGAGCTATCCTCTTATAAAAGGAAAAGTTACTGAATAATGTTGAACACTGAAATAAACCACCTCAGCAAAACACAGCACTGTTATCAAGATCAGAACAAAACACATTGTAAAGTTAAATCCAAACTCCTAAGATAAAAAGGAACTCTTCTATTTTGATGACGAAGCTTTGAACTGTAAAGCAAAAAGCCACTCTGGGCATATGCAGTTATGCCCTAAAGCATGGCAAATCTGTTTAGATTCCGTCGGTAAATCCTAGAGTCCACCATCAACACCAGAGTTCCCTAGAAATAAAAATATTCTGGCTGCTGTGTCAACCACAGGAAGGCCAACACAGAAGCCGTTTGTTGGATATAGTTGTCCTTGGTGCTTCAAGACACCATTATACACCATCACAATATCATTATCATATGGAGAGGACAGGTGAGTGTCTAACGAGAGTATCAAAAGAAGGAACAAAGTGCAATCCTTGAGGAGGTGCAGGGCAGCAATACAAAAGAGCTATTCTGGATCTCTCTCATCTTCAATCAGCCCCACGCACACCCCCTCCTTCTCTTCCAAAATGGCTAACAAAGAAGAGAATGAAGGCAAGTTGTACAGCCTTTTAATATCAAGGTCAGGCCAGTTCAGTTCTGGTCAAATCCAATGTGGTTTTGGAGGGCTGAGGCAAAAAGAAAAGCAAGAGGTCTGTTTCCATTTGGAGCAATTCTAACAGCCTTGGGGAGTAGGGGATCATCCTTGACAGACCAAAATAATAGTAATAATAATGACGATTATTAAAAATGCTACATAAATTCATTATATGAATTGGGGAGATTCAAAGTATTTACAGAGAGGGAGAGCAAGACGAATGAGATTAGTAACAGGTACAAATGTCAGGATGAAGCGGCAGACTATGTCTTGGAATACACAATCGAATATGAACATATAAATGCTAGGGATTGGAACAGAATACATAAATGTTATATAGATGGCTGTTGGTTTGGCCCCAAATGAGGGTTGTTGAGTTTATCAAGGAAGGTTCCCAGAAGGAGATAGTAATTCAGGTGGGCAGGAGCACTGAGGTCTGGTGGATTTGAAGAGAGTCTCGGGCCAGGGGGAACAGCGAGGGAGAGGGGTCAAAGGTAGCAGAGTCAGTAAGCAGTACACACAGAGAATTTGTTTTATAACATAGGGAAAGTTAATGCAGAAGGCAACGGTAGACATTGGTGGCTCCTGATGAAAAGTACACAGGAGGTGCTAGTAAATACTACTGTTGTGGGCATACTTAGGGTGTCAAATGTGGAGTGTGTACAGAATCCAATGTAATAGGAAAAGGGATGGTCCTTTAAAAAAAAAATTCATCATAAATGTACAAGTATAGAGACGAGGTAAGTTTTCTTTTCTTTTTAAATAAAGCTTAAAAATTGGATCTTCTAATTTTTTTTAAGGAACCACAGCATTTAATCCATATTCACAATTAATTACATGCCTAACTTTTGAAAGATTGGCTCTCCTAAGAGGAAAAAATAAGAGGGACAGGGATCGCCTCTCAATTTCTGAAGAAAAAGATTCATTAGGGAGTTGACTATTTGAGCCTAAAACAAAATTTACAGTGGAAACCTCACCAGGCTCCAGTTTACAGTAGCTATCAAATCCCAAGAGAAAAATATGCTCAAAAGCCAAAGCAACTGGAGTTTGAGGGCGGGGGAGGAGGGAGAGCTCACACTTCCCATTCCCAAGATCACCTTATCATTGTGCATCTCTCAACTATTTTGACTCTGACCCCGGCCTATGCCCTGCCTCATCCTGCCTAGGAACTCTTCTCCCCCTTCAATTCATCAGATCTCCGATAGCCCTTCTCATCAATCCTGAATAATCACTGAATAATCACTCCTGAAACCCCAACTTGAGAACCGTGTGGCCTAATGGATAGAGCACAGGCCTGGGAGTCAGAAAGACCTGGGCTCTAATCCCGGCTCCACTAATCTGCTATGTGACTTTGGACAAGTCACTTAACTTTTCTGTGCCTCAGTTACCTCATTTATAAAACAGGGATTAAGACTGTGAGCCCCATGTGGGACATGGATGGTGTCCAAGTTGATTAGCTTGTATCTACCCCAGAGCTTATTACAGTGTCTGACACACAGGTGCTTGACAAATACCATTAAAAAAAACTCTTATAGGAGACTTTCCCTAATTTTTCCTCTCAGTTGTCATCCCAGCAGTTTTGCACAAATTTGACCCTTATGCACTCACAATCTCTTGTAGCACTTTTGTTCATGTGTCATCTTTGCTCTGTACACTGTAAGCACTAATAAATGTGATAGGTTGATCTTTCATACTCTATTTAGACACTTCCTCTTAGCTATATAAGTTATTTTGTGTCTGCCTCCTTCAATGGACTGTAAACCCCTTGAGGGGAGAATTTATCTTCTATCTCTATTGTACTCTCCCAAGCAATGAAGGGAGTGTTCTACACCCAGCAGACATTCAATAAATATTTTTTCCAAACTGAAAAGGTAAATTAACCTAAGAATATCAATACAAAACCTGGAATAAATTTAGTTCTGGCTGTCAGCTCAGTAGTACTTTTTAATTCGCCTCAACAAGAAAGAACAGTCCCCTCCTACTGCTGAAAATAAAAGTCTATTTTCACATTCAGCAGAACATTCAGTATTGCCTACCTTTCTTCAGTGAGACCCTGAGAGGGGCTTTGGGAAAAGATGTGAGGCTTAGATTCCTTAAATGGCTGGGATCACATCCCCTGATAAACACGCTGGCTTTGGTGCCACTGCACCCTAAGACGAATCTCTTGGATGTTGTAAGAGTCTTGAGGGAAACAAAGTAGCGTCGCCTCCTAACCTGGAATGAGACTGGTCTAGCTATTGCTTAGGCCCCAGAGTTTCAGTCCATTTGGAATTCTTCCCCCTCCTGTAAATATTTTTGAGCCTTTTATAATATAGTAATACAAATCTCAAAAACTAATGAATGTAGTAATTAGTCCTATCCTTTCAATTTAAGCTCAAAATCTGAATTGGTTAAAAACAGTGAACTTGAAATCTTAACTACTGACAGCATATACTTAATCTTCTTACTAAAAGAGTAAGCATTTGGGGGAAAAAAGCATGCCTTCCATCCTAGAATCCACCAAGATTAGGTTATACAGAGGAAATGTAATCTAACAAGACACCAGACTTTCCCATATGTTTCAGAAGACGTAACGATTATTCCTGCAGACCTCCTGGGTAGCTATTATTTATTCAGCTATCAAGTACGTCAATAAAAAGGCTAGGATGATATTTTTTGAATACCCAACACAAAAAATATTAAAAATGTCTAAAAAAATCTAAGGCCTCCCATTGAGCAGAGCCTAGGACAACACAAAGTAGCTCAGATTATTGAATTTACCATCTAGGTATTTGACAGTAACTTCATACTTCCTTTTTTTTTTAAGATGATGGGAATTATTCATTTCAAAGCTAAAATTTTGGCAGATGAAGTCCAAAAACACAACTATTTTAAAACGAATGACCAAACTGTGCTTTCCTAAAACAATGCACATTGTGTTTAAAAGATCAATTAGAGAGGCACCTGTTTGCTTTCCTGCACTCCAGGGGCTACACACACATCCTATTTCCTGAGACAAAAAGAGTGTTATAAAATTCACCTCAACCACTGGTGTGATCTGCCATCATTTCTCTTTCTCCGCCAAAAAAAAAAGATTATTCTAAAACATGGAAGCAACCTAGTTTCAAAGAGTTAATGATCTCATAGCAACCCAACTACCCGTGTGGCACAAACCTAATGCCTGTAATTGCCGTTTAGCTCGACTGAGCCGATCATGAAGTGGTATGACAACACTGCTGCAAGAACTTTAACTCCTCCATTTCCTGAATTGAGTCTGAATGAGATAGCTCAATGATGATGGCCAACATCCGACAGGAAGTTTCCCTTAGGAAGCTCCAGGCCTGATAATATTCCGCCGATGATTAAAAATTCCCCCCCAAAGTCTCTTCCACCTGCGTTTAATTTTCAATGGTCCTCTCTTTGGATTTCAACCCTTTCCCCTGGTCCTTCCTCTACTACAGATTGTCACACTGGTCTTTCCTCTACTACAGACTGTCACCTCCAAAATCTTATTACCATCACATCTTCCTCCTAGAGGCCTTCCTGCAACTAAGCCTTCTGTGTGCCTCTGCATCTCTAAAAACCACTTGATATTCACCCCACCCTCAACCCCCCAGCACTTGACATACACATCCTAATTTATTTTCATGTCCATCTCCCCCTTTAACCTCTAATAATAATGATGCTGGTATTTGTTAAGCGTTTACTATGTGCAGAGCACTGTTCTAAGAGCTGGGGTAGATACAGGGTAATCAGGTTGTCCCACATGAGGTTCACAGTCTTCATCCCCATTTTACAGATGAGGGAACTGAGGCACAGAGAAATGAAGTGACTTGCCCACAGTCACACAGCTGACAAGTGGCAGAGCCGGGATTCAAACCCATGACCTCTGACTCCTAATCCCATGCTCTTTCCACTGAGCCAAGCTGCTTCTCTAAGCCCCCTGTGAGAAGGGAACATGTCTCCCAACTCAGTTGATGACAATAATAATAATTGCAATAATAATAATAATCATGACGATAATTATTAAGCACTTACTATGTGCCAGGCACCATATTAAGCGCTGGAGTGCTTACAAGCAAATTGGGTTGGACACAGTCCCTGCCCCGAATGGGGCTCGGTCATAATCCCCATTTTACAGATGAGGTAACTGAGGCACAGAGAAGTGAGGTGATTTGCCCTCATGGCAGTCAAGGGGTGGAGACGGGATTAAAACCCACGACCTCTGGACTCCCAGCCCCGTGCTCTAGCCACTCCACCACACTGCTTCTCTCCCAAGCGTTTAGTCCATAGTCCTCCGTACATAGCAACTACTTGACAGACACCACTGACTGGTTGATATTTACTGGGCGTCTATGGTACTAACTGCTTGGGACAAGCAGTATGGCCTAGTGGCTCGGGAGTTGGAGGACGTGGGTTCCAATCCCGGCTCCGCCACTTGCCTAATGTGTGACCTTGGGCAAGTCACTCAGACTTCCCTGTGCCTCGGTTCCCTCTCCTGTAAAATGGGGATAAGGTCTGTGAGCCGCACGTGGGACAACAACAATAATAATAATAATAATAATGGTATGAAGCACTTACTATGGGCCAAGCCCTCTCCTAAGCACTTGGCCCATAGTAAGTGCTTAATACCATTAATAATAAGGATGGTATTTGTTTCTGCCGTCTGTCTCCCCCGATTAGACTGTGAGCCCGTCACTGGCAGGGATAATAATAATAACAATAACATTGGTATTTGTTAAGCACTTACTATGTGCAGAGCACTGTTCTAAGCACTGAGGTAGATACAGGGTAATCAGGTTGTCCCACGGGAGGCTCACAATTAACCCCCATTTTCCAGATGAGGTAACTGAGGCACAGAGAAGTGAAGTGACTTGCCCACAGTCACACAGCTGACAAGTGGCAGAGCTCAAATTCGAACCCATGACCAGAGATGGTTTCTGTTGCCAAATGGTCCGTTCCAAGCGCTTAGTCCTGTGCTCCGTACATAGTAAGGGCTCGATAAATACTATGAAATGAATGAGTTAAGCACTTACTATGTGCTGAGCATTCATTCAATAGTATTTACTGAGCACTTACTATGTGCTGAGCATTCATTCAAAAGTATTTACTGAGCACTTACTATGTGCTGAGCATTCATTCCATAGTATTTATTGAGCGCTTACTATGTGCTGAGCATTCATTCCATAGTATTTATTGAGCACTTACTATGTGCTGACCATCCATACCACATCATTTATTGAGCGCTTACTGTGCTGACCATTCATTCCATAGTACTTACTAAGCGCTGACTATGTGCTGAGCATTCATTCCATAGTATTTATTGAGCACTTACTATGTGCTCAGCATTCATTCCATAGTATTTATTGAGCACTTACTATGTGCTGAGCATTCATTCCATAGTATTTACTGAGCGCATACTATGTGCTGAGCATTCATTCCATAGTATTTACTGAGCGCATACTATGTGCTGAGCATTCATTCCATAGTATTTATTGAGCGCTTACTATGTGCTGAGCATTCAATAGTATTTACTGAGCGCATACTACGTGCTGACCATTCATTCCACAGTATTTATTGAGCGCTTACTGGGCTGACCATTCATTCCATAGTATTTACTGAGCGCTTACTATGTGCTGAGCATTCATTCCATAGTATTTATTGAGCGTTTACTGTGCAGAGCACTGGACTAGGCGCTTGGGATGGACAATTCGGCAACAGATAGAGATCATCCCTGCCCATCGACGGGCTCACAGTCTAATCGGGGGAGACAGACGGTCGAAAATAAGACCATTTAATCGCAATTAATAGATTCAAGGGGATGGGCACCTCTTGAGCAAAATAAACGGGGGGGGGGGGGGCCCTGGGGCAGATACAAGGTAGATTGTATCTACCATTATTATTATTATTAAACTCGGGTCCTGAGGAATGGCAGAATCTTTCTCCACGGAGGGTCCCCATGGTGGCAGCTCGGGCCCCTTGCACTGGGGTCCCCGGTGATGGAGGCGTGTGGGGGATGTTGGTGGGCCAACCCGATGACCCTGCATCTCCCCCAGCGCTCAGAACAGTGCTCCGCACATAGTCGGCGCTGAACAAATACCAACACTATGATTAGGATGACGTTAATGGCAGAGGGTGGGCCTCAAAAGAGCCGGTTTTCGCCGGGCGCACTTGCCGTAGATCATGGCCAGGCCGGTCTCGTGCAGGAACCGGGCCCGGCGGTGCTTGAAGAGCCAGATGGTGAGGATGGTGAGGGTGAGGAGCAGGATGAAGATGAGCAGGTTGGCGCTGTCCTGCCGGTGGCTCTCCTCCGCCTGCTTCTCGGACACGATCTCCTCCTCCATGCCGCCGCCGCCCGCCCGGCCGTCCTGGGCCCCGGCCCAGCCGCACGCCCCAACGGCCAGGAGCAGCCCCAAGCCCCGCAGCAGCCTCGCGGGGAGGCGGGGGCCGCCGCCGCCGGCCGCGCTCCGCGGGGAAGGGCCAAAGGAAGGGGGAGCCCGCCGCCCGCCGCCCGCCGCCATGGCGCCCTCCCGCCGACAGACCGACAGACAGACAGACGGACCGACAGGCACAGGCGGACGCCTCCGCCCCGCCCCCCTCAGGCCCCGCCCCCCGGGGCGCGCGGGCTCACGGGAAAGGGGGCGGGGCCCGGAGCCGGAGGAGGAGGGAGGGGGGGAGAGAGCCGAGGGGGCGGGGCCTGAGCGAGCAGCCCCGCGCGGGCCGGGGGGGGGGGGGGGGGGGGAGGGAGGAGGCGGGGCGGAGGCCATTCGTTCACTCATTCGCAATAATCACTCATTCATTCGCTAGTCTTTAGTGAGCGCTAGGAAAGCTGCTAATCATTCATTCAATAGTCTTTATTGAGCGCCTACTAAGTATTCATTCAATAGTCTTTATTGAGCGCTTACTATTCATTCATTCGATAGCATTTATTCAGCGCTTACTCTCGGCTAATCATTCATTCCTTCCGTAGTCTTTATTGAGCGCTTACTATTCATTCATTCATCCAATAGTATTTATTGAGCGCTTACTCTCGACTAATCATTCATTCCTTCCGTAGTCTTTATTGAGCGCTTTCTATTCATTCATTCAATAGTATTTATTGAGCGCTTACTCTCGGCTAATCATTCATTCATTCCGTAGTCTTTATTGAGCGCTTTCTATTCATTCATTCAATAGTATTTATTGAGCGCTTACTCTCGGCTAATCATTCATTCATTCAATAGTCTTTATTGAGCGCTTACTATTCATTCATTCTAGTATTTATTGAGCGCTTACTCTCGGCTAATCAGTCATTCATTCCGTAGTCTTTATTGAGCGCTTTCTATTCATTCATTCAATAGTATTTATTGAGCTCTTACTCTCGGCTAATCATTCATTCATTCCGTAGTCTTTATTGAGCGCTTTCTATTCATTCATTCAATAGTATTTATTGAGCGCTTACTCTCGGCTAATCATTCATTCATTCAATAGTATTTATTGAGCGCTTACTATTCATTCATTTGATAGTATTTATTGAGCGCTTACTCTCCGCTAATCATTCATTCATTCAATAGTATTTATTGAGCACTTACTATTCATTCATTTGATAGTATTTATTGAGCGCTTACTCTCGGCTAATCATTCATTCATTCCGTAGTCTTTATTGAGCGCTTTCTATTCATTCATTCAATAGTATTTATTGAGCTCTTACTCTCGGCTAATCATTCATTCCGTAGTCTTTATTGAGTGCTTTCTATTCATTCATTCATTCAATAGTATTTATTGAGCTCTTACTCTCTGGCAATCATTCATTCATTCCGTAGTCTTTATTGAGTGCTTTCTATTCATTCATTCATTCAATAGTATTTATTGAGCGCTTACTCTCGGCTAATCATTCATTCATTCCATAGTCTTTATTGAGCACTTACTATTCATTCATTCAAGAAGCAGCGTGGCTCAGGGGAAAGAGCATGGGCTTTGGAGCCAGAGGTCATGGGTTCGAATCCCGGCTTGGCCGCTTGTCAGCTGTGTGATTTTGGGCAAGTCACTTAACTTCTCGGTGCCTCAGTTACCTCATCTGTAAAATGGGGACTAAGACTGTGAGCCCCATGTGGGACAACCTGATTCCCCTGTGTCTAACCCAGCGCTTAGAACAGTGCTCGGCACATAGTAAGCGCTTAACAAATACCAACATTATTATTAGTAGTAGTATTTATTGAGTGCTTACTCTCTGCTAATCATTCATTCATTCAATAGTATTTATTGAGCGCTTACTATTCAGTCATCCAATAGTATTTATTGAGCACTTACTATTCATTCATTCAATAGTATTTATTGAGCACTTACTCTCTGCTAATCATGCATTCATTCCGTAGTATTTATTGAGCGCTTACTATCTGCTAAAAATTCATTCAATAGTATTTATTGAGCGCTTACTCTCGGCTAATCATTCCTTCATTCAGTAGTATGTATTGAACACTTACTATTCATTCATTCAATAGTATTTATTGAGCGCTTACTATGTGCAGAGCACTGGACTAAGGGCTTGGAATGGACAATTTGGCACCAGATAGAGACCATCCCTGCCCCATGACGGGCTCACGGTCTAATCGGGGGAGACGGACAAAAACAAGACAACAGAATCGCGATAAATAGAATCAATTCGACAAATAGTATCAAGACGATAAACAGAAACAAGACAGGGGCCTGAAAGAGCAGTCTGGCGGGGGGAGGGGGAGAGGGCGTGAGAGAACAGCCCCGCGGGGGAGGGGGCGGGACCTGAGGGAACAGCCCCGCGGGGGGGAAGGGGCGGGGCGTGAGAGAACAGCCCCGCGGAGGGGGAGGGGGCGGGGCCGGAGAGAACAGCCTCGCGGGGGGAGGGGCGGGGCCTGAGAGAACAGTCTGCGGAGGGGAGGGGGCGTGGCCTGAGAGAACAGCCCCGCGGCGGGGGGAGGATGGAGGGGCGGGGCTAGAGGCAGGGGCGGGGCCAGATAGAACAGCCCCGCGGGGGGAGGAGAGGGCGGGACCTGAGAGAACAGCCCACCGGGGGAGGGGGCGGGGCCTGAGAGAACAGCCCCGCGGGGGGAGGAGAGGGCGGGACCTGAGAGAACAGCCCACCGGGGGAGGGGGCGGGGCCTGAGAGAACAGCCCCGCGGGGGGGGGAGGAGCCTGAGGGAGCAGCCCCGCGGGAGGGGGAAAGGGGCGCTACTGCGCAGACTCAGTCCTTTCCAAAGGCCTCTCGTGGTCACCCCTCAGTTTGCCACGGGCTTGGGCCCTCCAAGTCGCCTCTTTAGTCGAAATTTCGATTAATAATAACAATGCTGGCATTTGTTAAGCGCCTACTATGTGCCAAGCCCTGTTCTAAGCGCTGGGGAGGATGCAAGCTGATCAGGTGGTCCCACGTGGGACTCCCAGTCTTCATCCCCGTTTTCCAGATGAGGGAACTGAGGCCCAGAGAAGTGAGTGACTTGCCCCAGGTCGCACAGCTGACACGTGGCGGAGCCGGGATTAGAACCCACGACCTCTGACTCCCAAGCCCGGCCTCTTTCCACTGAGCCACGAACCAGGAGCAATGTTAGAGACAGATGGTTCGGTCCTGAGCCAAGGTGGTTGACCCAACTTTTAGCAAAATTATCCAGAATTGTGTATTCTATCTTTTTTTTATGGTATTTGTTAAGCGCTTACTATGTGCCACACACTTCTAAATGCCAGGGGAGATCCAAATTAATCAAGGTGGACATAGTCCACCTCCTACATGGGGCTGACGGTCTTAATCCCCATTTTCAGATGAGGTTACTGAGGCTCAGAGGAAGTGAAGGGACTTACCCAAGGTCACACAGCAGACACGTGACAGAGCAACATTAGAACCCAGCTCCTTCTGACTCCCATTCATTCAGTCATATTTATTGAGCACTTACTGTGGTCAGAGCCCCGTACTAAGCGCTTGGGAGAGCACAATACAACAATAAACAGACACATTCCCCCTGCCATAACGAGCTAACAGTCTAGAGGTCTCCTTTATCTGTGGGATTCTGGAGAAAATGACAGGAACCAACCAAAAAAAACCCTGCAACACACTCAGTCCTGCCACAACAATTGTGTTCACTATGCATTTGGGATAAGTCACTGTTAGAGAACTGAGTGTGTTTTCAACAACACACATTAGGGTGGTGAGAAATTTGGATTTATAGCAAGTAGCCTGGTTTTCAAATGATAATAATAATGGTGGTATTTGTTAAACACTTGCTACATGCAAAGCACTGTTTTAAGCGCAGGGGGGATACAAGGTGATCGGGTTGTCCCACGTGGGGCTCACAGTCTTCATCCCCAATTTACAGATGAAGTAACTAAGACTCAGAGAAGTTAATTAAGTAACTTACCCAAGGTCACACAGCTGGCAAATGGCAGAGCCAGGATTAGAACCCATGACCTCTGACTCCCAAACACTGGAGAGGTACCATTGAATGAGTGAGTGAGCGAATGAATGGATGAATATTTCTCACCCCACCCAGGCTGGAGCAGGGCCTGAGACGATGAAATGGATCTGGATGGATACACTTTCATGATCTTCAAATCAAAGGTGAACAACTCATTTATATATTGAGTTAGCTAGTTTAGTTTCAGTTATTTGCATCTACATCCGTTCTCTTGTTCCTATTTTATGTTTCCTTCTCTCCCCTAGGGTGGCCACTAACGGCATTCGTGGATATCAGATGTGTCATTGCTGACCCAGAAGTAACAGGTGCTACAAGGGGTTATGTAATAAAGCTATGACATCATAAGAAATCTTTTATGGAAATGTGCAGAGAATCCATTCTCCGGTTCTGCCTGGAGGACCGCGACCCCTCCCACTTGCTCCAGCAGTCTTTGTGCCCCTTCCCTAGATCTCTGTAAGTAGGGTTGCGTTTCCCTCAGCAAAAGCCAAAGTGGAGGGAGGCTGGGCTTTTAAGATAAAAATATCAGACATAAAGACATCCAGTGCCATATCAGTCCTGGATAGGCGATAAACCAGCTCTCCCCCTTGGCAGGGACTAGATCTTTGATTTATAGTGTAAATCAATTTACGCTTGTATGGATTGGGTACTTATTGTACAGCTATTAATCTAGTAAAGTGCTTTGTTTAAAATGAATAAGGTGATGATCCCAGTGAACTGATTTGTTCGGTTGCCCTCTTCTAGCCTTCAAAGACATAATCTGTGTTTAAGGAGTTTACGTTTTCAGTTTGCTCCTTCTTGGGGTTTGCTTTTCTCTTGATGCTCATTCGTCTAGTTATTGGGCCCAAGAGAAATTTTTCCTTACTGAAGGAGCGATTATCCCTTCAAGTTCTCATACAAAAAAAAAAAAAGGCTCACTAATGATGTAGTATGGGAGTTATGCCAAAAGATATACAAAAAGATTAATCTCTACAGGGAATCTAAGGTATTCCCACTCGTGGTTACCATTTACCTTGGTTTTAGATACAATTCTCTGGATTTGAGTTATTCCCAGTGGTGCATTCCCTAGTCATTTGCTCTAATAGCCCAAGAAAACTCAAAATCTCTACCCTAGAGAAGCAGCATTTGAATTCCTAGGAGCAGACAAAACAAACTTATGTTGCCTATTGCCAAAGTGGAGAGTTATTTCATTGGTACTTTAGCTGATAAACAGCAAGGATATGTCTCAGCCTGGAAGAGATGATCTCTGGGACCCTGTGCATGCTCCAGTTTTCAACTCTTGATTATAATCATTATATTTTCCTGGAACTTTAGAGAACATTTCCATTTGAATGCAGAAGAAAACATTGTTTAAATAGTGTTATTTACTTTCCCCATTCTGAAACCGCTTTGAGGTGAGCCACCCTAGCTCCACCCTTCAAACTACATTTCTCTCTTGCTCCTTCTACCCAGACTTCTCTCCTAGCTTTGGCAAACCTACTTGCTCTCACTCCCATTCACAGTCCTTCTATTCCCCCAGCCAAGTCCTATATTCAACTTGTCCCTTTTCCTAGAATAATCTGCCCCGAGTCCTCTGCCATCCTACAATCCTCACCCTGCCAAACCCAGCTTTAAGAGCACTGTACTAAGCGTTTGGAAAGTACAATTTGGCAACAAATAGAGGCAATCCTAACCCAACAATGGGCTCACAGTCTAGAAGGGGGAGACAGACAAAAAACAGAACAAATCAAGTAGACAGGCATGTGTAGGCTGGGGTGGGGTGAAAATCTCTAAACTCGTTGTGGACAGGGAATGTGTCTAGCAACTCTATTGTACTTTTCCAAACGTTTAATGCAGTGTGCTTAATAAATACCATTGATGATGTTGATGATGAGGTGTAAAGGATCAAAGGTAAAGATGTGGCCAACTGGTTCTGGTTCAGTGGGTCCCTTTTCTTGGATAAAGCCCTGAATGTATGGGACACCCCAGACTAGGCACTGAGGGATGTCTGAGAACCAAAATTTTCTCAGAAGCAGCATAAAGGATGTGCATGATGGAAGGAGCACAGGATTGACAGTCATAGGACCTGGGTTCATTCAGTCTTATTTCTTGAGCGCTTACTGTATGCAGAGCACTATTCTAAGCACTTGGGAGAGTATAACAAAACAAGAAACAGACATATTCCCTGCCCACATGCCCTGCCTTTACAGTCTAGAGGGGGTTCTAAGCCTGGCTCTGTCACGTGTATGTTGTTTGACCTTGGGCAAGTCACATAACTTCTCAGTGCTTCAGTGACCTCACCTGTAAAATGGGGATTAAGACTGTGAGCCCTATGTGGGACAGGGACTGTGTCCAACCTCATTATCTTGTATATCTACCTTAGCACTTAGCCCCGCACATAGTAAGCACTTAATACCACTGTTTTTAATTATTATTATTATTATTAGGAAACAATAGCGTGGATTGCTCCTTCGGCCTTTCCAGCCCCTCAGCAAAAGACCTTG
Organism: Ornithorhynchus anatinus; assembly: GCF_004115215.2. NCBI lineage: Eukaryota > Metazoa > Chordata > Mammalia > Monotremata > Ornithorhynchidae > Ornithorhynchus > Ornithorhynchus anatinus. Next base: position 25,257,759 of record NC_041733.1, on the reverse strand, counting down.
GCAGGGATTGTCTTTCTCTATTGCCGAATTGTATTTTCCAAGCTCTTAGTCCAGTGCTCTGCACACAGTAAGTGCTCAATAGAGAAGCAAGGTGGCTCAGTGGAAAGAGCACGGGCTTGGGAGTCAGAGGTCATAGGTTTGAATCCCTGTTCTGCCACTTGTCAGCTGGGTGACTGTGGGCAAGTCCCTTCACTTCTCTGTGCCTCAGTTCCCTCATCTGCAAAATGGGGATGAAGACTGCGAGCCTCACGTGGGACAACCTGATGACTCTATCTCCCCTAGTGCTTAGAACAGTGCTCTGCATATAGTAAGCGCTTAACAAATACCAACATTATTATTATTATTATTAGATATGATAGAATAAATGGATGGATGAATAAATTCTCCAACTGCCTGGAGGCAGGGCCCAGCAGAAGCAGCATGGCTCAGTGGAAAGAGCGCAGGCTTGGGAGTCAGAGATCACGGGTTCTAATCCCGGCTCCGCCACTAGTCAGCTGTGTGACCTTGGGCAAGTCGCTTAACTTCTCTGTGCCTCAGTTACCTCATCTGTCAAATGGGGATTAAAACTGTGAGCCCCACGTGGGACAAACTGATCACCTTGTAGCCCCCAGCGCTTAGAACAGTGCTTTGCACATAGTAAGCGCTTAACAAATACCACAATCTTATGTATCAGGAGCGTCGCTCCAAATTCCAACCCCGCCCCTCTCGGCCTTGGGCACGTCCTTCCCCCAAGGCCACACCCCCAGAGCCAGGCACCGCCCCCTTATATTGGACACTCCCTTCCCTGTCCCCGTCCCAGCCTTGGCCCTTCAGCTTCCCCGAGCGGCCCGCCGGCGGCCATTGGAGCAGCAGTGTGGCCCAGTGGCAAGAGCCCGGGCTGGGGAGTCAGAGGTCATGGGTTCGAATTCCGACTCTGCCACTTGTCAGCTGTGTGACTGTGGGCAAGCAGGGTGGTTCAGTGGAAAGAGCCCGGGCTGGGGAGTCAGAGGTCACGGGTTCGAATCCCAGCTCTGCCACTGGTCAGCTGTGTGACTGTGGGCAAGTCACTTCACTTCTCTGTGCCTCAGTGACCTCATCTGTCAAATGGGGATGAAGACTGTGAGCCTCCCGTGGGACGACCCGATGACCCTGTCTCTCCCCCAGCGCTTAGAACAGTGCTCTGCACAGAGTAAGCGCTTAACCAATACCAATCTTATTATTATTATTCTTCTCGGTGCCTCAGTGACCTCATCTGTCAAATGGGGATGAAGACTGTGAGCCTCCGACGACCCGATGACCCTGTCTCTCCCGCAGCGCTTAGAACCGTGCTCGGCACAGAATAAGCGCTTAACCAATACCAATCGTTATTCTTCTTCTTCTCGGTGCCTCAGTGACCTCATCTGTCAAATGGGGATGAAGACTGTGAGCCTCCGACGACCCGATGACCCTGTCTCTCCCCCAGCGCTTAGAACCGTGCTCGGCACAGAATAAGCGCTTAACCAATACCAATCATTATTCTTCTTCTTCTCGGTGCCTCAGTGACCTCATCTGTCAAATGGGGATGAAGACTGTGAGCCTCCGACGACCCGATGACCCTGTCTCTCCCCCAGCGCTTAGAACAGTGCTCGGCACATAATAAGCGCTTAACGAATACCAACATTATTATTATGATTCGGATGCGAGCGAGCGAGCGAGCGGCTACTTCTGCCGCCGCCGCCTTGGAGCCGGGCGGGTCCTTTTCCCTCCCTCCTCCCTCCTCCCTCCTCCCTCCTCCCTCCTCCCTCCTCCCCCCTCCCCCCTCCCCCCTCCCCCCTCCCCCCTCCCCCCTCCTCCCTCCTCCCTCCCCCCAGGGGGCCGCCGCCGGCGGTCGCGGAGCCGTGACGTCATCCTCCCGCGCCGCCGCCGGCCTAGCGGGGAAGAGGACGAGGACGACGACGAGGATTCGCCGCCGCCGTCCCGGGGATGATGGCGGCTTCGCTGTGGAAGGGGCTGGTGGGGATCGGGCTCTTCGCGCTGGCCCACGCGGCCTTCTCCGCCGCTCAACGTAAGGGACCCGGACCCCGCCGGGGCCCGGCCCTTCCGGCCCTATCGCGGGCACAGGCCGGGCGGGGCTGAGGAGGGACACCAGGGCAGGGATGAGAAGGACCGGCACGGCCGGGCAGGGCTGAGGAGGGACACCGTGGCCGGCCAGCGCTGAGGAGGGACACCGTGGCCGGCCAGCGATGAGGAGGGCAGGGCTGAGGGTGGACAGGACTGGCAAGGACCGTCACGGCCGGGCAGGGCTGAGGAGGGACACCGTGGCCGGCCAGCGATGAGGAGGGACACCATGGTCGGGCAGGGCTGAGGGTGGACAGGACAGAAGGACCACCATGGTCGGGCAGGGCTGAGGAAGGACACCATGGCCGGCCAGCGATGAGGAGGGCAGGGCTGAGAAGGACCACCATGGTCGGGCAGGGCTGAGAAAGGACACCTTGGCCGGCCAGCGATGAGGAGGGCAGGGCTGAGGGTGGACAGGACTGGCAAGGACCGTCACGGCCGGGCAGGGCTGAAGAGGACCACCATGGCCGGGCAGGGCTGAGGAGGACCACCATGGCCAGGCAGGGCTGAGGAGGACCAGCTGGGCCAGGCAGGACTGAGAAGGACCACCACGGCCGGGCAGGGCTCACAGTGAGGCTCACAGTCTTACTCCCCATTTTTCAGATGAGGGAACTGAGGCGCAGAGAAGTGAAGGGATTTGCCCAAGGTCACCCAGCAGACAAGCCGCAGAGGCGGGATTAGAACCCACGACCTCCGACTCCCAAGCCGGGGCTCTTGCCCCGAGGCCATGCTCTTTCACCTAATAATTGTGGTTCTTGTTAATAATGATAATGTGGGTATTTGGTAAGCGCTTACTATGTGCCAAGCACTGTTCTAAGCGCTGAGGTAGATAGAAGGTAATCAGGTTGTCCCAAGTAGGGCTCACAGTCTTCATCCCCATTTTGCAGGTGAGGTAACTGAGGCACAGAGAGGTGAAGTGACTTGCCCATGGTCACACAGCTGACAAGCAGGGCAGCCTGGATTAGAACCCATGACCTCTGACTCCCAAGCCCAGCTCTTTCTGCTGAGCCATGCTGCTTCGCTCAGGTGCCAGGCACTATGCTGAGCGCTGGGATGGATACAAGCAAATCAGGTTGGGCACAGATCCTGGCCCATGTGGGGCTCACATTGTCCAGATGAGGTCACTGAGGCCCAGAGAAGTGAAATGACTTGCCCAAGGCCACACAGGAGACATCCGGTCCCAGGAGGAATCCACCCAGTGGGAGACACTGTGAATTGGGTCAGCGGAATGAGGGTGGCCGGGGAGGTTCAGACAGCCACCTGAATGAGGCAGGGAGGAAAATCGTCAAGGAGATTGGGGCTTCTGGAGGACTGAGGAGGTTGTGGAGCTTGATCTTGTTCTTCTGTGTGATCTTGGGCAAATCACTTTGCTTCTCTGTGCCTCATTTACCTCATCTGTAAAATGAGGATTGAGACTGCGAGCCCCCCTGTGGGACCGGGACTGTGACCAACTTGATTTGCTTGTAATAATAATAACGATGGTATTTGTTAAGCGCTTACCATGTGCCAAGCACTGTTCTAAGCCCTGGGGTAGATTCAAGGTGATCAGGTTGTTCCACGTGGGGCTTACAGTCTCAAACCTCATTTGACAGATTAGGTAACTGAGGCACAGAGAAGTGAAGTGACTTGCCCAAAGTCATACAGCTGACAAGTGGCAGAGCCGGAAGCCGGAATTTGGAACCCACAACCTCAGACTCCCAAGCCCATGTGCTTTTCACTAAACTCTGCTGCCGGGGTATCCACCCCACCACTTAGCAAAGTGCCTGGCATATAGTAAGCGCTTAACAAATACCATCATTATTATTATTATTTCTCCAACTCTTGAAAGGGTGGTTGGTAGTGGGGTGAGGAAGAACGCATAATTGAACGAAACCAGTGAAATTTAGAATAATTTGTATCCTTCCCATCTTATTTCTTATTCTGTAAGACGTGACTTTATAGAATTTCAACCCCAAGATTGCTGGCTTAGGTAGCTTTTAGGTACATCTAAGCTATTTGTATTTTGGTCCTGGCTAGGGAAGGCTGACTACAAGTGCTTCTTGATTTAAACTGCACAACACTGAAGTTGCTTTTGACATTGGCATGGCTTTCGTTGAAGTCACATGCTCAGATTTGCAGTATGCAGAGTTACAGTGCAATATCTCCATCTCGGTGGGTCAGGAGTCACTTGAATAATCACTTTTTGGCATTACGAAAAAGCATACTATTAGGCTCCTCATGTATGTTTTTCAGCAACTACAGTCATTGGAGCACTTTAGGGGGTGCTTGAGAACATACAATAAAGTATTTAAAAAATAGAAGACCCTGTTTTAGTAGAAAATCAAGGAACTTACAATTTAATGGGTGAAGGCAGCTAGTTTGTGGGCATACAAGAGGAGAAAGATTAGAAGAATAGATTTAACTAATGGAAAAAAAAATAGACAAATTTTGAATGAATACCTAAATGAAATAGACGCACATCGGTACTAGGTGTAGCTGATGGTATAACTTGACTAGGGTGGAGGGGGTTAATTGGATAATGAGCACACTCCCCAATTAATAACATTCAGGTTGGGAACTCTTCTGACTTAAGGTGACACTATTTTCAGCAGTCATTTGTGTATGAAAACTGCTTGAATTTCTGAAAGGATTTCATCTGCATCTTCTAGTGTCCAATTGTATGGGGCTCTAACCTTGGAAGCTGAATCTTCAAGTCACGTGAATATGTTGCCTGAATGTTCTTTCTAATTTTTATTCCAGTAACACTTGATTTTGTTCCAGTAACACTTTAGCACTTTTAAGATAATTTAGCTGTTAAGTATAAGGAGATTTCCTAAACTCTTTCAAAGCTTGGCTTCAGCACTGTAAAAGAAAATTGATTTTGGCCACAATCTGTAGGAATAAGGTAGCAAGTTCTAATGCATATTAGACATCAAGCTCAGAGATGGAAGACAGCAATCACATATAATGCTCATAAGATAATGGTACAACACTCTGGGATATGACCCCTCCCTTCCTTCCTCTGGTAAAGGCATAGTTTAGTTTACCCAGTTCCTATGTCAAAGCTTATACATTTTAAATTCAGTGTAAAAATTAGCTGCAATAATTGATCCAAATACATTCTCATTCAAAAAATACTGAACGGAAACTCAATCCCAAGGCTCCAAAAAGCCATTAGTCCCGGATGTCTTTAATTAAATAGTAGGGTGAGTGTAAGCCATGTATTTTAAATGTGCTTTATTTTAAATTTGCTTTAATGTTCTTGCAGTTCTGTATGAGTAATAAGATAAGTAAGGTAACAACAAGAGAGAACATAGAGTTTTGAGATCTGGCTCTCTCACTGCTTACTTTATGATTTGGGGGACCTTGTCCTATCCGAAAAATGCAGTTGATGCCTTAAAATTTTTATCATGCCAACTGAGTTTTCCAAAATTTGACTGTGACATTTTCTATCCAACGTTCTCAATTTGCACCGCAGTAAGTACTCTGTTTCCTTTTGAGTAGGCATGTGTTCAGTTTTCTTGGGGAATAGGGAGGAAATTTATTCTAGATATCCCAGCTCATTATTGCCCTGTCCTAGTTTTCATTCCCTTTTTTAAAGGAAACAAAGCATGTTATAATTTTGAAGGCAAAAGAGAAGGACCATAAAAGGAAAGAAAAGTAGAGATCGTTTTTAGAAGCCTGAAATATGAATGGGTCTATATCGTCCCACCCCCTAATATTAATCTACTTGCTGTAAGAGAAGAAAGTTTTCAGTCAAATTATTTTGATTTTGCTTCACAGATCGTTCTTATATGCGATTAACAGAAAAAGAAGATGAAACACTGCCAGTAGACGTAAGTGGCATTTTTAAAATTGTTTAAAATAATTGGAAACATTTTTAGTGTTTAGACATCACTTAGTGTTTTGCTATTTTTCACAAGTCATTTTTCGCTCAATCCCTTGTTGGGACAAAATTGGTATCTTTCATATTTTATTGAATGTTCCAAATTCCTGCAGAAATGATTTTCCTGTTTGATCCTTAGAACTGCCTTAAGACACTACTGTACCTATTTTTACTGAGTTTCTGCCTCGTATGAAGATTTGATCCTTCCAATATCCCATTAGCCTCTGCTTTACGAAAGGCATGCTGAATTCATTCTTGTGGATAGCCCTCTATCAGTTAATAGTGCTTACAGGGTATCAGCTGTGTCCCGAGCACTTGAGAAAGCATAAGAGAGTTAGTAGACATGACACGTGTCCACAAGGTGTTTACTGGGGCAGACAAGATAATTTGTCAGGAGAGAGAAGGAAAAGTAGTTGTGGTTGAGTTAGTAGTTGGGTAAGAGGGTATGTTAAATATGTGTGTGATTGCTATGAGTGGTTGTGCAGCTGTACAGTCATGTGGGCCATACTTTGAAAAATGTAATACTAATAACTTACCTGTAATTTTTAACAAATTAATTCACTACTACTAAAAATAGAACAAAAGGAAATCAAATTGGTGAATAGAATAATAATAATTTTAGCATTTAAGTACTCATCATGTGCCAAGCATTTTACTAAGCACTGGATTAGATACCAGATAATCAGACCAGACTTAGCCCTTGTCCCACATGGGGCTCACAGTCTGAGGAGCAAAGAACAACAAGTATTTCATCCCCATTTTACCGATGAGGAAACTGAGGCAAATGAGAGTTAAATTACGTGAGCATAGTCACCCAACAGGCAAGCGGCAGAGCCGGGATTAGAACCCAGGTCCTCTGACTCCCAGGTCTGTGCTCTTTCCACTAGACCATGCCAGTTCTCCCTTTTTATTATTTTGCAGATAGTGGTTGGGGCTTCTTTGGAGGCAAAGGTTCGAGAGAAACTAAAAGGCAAGAAAGGGAAAATGAGAGAGAGAGAGAGAGAGAGAGCGAGCCCACTCTGTCAAAAACAGACTCATTCAATCAATCACTGGAATGTCTTAAGCGCATACTATGTGCATAGCACTGTGCTAAGCACCTGGGAGACTACAATACAAGAGTATCAGCAGACATTCCCTTGCACAGCAAATGTGGCCAAAACAGCCTTCCCCAGACTTGGTGAGGCGAGCTGCTCGGCTCTTAGTTGGAGAAATAGCCACTGCTTCTGCCATGCTCTGGATTTCATTCATTCATTCAATAGTATTTATTGAGCGCTTACTATGTGCAGAGCACTGTACTAAGCGCTTGGAATGTACAAATCGGTAACAGAGACAGTCCCTGCCCTTTGACAGGCTTACAGTCTAATCGATTTCCCACCCTGAGGGGGCTGGGGTTCAGAGTGGCCCCCCGAATCCTGGCAAGCAGCAGCCGCCGATCCTTCAGCCAGGAACTGAAAAAATGGGGGATGGACGTCTCGATTGTAGCCAAATTCTTCTGCTCCCTGCAGTGGTCAACTTTTTTGTGGGCCACAATCAATCACATTTATTGAGTGCTTACTCTGTGCAGAGCACTTTGGAGAGTACAGTGCAACACAGTTGGTAGTGTTGTCATCCAGTGCTACTCTGAGGAGGGCAGTCTATAGAGTTTCTGGGCTGCAGAATAAGAAGGGAAAGATGCTCAGGATTGTTTCAGATTTTCCTCTGTGCTGACTCTGATCTAGAATTTATAAAACTCAAGTTTATGAGTAAATGAGCGTCTGGGCACTTTCTGCTAAAAACATTTTAATGACATAGCTGCCCATTGTCTGCTGTTCCCTCCAGTACAGTTTTAAACTCTACTCTTTTTTGTGTGATTATCAAGGAAGAGCCTTATTTAAAAAAAAACGAAGCCTGAACCTTGATCTAGAAGCTGATCAGATGTAAGCTCTGTTCAACCCTAAGGAAAGCAACTGCCGAGTTGAATTCCCCCACCATCCCATAATTCAAATCTTCTCACTACCCAGTGTGTGTTTAGGGGGGGATATTTGTTGGCGAGACATCATGGGACCAGCCCACATTAAAATTCTTAAATCTTTAAACTTGTATAATTCTCCTAATTATTCTCACACACAGAGCAAGTTACACTTTAACCTAAGTCGTAATTTCTTTTCACTGACTTTTACAGTTCACAACACTGTTTTATAGCTGTTTATCAGAAGGAAATGTGGGTAAACCCAGTGTAGCTAGAACACTAACCTTTTCAAATGAGAAATCCAGTTATTCTTTCTAAAAGAGATTAAGGGAACAACAGTTGTAGGCAGAAAGAAGCAGGGGATGATATCTTTTTCGTTGTTGTTTTTGTTAGAAACTGTATGTTTGATCATCTCTCTTCTTTGTATTTGTAGATAGTTCTTCAAACCCTGTTGGCCTTTGCAGTTACCTGTTACGGTATAGTACATATCGCTGGCGAGTTTAAAGACATGGATGCCACTTCAGAACTAAAAAATAAGTATGTCTTTTTTAAGTCTCTTTGTAGTTAATGTAAAATTTCATTTTTTTCCTTATGATCCTAAAGCTTGCTTTAACAGGATATCAGCAAACTAGATAAGAGGAGTAGTAATAATAATAGGCTTTATTGAGTGCCCACTGAATGCACTGTACTAAACGCTTGGGAAGAACAGAACAAAGGAGTGTCACCTTCTGCCTACAAGGAGCTTTCACTCTGGGAAACTGGGAAGATAAACATGAAAATAGGTACAAATAGAATAGTCAGTATAATTGAGTGAACAATTGAATAAATGTGTTCTTAGGGTGGCTGATGGCTTTAAGCAATTTAGGATGCTGGGAATTAATCTGGGGAAACATATTGGAGGAAGTGGGATTTTTAAGAGTGGTTTGAATATAGGGGCAGTTGTGAGTGATCGGAGAGCAGGAGAAAGGAAAGGGGTCGGAGGCTGAAATGGAAAAGGAATGACATTGGGTAACAGATTTGCTTCCCAGAGCCAAAAGGTAATTCTCCTTGAACGTGGAGAATTGAAATAAGTTGGGAAGCAGATGTGTACACTGGTTATTCTTTAGAACAGTGAGATTTAAGAAGGAAATTGACTGAAAGCCAATAAAGGCTCAGTGAAGAATTTTAGCCGAGAGAAAATCATTCTGAGACCATACCCAGACAAAGCTATTGTAGGAAGTAGGTTGGTAGATTTAGATTTATAGCAAACCCTTCTAATAGGCATTTGTCCCACTAGTTTTACTACTGGGGGCCTCCTGGAAGGAGGATGTGGGGCATTTAAAAAAAAATTGGAAGCTAGAAAGTTCCTGGACGAAGCCAATTTGGATGGGGAAATTTGGTTCATGGTGCATGTATAGATCTGGTATGTGCTGAATACCATTTATCTTTTCGTTTCATGGATTTGTCTGTAGCAAAAAACATTTGCCATTTCTAAATCCAGATTTTTCTAAATCTTAGCTCTGGATGAATTGACATTATGCTTGAATAGCAGATCATGGCAGACTTCAGAGACAGCTTTAAAAAATGCTTCTTTCCAAGCATGACTGTAAATGCTCACCTAAAATATGTTCATCTCTTTCCAAAATCTATTTTTAAGGACATTTGATACATTAAGGAACCATCCATCTTTTTATGTATTTAATCACCGAGGTAGAGTATTGTTCCAGTCTTCAGATACAGTGAGTTCTTCAAACCAAGATGCTTTGTCATCCAACGCATCACTGAAGTTACGAAAACTTGAACCTCTGCGCCGTTAAGGTTTTTACTGATTATAACAGTAGAACAGGACACGAAGCTGGAAATTTGGAAGTTTGGGGTATAAAACACTTTTTTTAATTTCTGGAGCAGTATTTATATTGATCTTCCAGACTTTATAAAATAGGTATAACTAAGGACCTTCTTTGTACACTGTTAATAAATGAATTATGAATTAGGAATGCAGTGTAAATTATTGCTACAGTTATGCTGTGAAACATTAATCTGTCAAACATCAAACATTGTTTCTGTTAATTTTCAGTTAAAAAACAATTGTTACCTTTTGAAAGGACACTTTTAGTGGAAAAAAGTTTCTTTGAGGACAGAGGAATGGCTTTTGAAATATTTATTTCTTTGGTTTGCTTGCACTACAATATCTGGAATTTTTGTGGGAATACTGTGTGGACTGCAATTTGCAGCCAAAAGTGAGAAAAAACTGTGGGACTTCATGTTCATAACCTCAAATATCCCCACCGGAGTACTTCTTTTGGAGACAAAAGCAACTCCACTTATTCTGAGGGGTTGTGTCACCCTCCCCTGATGGTAACAAAATTTAAGCTCCTTCCATGTTTTTGACGTATTAACGTCTTTACACTCCTCCATTAACAGAAGATAACCGTTATGTTTCCCCAACATTTGTTTGGGTACAAACATTTGTTTGTCTTGCAGTTGATTTATGTTGCTGAGCACTTCATAGCAGAGATTAATTTCTTTTAGGATAAATAATTTAACAGGCTCAATTCTTTAAAAAGTATTTATATTACTATTTCATTTGTCTACAAAACTTGTACTAATTGGTGAAATTGTTTTTCAGTAGTAATAGAACATTGATCAAAGGTTGCTGATTCAGTTCAATTGCCTTTGCTACAGGACTGTTAACTTTTGGGGGAGGAAAATTGGTTAGGAATTGCTAATTTTAAGCTTATTCAAAAGATTTGTCTGAAAAGACCTTATTAACACCGTAAGGTTAGTAAGAAGAGAAGCAGAGAGAAGATCCTTTTATGGGATCCTTTGTTTGAAAATCGAGTAGAAGGGAGCAACTGGGCCTAAATAGCACAGAAAATTTAAATCAAACTCCCCTTCTCTAACCACTGTACTTTAAAAAATATACATTAAGATAATGAAACTCTGTCCTCCAGTCCATAACAGATCTATACCAAATTTCTGTATTTCTTGAACACTTTGAAATGGAACATGAATTGAGATGACCTTTGACTGTATTGGTTTCTACCGTTATAAATTTAACATTATTTTTTAGAATGCCTGCCCGTAGCTTTGAATTTTAGAAAGCTTTCCACTAGCCACTTTTATCCATAACAAAATGTAATTGTTGTCCAAATGAAATTCATATTAGATGAAGATGAATTATCCTTTGAATGGAGACTTGCTCTTATTCTTACTCTGTCACTTCAAAAAAAAAAAAAAAAATCCCAAAAGCCAACATCCCTAAAGCAAACAAATCCTGCACATCATGTATGTATCCTGCCTAGGAATCCAAAGTCCCCAGAGTGTGATGATTTAATTAATTATAAATTTTATGCTAGAGTATAGTCTGTCTTTATGAAATGGTCTCATTTGTGATGGAATCAAAGATGGGTACCTGTTATGAGCCAGGATAACAATTCAGAAATTAGTTTAAATCTTAACTGTGGTTTGAAATTATTGATGGTCAGTTACATTGGAGCGTTTCCCTGCTGCTATTGTCTGCGAACGTCTTTTTCCCAGCGGGAAGTGTATTGCTGCCATCCTGCCTCTTTTCCCTTCCTTCTCCTCTCCTTATATTCACAGATTCCAGTTTTAGTTTCCAGATTATTTCAAATCTGGTGAGAAACAATTCTCATTTTGGAGACTGTCATTGTTGAGAAATACTTGGTTGACCAAGTCAGTGGCGTCCTACCAGCCTGGTCTAAACAAATGTCAAGTGCTGAACAGTTTTGTGGGTTTTTTTTTCTCTCTCTCTCCTTACCAAGCACTTAAGTGATGCACTGCCCTGTTATGGCTTGGCCATCCTCTGTGACATATCATTCATTGTTGCAAACATGCCTGCTCAGGCAGCGAGAGCCTACACCTCCTTAAGTGACAAGAGGGCTTCAGGAGCAAAGGACCGGACTTGCAGTTATCTATTGTGTATCTGAGTCTTGGCTAGCAAGTTGCTCAGAGCCAGTTAAACTTCTGAATTGCTATTTTCTTCTTGCTTGAATTCTCTCAGTCTTCCCTGAGTCTGAAGCTGATTTGGGTGAATCATGACCCTTGTGCCAAATGGAACAGCTAATATATCTGGTGACATGACTGCTGACCCCTTTCTACCTGTGTTGGTGCATAGTGATCATCTATCTAGCATGGGAGACAGTGACACTTAATTAGAGGAATGTTGCAGAATGCTTAAGCTAGAAATGCTTGCAGTTGATTGCAGAACCATCTTTATTACAGGGCCATTTGGCAGTGGATATCCGCTTTCTGTGGTCCTTTCGATCAGTGCTACTCTCTTTTTATAGGTAGATGCCCGGGGAGCCAGCTTACTGTTTCAGTAATTCTGTACCAGAGGTCCACTCCATGCAAAAATAAAAATGCAGCTAATGTTAATCTTGGGATGAATATGCTTTGTGACTTGCTGGAGGGGCTCAGTTTTGGTTTCTCAAACTCTTTGATTTATGGTTTGAGAGATTTCAGACAGAACCTCTTCAGCTGTATCTTATCTAATTCATTATGTATTGAGTAGCCTTACACGTGAGCATTGACAGCTGTCATCAAGCTGTACAAATGTTTGGGTTGGTTTATTGGGTTTTTTTTCTTTTGTTAAATGATCTTGCCATGTCCAATAAAGAACAGATATCCTTTCTCTGCTCCCTGAAGTGTGGCTGCTTCTTGCTCTCTATTCATTTATACATAGTGACAAGGCTTTTCTTCCTGTAGGTATTTATTTTCCAAGATAAAGGCTTCTATGAGATAGCACTGTGTGACAATAGCAGTCATTAACAAGATTCACCAATTGTTGGCAACTCACTAATGAAATACCATTCAGATTTTTTCACTACGTTGTGGGCCAACTTTGGTTTACTTTCTGACGTGTTTTAATTTAATCTCGTCTCCAAATCTCTCCCTTTTCTGCTGTTTGCCATTTATGCATAAGATTCCCCACTAGCCTTCTTTGATTTTTGGTGACTAGATAGGCATATTAGGTTAAACCAGGAAATTGATCATTTTACATTCACAGTCTTATTGTACTGTGATTACTTGGGGATATTTATCCTGTTTTCACATTTAATCAAAAACTTAAAAATATTTTTAAAAAGCTTCATGAAGAATGCACCCTTGAACAATATGGTCAGTTCATCACAGGCCTTATATTTCCCCATTTTTTCCCCCCATCTATCGTAAAGACATTCTGCTATGTGTAGCCATAGATTTTTCTTGCTAGAGAAAAGGAAGTGGTTTAGTATTGCCGCCTTCTGCACAGTAAAAACTTGAGTCTCTGCCGTTGTCTTTGATCAACATTTTGATCATTGGCTCAAAATGTTTGACTCTTTCCCATGCTGCTGCCCAGCACAGGTGAATCGACTTTGATGCTTCGCTTAGACTTTTCCATTATGGGTAGCCCTATGTGGCATAGCTCAAAACTTCATCAGCAAATGCTACGGTAAGGCGCTGAGTCAAAGGAGAGATTAATAGTAACACTGACTCTGAATTGGCAAACTTTCAGAATTAAATTTAGACATTGCTTTTCAGTTCCATTGGCTATAGTGGAAGCAAAAATGTCAAGTTTGCCCCACCATGTATAGTATGTTTTCATTACAGTAACTTTCTGCCTAAGAGGATGTTGTCACTGTTGGACTAGAGTTCAATATTTTATTAAGAGTATGTGTGTGCTGTCGGAAAGTGACGGTGATCAAAACAGTGGAGTGGACTCCTGGCTGGCGGAGCCACTCCAAAGTGGAGTGCATTGGAGAACCTTCCTTGTGAAGATTACCTCCCATCTTTAGAGTGCTGGTGTTTTCTTTTAGTGGCAGGGAAACCTTTGCTGTCTCTGAGTTGTGGTTCTCCATTGTTGAGTGCTTACAGGATGAAGAGTACTATACTGAGCTCTTGGAAAAATACAATACTACAGAGTTGGTAGATCTGTACCCAGTCCACAAAGAGCTTGCCCTGTAGAAGGGGAGTCAGATACGTGAAAGTAAATGACCCATAAGAACATAAGTACAGTGGGTGGGCTTAATATCAAGAGCTTAAAGGCTAGAGATCCAAGCAGTGCAAAAGGGAAAGGGAGTAGGGAAAATAAGGGCTTAATCAGGAAAGGCCTGTTGGAGGAGTTCTGATTTTAATAAGGCTTTGATGGTGTACCCAGCCGGTAGACACCAAAGTAGACCACATTCATTCTGAGATATGACACCCTATTTCTACATGCGAGTTGGGCAGATAGTTCTGGTTTAAACCCAACAGAATTATTTGGTTTTGGTGTGGTTTTTTTTGGACAAATCATCTTCAGTCAAAGTCCAGGAAACTGTATAAAACAGAATTGTTTCCAGTAGTCACAGTACTTTGTTTTTGTCCTCCATGCACACTCCTAGACAGCATGAAGTGAATGAGTTACTTTTTGGACTCTGGTCTGGTGGTAACATTTTGAAAATAAACTTGAAATTAGCTTGATTGTTGGTTGCAGGTGTCCGAGTCACCAATTAATTTTAAGAATGAAAGAAATTTTACAGTCCTAATTAAGATGGCATTTATTCTCCGGAGGAAACTTGAATAACATGAACCTTGAGAGAAACTGTAAATAGATAAGTATCTACGCCTGATCCAATATTCGGATCCAACTTGCCTTTTCCAGCCCAGACCTTTGAAATGGTGGGTCTCAGATTTCTCCCATGTTAAAAATTTACTGTGCAGCTGAAGGCAGAAAGATTGACCTTTCCAGGTTAGAAGACTGTGTTTTGGCTCACTTAAATTTTTTTGTCCTTACAAGGAAGAAAGAGTGTTTTTAATATACCCTCCAGATACTTTTAAATATGTACTGAAGTGTGAGAAACTTCATTGTGATTTTGGAGTTTGCTGGCTGTATTTTTAGTGTCAGGGCCAGTGCTGCTTATGCTGCTGAAAATGGTGAAGATGTATTTGATTGTCTCGATGAATCTGTGACTCTGGCATATCAGTGGTAAGCATTAGACCTTGTTGCTTAAGCTATTTCAGGATAAGGCCTGCTGACAGGATGATTGAGTTTTTTAATTCTGATAATTTACAGCTGTAACCTGGGGTTTAGCAGACTGGCCTAGTGGAAACAGCACAGAATCAGAGGACCTGGGTTCTAATCCCTGCTCTGTCACTTGTCTGCTGTGTGACCGTGGGCAAGTCATTTAATTTCCCTCTGTCTGTTTCCTCATCTGTAAAATGGGGATTAAATCCTACTTCCTCCCATTTAAACTGAGTCCCATGTGAGATAAAACCTTGTCCCACCTGTTTACCTTTTATCTGTCCAAACAGATACCATATTTTTAAAAAAATTATTTCTATCCTCAGATATGCTGAGGTTCAAAATAAAAGAATGTACAGAAACGATCTTAACTGCCTTTAGCATTGGTTAAAAAGCTGTAGTGGTGCAACCTAGACAGTTTGGTGGACACTCCTGGAGGAGGTTAACGGGTCAGGTAAACCTTACACTTAGCAAAAACTTTTCAGTTGCCACACAGAACTTAACCTTGTCATCAAATTAATCTGCCTAGGGAGTACACCAGCCTGTTATGTGTGTAACATTGATACCCAAAGAAGAGAAAACCGGATCAAGAAGGCTAATAGGTCCTTCAGAGATTGCGAGTTTGGTGTCAGTAGAGCATTCAGCTTTAGTCCCAAATAAAACTTGTGGTAATGGCCAAACTGTTACCTGGATGTGCAACTTGGACCTACCTCTGAGAGGAACCTGTTCCGGAAGTTTAATCAGCTTCAATGGTGAGCCATAGTCAGCATCAAAGAGCGAAACAGGATCAACTTCAAAAAGGTCCTGAAACATAGCTCCTTAGCACTGTGGAGCACTCTGTTAGTGCTGATTGCAATACGGTTTGCCTGCATGGAACAAATGAAAATGGATATGCCGGTAAGACACCCAAGCAGTTGTTGTATTAATAAACTGGGTGCATACAAACAGTGAGAGCAGGGAAATGGGTTAACCAGGTTTTGGTCATGAAGACCTTTTCAGTCACATCCAGTTACATGGGTTGGCACTCACCATCAATGGTGTCACTTCTGAATATCACAGAAGCCATTTTAAGCCTATGCTGTGAATACCACCAGAAACCAAAACTCGCAGTAGAGCTCTGTAAGTAGAGTGCTTACAAAATTGATTTACTGCTTCTTGGGAAATATGGTGGAGGGGTTAAAGGATCTTCTTAAGCCAAAGAAACATTGGGACATAGTGCTTAACAAACCATTTGGTATTTGTTTAGCACTTACTAGGTGCCAGGCACTGTACTAAGTACTGGGGTAGACACAAGATAATCAGGAGCAGACTTGGGGCTCAGTCTTCATTCCCATTTTAATAATAATGGTATTTGTTAAGCACTTACTATGTGCCAAGCACTGTTCTAAGTGCTGTGGGGGGTGGGGGGAATACAGGGTAATCAGGTGGTCCCACATGGGGCTCAGTCTTAATCCCCATTTTTCAGATGAGGTAACTGAGGCCCAGAGAAGTTAAATGACTTGCCCAAAGTCCCAGAGCTGACAAGTGGCGAAGCTGGGATTAGAACCCATGACCTCTGACTCTCAAGCGTGTGCTCTTTCCACTGAGCCACATTGGTAGTATAATATATACGCATATATATAATGTATAGTATAATATATAACATGTATTTTACAAATGAGTTAACTGGGGCACAGGAGAATGAAGTGATTTTCCCAAGGTAACAGAGGAGACAAGTGCCTGAGCTAGGATTAGAACCCAGGTCCTCTGACTCCCAGGCCTGTGCTCTTTCCCCTAGACCATGCTGCTTCTCATGCTTTTTCTCCTAATAGCCGAGTCTGAAATAGGCCATTACACTCTGAAGCAGACAGTAGCTGATAAATGACTTGTTTGGCTTATTAACCCTGCACTGAGATAATTGAGAAATGCATGTTCTTGTGAGACAGAACAAAGAAAAGGTCTGTGCCCTAACCTCTCCAACTTAACTACAATGCTCGTGGTGTTACTCATTTAAGAAATCAATGCAGTTCAAAGTGTATGTAACAGGGCTGCCATCACAACATAGAAAAAAATAATGGTGCCATTTATTATGTACTTATTTTGCAAGTACTGTCCTATGCAAGTTAATCAGGTTGGATAGTCTTAGTCTCACGTGGGGTTCACGATCTTAAGTGGGAGGGAGAACAGGTTTTAACTCTCCATTTTATTGATGAGGAAACTGAAGTACAGAAGTCAGGTGACTTCCCCAAGGTCACACAGTAGGGAAATGGCAGAGCCGGGATCAGAACCAGGCTCTCTGACTCTCATGCCCATGCTCTTTCCATGAAGCCAAACTCCTTTCTTTCTTGCTTCAGTTCCCTTCATCTGCACAGTAAAGATTCAATACCTGCTCTCCTTACTTAGACGGTGAGCCCCATGTGGGACCTGATTATTTTGTATCTACTCCAGCACTTAGTACAGTGCTTAACAAAAACCACAATTATTAAGCAAACCACAATGTGAAACTCAAGTTGCAATTTGGAGTATTAAATCACCTAAGTAATAAATTGTGTAGTGGGCCTTAGGATTAAAGAAGCAGTGTGGCTCAGTGGAAAGAACACGGGCTTTGGAGTCAGAGGTCATGGGTTTGAATCCCGGCTCGGCCACTTGTCAGCTGTGTGACTTTGGGCAAGTCACTTAACTTCTCGGTGCCTCAGTGACCTCATCTGTAAAATGAGGATTAAGACTGTGAGCCCCATGTGGGACAACCTGATTCCCACGTGTCTAACCCAGCGCTTAGAACAGTGCTCGGCACATAGTAAGCGCTTAACAAATACCAACATTTTTATTCATTCATTCAATAGTATTTATTGAGTGCTTACTATGTGCAGAGCACTGTACTAAGCGCTTGGAATGTACAATTCGGCTACAGATAGAAACAATCCCTGCCCATTGATGGGCATATTTGCCTCTTTTGAGCTTCCTATATTATAAAAACAGCCACGGGCCCCAACCTAGAAATGGGGAATGTCAGAGCCAGGATCAGAACCCAGGTCTTCTGACTCTACTGCCTGTGCTCTTTCCATGAAGCCACACTCCTTTCTTTAGTGCTTGCTTTTCGTCCTCTTCCCAGACAAAGCAGTGTAGCAGGAGTGAATATAGCCAAGGTATTCACAGGGACAGAAGGGAAATAGGATCTGGACTTCCCTCTGTTGTTTGGCAGCAGTGGGTAATTTGCTGGTGCAATGCCCAGTAGGTAGCTGATAGCCCTCCCAACCCTAGGGGTGTGTGTGTTTGTGTGTGTGTAGGTACACCCCATTTAAAAATCAAGCAGCGATGGTAAGGAATGCCTTCAGCTCCTATTTCCACACCAATATATTTGGAGAATCCCTGATCGCCACATCTTATGGTAGTTGCTGAACGACCACTAATTAACCTTTTGCTACTAATAGTATTTCTTACCTTTGCCTAGCCCTTTATCAGTCACAGAGTAAAAGGGAGAAATCTCAGATTCCCAAAAGCCAACAAAGCCAATTAATTCTCTCCCATTTGGTGGGCGGGGTCTTCCCTGAGATGTAGTCAGTTGGGGCAACTGTGCTGTGCCTCTTCTATTAAGAACCCTGTAGGTAGAGCACTGGGGGAGGGGAGAATAAAATGGCACTGGGGATTTAGGCCTGGGCTGGCTAAAATCATTCATTCATTCAATAGTATTTATTGAGTGCTTACTATGTGCAGAGCACTGTACTAAGCTCTTGGAATGAACAAGTGGGCAACAGATAGAGGCAGTCCCTGCCGTTTTCAAATCCTGTTGGGAAAGGCAGGGTTCATTGGTGGGAAAAGTGAGGAGCTTTGTTGTGGGCTGGGAATGTGTCTACCAATTCTTTTATATTGTACTCGTTTACTATGGTATTTGTTAAGCGCTTACTATGTGCCAAGCAGTGTTCTAAGCACTGGGCTTATATGAGAAACGGAATGGCCGAGTGGATAGAGCACTTCGCCATTAGGTCTGATACCTGCTCCGCCAATTGTCTGCTGTGTGACTTTACGCAAGTCACCTAACTTCTCTGTGCCTCCCTTGGTTACCTCATCGGTAAAGTAAGGATTAGGACTATGAGCCCCATGTGGAAGATGAGCTGTGTCCAACTTGCTTTGCTTTTATCTACTCCAGCACTTGGTCCAATGCTTGGCACATAGTAAGCGCTTAACAAATACCATGAAAAAGCCTGTCAGAGGGCAGGGACTGTCTCTATCTGTTGCCGATTTGTACATTCCAAGTGCTTAGTACAATGCTCTGCACGTAGTAAGCGCTCAATAAATACTATTGAATGAATGAATGACTCCTTAGTAACCCTTAGTACTTGGATGTCCTGCTGACACCTCAAATGTAACACATCTATAAAAAACACATCTAAACTGCTGACACCTCAAATGTAACACATCTAAAAAAAACCCCTTAGTACAGTGCTTCTGCACACAATAAGCACTCTATAATTACGATTGCTGGATTGAGGGATAAAATACTTATATTTTAAATTCCTCACCCAGTACTCCACTTCCTCCCACCCCAGGAGCGGCCCTGTTTATAGGTTGGGGCCCATGGTTGTTTTTATAATATAGAGAAGCAGCGTGGCTCAGTGGAAAGAGCCTGGGCTTGGGAGTCAGAGGTTATGGGTTCGACTCCTGACTCTGCCACTTGTCAGCTGTGTGACTGTGGGCAAGTCACTTAACTTCTCTGGGCCTCAGTGACCTCATCTGTAAAATGGGGATTAAGACTGTGAGCCTCACATGGGACAACCTGATTACCCTGTATCTCCCCCAGCGCTTAGAACAGTGCTCTGCACACAGTGCTTAACAAATACCAACATTATTATTATTATTATTATTATTAAAAGAGACAAAAAGTAATCCTAAGGCCCACTATACAATTTATTATTTAGGTGGTTTAATACTCCAAATTGCAATTTGTTGAGTTTCACATTGTGGTTTGATTAATTGTGGGTTTTTTTAAAGCACTGTACAAGTACTGGAGTAGATACAAAATAATCGGGTCCCACATGGGGCTCACCATCTAAGTAAGAAGGAGAGCAGGTATTGAATCTTCATTGTGCCGACGAAGGGAACTGAAGCAAGTTAAGTAACTTGCTCAAGGTCATACAGCAGAAGTACCAGAGGCAGGATTAGAACCCAGTTCCTATGACTCCTAGGCCTGTGTTCTTTCCACTAGGCCTTGCTGCTTTTCAGATTCAACCTATTCAGTTCTAACTAAGCAAAGTCAAAACTTGCCAGCCTAACCAAAAAAGTATAGTTGTTTATGCAAACATGATCAGGGGCTCCAGTCTTCAGGGTTTCCCTCTCTAAGAAGTAAGTGATATATAACAGTTCAATCAAATAGTGGACAAGTAACAGGCAGAGAGTACATTTCAGAAGAGCAGAGCACTGCTTCAGTGCTCTACAGTGGCAGACACACCTTGACTGAATGGGATGGAAGCTCTGAAAACTAGGCACTTAGTACTGCAATAATATACTGCAAATATTTACACTTACCTTTAAATAAAGAATCCACACTGGGGTGAGCAACTTAATGCACTCATGGGTAGAAGGAGTATGTGAGTATTTATAATATTTAGAACTATTTAGGAGCCAAAATCCCCTGCCTCCCATCCTCCAATAAATGTGGGAATCCAAGGCTCAGTTCTGGGTCACCTTGTATTCTTCATCTATATCCACTCCCTTGGAGAACTCATTTGCTCCCGTGATTTCAACCACCATCTCTATGCGGATGATTACCAAATCTACATCTCCTGCCCTCATCTCTCCACTCTGCAGTTCTGCATTTCCACTTGCCTTCAGGACACCTCTACTTGGATGTCCTGCTGACACCTCAAATGTATCACATCTAAAACAGAACTTTTTAAGTCTTCTCACCCAAATCCTATCCTCACCCTGACTTTACTGTCACTGTACACAGTACCGTCATCCTCCATGTCTCACAAGCCCATGACCTTGTCATTATCTTAGACTCATCTCTCTCATTTGACCATATATTCAATATTGCCACATCCTATCAGTGCTATCTTCACATTGCTAAAATCCATCCTTCTCCATCCAAACTGCTACTAAACCAACCCAATCACTTTCCCTCCCCTATCTGGACTACTGCATCAGCCTCCTCATCGACCTCCCTGCCTCCTGTCCTGTCTCTCCCCAGTAATTTTCTTCATTTACAAGACCTTATTACAGTTGTGACCATAAATCACTTGGAAAGACACAACAGAAGAACAGCATCAGAAGCAGCGAGGCCTAGTGGATTAAGCACTGGATTAGATCTGGGTTCTAATACTGGCTCTGCCACTTGTCCTCTGTGCCTCTGTGCAAGTTGCTTAACTTCTCTGTGCCTCAGTTACCTCATCTGTAAAATAGGGATTAAGACCGTGAGTCCTATGTGGGATATAGACTGTGTCCAAACTAGCCTGTATCTACTCCAGGGTTTGGTACAGTGCCTGGAACAGAGTAAATGAATACCATTAAAAAAAAACCCAAATGAGCAGGAGATGCACTCACTGGCCAAACAGAAGCAAACAGCCTTGCAAATGGCTACATGTCCAGACAGATATAAATTCCAGATATATAAATTCCAGATATAAAGAACATTCTGGACTCTCCTTTGTTAATACCCCTATGCACATTTCAGGCAAAAGTGAGGTGGCATGTATCTAGAGAAATCTCTACTAATTCACCTGAGGGTTTCTTGGCTCATAAGCAAAACCCATCATCAAGGGTATTTACTGAGCCCTTACTATGTGCAGAGCACTGTACTAAGCACTTGGGATATTACCCAGAGGGCTATCCATCTCCAAAACAGGAACAATTTCAGAAGGGTTTCCACTAGCAACTCTCTACGTAGGAATGCACCACAGTAACTTGGAAGTTTATTCAGAAGTTCCAGCTTTATCACTGAGAAATTCTACATCGCAATCGAAGCACTAGCAATTTGTCTAAATTAGTCAAAAACCAGAAAAAAATCAAACCGACACCCCCCCCAAAAAAACCTCATAAATAAAAGTAAAGCCGAGAGGGCCTTGTGACCTGTTTTGGAAAAAGTAAGTATCAGCAAGCACAACTGAACATTTTTTAAAGAGCTAGAATTGAGAGAAAAGGAGGTCTGCCCCGTTTTAAAAATATTCAAACTCTTATTTTGGGGGTTTCCTTCCTTTAGGAGGAATTTAATGTGCCAACCTGCTCTAACATTAACAGTAGATTTTATGACTAATTCTAAACAAGTCTCTAATTATGCAACCACTCACCATTCTGTCGCTATTGAAATACTTTCAGTATCAACTGGGGAGTGAATTTCCACCCCCCCACCAACTGCAACTTATTGCTAAAAATTTTTCTCATTTATCAAATTTAGTATTCCTGGGTCAAATTAAACACAGGATCAGTGACGCTTTGTATTTTAGTCCTTTCCCCCGCAAAAGTAATGGTCTTGTTTCCTAAAATTTTTGTGAAAGGAAGAACAGCATATTAGGAGCAAAGACATACTGCTTAAAACCTTCTCCAGTAAGATCGTGCACCAATTAAAAATTGATAAAATTTTTATTTTGTATGTACACATGGTCCAAAATTTTTACAGTTAAAATATCAAATTAATGATCTCATAACAATACTGTTCAAAATAATCTTTTGTATGAACATTAAATGTAAAATACACGTTTTAAAAACATTCTTTTAGTGCTTCCAAAGCACAGCGTGTGCAAGTCCACCTGAAGAGTCTCCGTCCTCACAGGATGAAAGACAACTGAAGTCAGGGACCTGGGAAGCCTCAGGTGCACTTTCATAATGTCTGTAGACAAAACAGAAGAGAGTCTGAGGTAGATTGTTTAGTGACCACCAGGAGGAAACAGTCACAGGGCTGCCTTTACTTCTCATGACTACAGAATAGCAGTTTCTTTACTGTTTGATTCAATCTACACTGAAACTTGCACAGTCTAAAGGCATGGCTATGTTCTCAGAAACATTACTCTGGTATTTGGCTGTGGCAACATGCAATATCGCCACTCGAGTCTGAACACAGAGCGTCTTTCCACAGAGTGCAGACAGGGCCACACTTCTAACGTGGCATGCTGCCTGGGGCCCAGAAATGTCTTAAAATGACAAAGTTCAAATGAGTAAACTCTCATCACCTGTAGGAGGGGCAGCAATGGTTATTGTCTTCAGCGTGCTGAACGAATAGCACCCTCCACAGACAAAAAAGCCACACCTTTCAGAGCAAATTCATACGGCCATTGCCCAGCTCCTGCTGACAAGTGGTTCGTAAAGTTAAAGCTCCACTGCTTCTTCTCAGGCTGGCAGTGAAGTCCCTTGACCGCCAAGCGTAGCGAGGGTGCTAGCCACACCCTGTCCCACTCTTCTGCAGCACAGCAAACTCATCCCCGGTCCGTATTTGTCTGGCGATTCGCTATTATCTGCTGTTGACATGATTAACTCTCTTGGGGAGACTGTTGAAATCTAGTTCTTCTAGTATTCTCTCTAGATGTTGTATTAGGACTCGTTTTTTAAACCTGGAAGAACGAGAGAGCGACATTTAATGGAGATGCTGTTAAGAGAAATTCATCATCTTTTTATCTAGCCAGTTTTGTACCCTATACGTCCCCCTTTCTTTTTGCTTCCCTCATTGTTTATTGGTACTAAAGGATGGGGTCGAATAGTGTCCCGTGGCTCGGGAGGTCCCTTGACACAAACCCCGCCTGCAAATCCTAATGACTGACCAGGATATTCTTCTCCAACCAACCACCCACTAACCACTCCAAGAGAGCCAAACCTTCCCCTTCTGCGCCTCATTCTCCACCGAGAGGGTTAGGTAGCTGCTACCTTCCCCAGAGGTTGGGCAACTGGTGTTTGGTTTGGGGTTCGATGACGACATTAAGATGTGCAAGTTGACATGTGTCTGTTGACTTTTCTCTCACCCTGCCTCCCCTCCCAACCACACCCAGAGTGCAAAATGCCCAGAGAGCCAGGTATCTGAGATCCCTCATTTCATTATAACTTTCCCACTGGCCGAGAAGAGTGCTTTGCTTCGTGGGCACTTAATAAACGACTGGTGCCTTGAATGGTGGGATCGAAAGTACTGTATGCTTGATAAATGTGAGGACGCCACCAAGATTAGTACTACTAAAATCTAGCAAGGTATGGCCTGGCAAGATGAGAAAAACAGTCAATTCAGAACCAAGATGAGGAAGTTCAATAGCCATGGGGATTTAGTTGGCAGGTGGGTAGTTCCCCTTTCCCTGGACAGAAGGTGCTCTGGGCTAAGGGCCAGAATCTGAGTGGTTTCTGAAATGCCTTCCTTTGGGAGCCCACTGGACACCTTCCCCTGATTGCTCACATTATCCCCCATCCCTCAGTCCCCACCACCCAGAGAGGAAGAGACTATAGGGGGACAATGTGCCTGAAATTGAGGGCTTCCCTCCTTGCCCCCAAGGAGGTACTGAGACTGGCTGATAGAACTGCTCCACAGAGCAGTGCCCATTGCTCTTTCACAGGGGCACCCTGTCCAGCCCATGAGGGACCCAGGGCCATTGGAGGGGGTGGGGGTGAGGTGTTGTTCTGGTACTCATTTGGAATAAGGGCTTCAAAGTGTTTGTCCTGTGACATGTGACACTCTGTTAGGATGCCTTTGGGGGAGTCTATCAGCATCTTCTAGGTTGACCTCACTTTGGAAAAGGGAATCAAAGAATTACAACTATGACCAGCTAGAAGACACATAGAACTTGATAAGAACCCAAAGGCCTTAACTTTCTTACCACTCTATTTGTCTGCACCCGGTTATATCCGGCGTTAAGCTTCTTTACAGTTGGATCACACAGCCCCACTTCCCTCTTCCCCTTGCTTGGCATTACTGAGCCCCTCCCTCCCTCCCTGCTTGCTTTTCTCAACTACTCCAAGCCCCCCTCCCCACCTCATACCCCTCTTCATTAGATGGTCAGCATGTTTCTCCTGCTGGTTTCATGGAGCTTGTGAACATTTCCATATTTCTTTCCCCAACTAAAGTGTTTGCTCCATAAGGGCAGGGAGTGTGTCTTGTGTTTCTACTGTCTATCCAAGTGTTTAATTCAGGGCATTGCATTCAACTGACACTTAGTAATAATAATAATGGGATTTGTTAAGCACTTACTATGTGTCAGGCAATGAACTAAATGTTGGGTAGGATACAAGCAAACTGAGTTTCACACAGTCCCTGTCCCATGTGGGGCTCACAATCACAGTAAATATGAATACTACTACTATATGACAAATACAAAATAAAACCCTCCGTCTAGAGAAAAATCACCAAATTACACCAAGTACCAAAGGAAATATCTAGTTAAGGCCCAAGTGCAGCAGAAAAATGTCACGTCCTAATGGCCGTGACTCAGCGATATCATTGTTATTGAAATGACGAGTTCTGGACTGCTAGCACCAACAGGACATGGAAAAGATGAGAAGTAACCACTGGATCCAACGATGGTCAGACTCATTCAGTAGTGTCGTGCCCCGCTCTATTCTTTACATTTTAAGAATGGAGAGAAACTTGCATGGTCCCAGGAAAGAGCAACAAGAAGAAAATGGTTAATCGGGCAGAGGATAGTAGCTGTGAAAAATCTTGAGTTGGTCAAATTTATTCTGGAGAAAATACGGTTGACGGGGTTATTTCAAGCACTTCAGCATAATACATTTCACTCGGCAGATGCTCAGTAAACATTACCACTTACCACTATTTAACTATGTTTGGGAATATTAAGAGTAAAAAAGATTTCAAACCAATTTTTCTCCAATTCCACAGACAGAAGGAAGGTGAGTGAAATCGTGTCAGTACAATAGAAAATTTTGTGATCACCTGACAGTTTGAACAGACGACCAAAGGAGGAAGTGGAACCTCCACCCAAGAAAATAGGAAATAGGAAAAACAACCATTCATTTTGGATGGCAGAAGTGGGAACCTGCCCAGACTCTGGAGTTTTCCCTCAGTCACTCTACTATGTACGTTCAATCACTTCTCCCTTGTGTCAGGATGCTTAAGACCCCCCTCAGTTTTGCCAGCATGGCATCTCTCGATTTAGGATAACTGGGATTAGAACACTGACCTGACTCACCTGCCGTTTTTATTCGGTGACCAGAGATGTTGTCTTGGGTAGAGCTATTCTCTTCCCCATAAAACTGTATTTTCCTCCAGTGGAGGAGACGGTGGTGCAAAGTTTCCTGCAGCACTACACCTTATCACTATCTGCTGAAGCCTCTAATCCTTCCACCCTCCCCATGACTACGCAATCCTGTTCCCTTCTCACATAAATTCAGCCTCTTGGATAATCTCAGATGATACAGGAGGCTCGATGTTCTCGGTAAGTGCTAGACACGAGCCTACCATCTGGATATCTTTATATGGGAGTGGAGAGGCAGGGAGAGAACAAGCAGCAGCTCTTTTGCCCTGCCCCGGTCACGGTCCCAGGAAGAAAAGACCACCCAGCTCTTCTCTAATACAAACCTTGCTGCTTCCTTGATAGTAAATTCGATGAAGTATTTCTGGATTTCCACAGGTCCTTGTACTTCCTCGAGCAAAGTGAAGATCTTTTCATAATCTGAAGATTAAAAAACAAACTCGTTTTTCTGTGCTATTTCTCTAAGCTGTAATCTTTCATTATGGTTTTAGAAGATATTAGTATTTAATCAAAATAAAGTTCTTTGGCATTCGATAACTGAGTTGCCAGGTTTTTTCTGTACTCTATGAACACAACACAGCCTGCTAAAAGTCTGTTATCACCAAAGTTAAGAAATCTGCACACTGAATTCTAACTTCTAAATAGTTCTAAGAGTTAAATCAATATGGTATCTACTTCCCCAAATAATTGTCATATAAATTAAGCATATTCAATCATCTTTTTAAAAGACCATTTCTGAGGTCAATGCCAGTTCTCTTGGTTTACCCAGAAACCTCACAACTATATAAAAAGTATATTTTAGTTATAATCTAAAAAAATCCACATTTTAAACTGTAAACCCAAGGGTAGGAATTATGGCTTTTATCCCTACTGCACTTTCCCAGATTCCTAATAGTTTCCTTTACACAGTAAGTATTTAATAAGTACCGTGAGCTGATTAGGCCTTTATGCATGTACACAACTCTCTGCGCGCAGTGTTCGCCAGGGGAAGATACTATATGTAAAGCACGGAAAAATTACCCAAGTGGGAGAAGGTAAATTTTCAGTAATTGACCTATTTTCTTACCAAAAGACAGGATAAAACGAGTCAGCCATCTCAAGATGTGTTTAACTCTGACTACAAGATGTCAGTTTCCCTGCCTCGACATTCTGTAATGAAACCCTTTTATCTGAAGGAACACATTCAATAAGTACTGGGCTATCAGACTGTCGTTTTGCACTTACTTCTTCCGGGCTTGCGAACCTCCTTCATTACTTTAATTTTGATATCAGCATTATTCCCTTCTATCATACTATGGGTGATTTTCAATGCACTTGGCACCGTTCCAGAAGTTGACTCCTCCACCACCACTTTTTGGTCATCTAGTGAATGACTGTAGTTTACAGATCCTCTAACAAGTGAATTGCTACCAGGTTTGTGATCCAGTCCATCTTCACTTAAACAATTCATTTCATTAGGCAGAGAGTCCAGGTCATTTGGTAGAATTCCATCTTCCCCAATAACTGCAGGACCCGATGAAACCAACTGTGATGACAAGCCATCGACTTGCTTATCCTGTGACTGACAGTTTTCTATCTTCTCTCCATTACCATCTTGAACTGCACTGGTGTCTGGAATTCAAATTAAGATATTCAGTTTATAATTGCACCATTTTATAAGAGCAAAATTACTCATTTTGGAGTACCCTACCACATTCTGTCCAAATATAAGTACCAAAATGAATAATAATGAAGATTCCACAATCCTTCACCCAAGAGAGCTCTCCTCCCCCTGACAATACCCCCCCCCCCCCCCCCCCCCCCCCGCAATTCCACACACACTCCTGACCTTCAATTGCAGGGTACTAAATCTGAAGAATACTATGGTGTGCTAAAATTGCCAGGGGCTTATTTTGTTTGCTCGACAAAGGAACTAGTACATAAAGCCACTGCCTGTTTTTTAAAGAGGAAGGCAGCGAGGCCTAATGGAACGAAGGTGAAATTAGGAATCCGGAGACCCAAGCTCTGGTCTCAGCTATCATGGGCCTCCTGCAGCCCTGGACAAATAGCTAAAAATTCACTGTGCCTGTTCCCGATTGAATTGTACTTTGCAAACGCTTAGTACAGTGCTCTGCATGCAGTAAGCGCTCAATAAATATGACTGAATGAATGATACCTGCCTTTCCAACCTCTTAGAGCACCTTGAGGGACAGGGATTGTCTGATCTGATTATTTTTTAAATTACTGCTCATACCATTATCATCATCATTATCGTTGTTAAGAGGACATCCTATTTTTTCCCCTGCATATCATTTGTGGGAAGGTAAAATAAACACACAGGAACAGAGAAAACATAACCAACAACAGCTTTAAAGACTACTGACGCCACTGGAAAAGAAATCTTAGCCACCATGGTTCTGTAGTTATACCTTTAAGTACTGGGATGGGCTTTATGAGGTTTGGATAAGATGGAGATCCCGAGGGCGAAGGTGGTCCTTTTCCTCCAACGTGGTTAGTTATTATAGGGGGTGTCTGCGGTCTTCTTAACAGAGGGGACATGCTCCGCCTTCTTTTCAATGAGGCTGGAGTATTTGGTTCTCCAGGACGCTTAATTTTGTTCTGTGGACCTGTCACAAACTCATCCGCTTCATCGATCATCATTCCCTAGGAGGCCGAAATGAAAGCATTCCATTAAAAAACAAAACTATCAAACATAAACCCCCAAAACCCCACCTTTACAGTTAGTCCCAAAAATCTTCTTTACATTTCCAGGTAAGGTTATCTCCAATTAAAGTACTCTGGGTTCCCACAAAGATAACACCTATTCAAAGTCCAATGAATACTATAGGATTCTCTTCCTCAGGTTTTCAGTGGTCACTCTTTCACTACTTATACTAATACAGATACCAGATTTCAATTTTGAAAACAATGGGCTAATTCCAAATTACAATGAGAATCTTATCCCAGGAAGGAAGGGAGGGAGAAAGATACCTTCCGGAAATAGAAAAATTCCTACCTTCTTATCTTGTTTAAAGGGATTGCCAAAAGTATGAAGTCTTTTTGGTTGATCTGGATCAATCTCTCGAAGTGGAGAAGGCAACATCTTCAGATACTCCTGATAGTTACCCATCTGAGCTACTGGTACACTATGAAGGCAATCTGTGAGAGTACAGCATACAAAACAGGTATAAATTACTTTAAACTGGCCCAGGCGAGCTGCTTGTTGCTCTGTTTGTGGGTGTAAGGGGCATTTAAAGTAGACATTCTAAATGGTAAGATAGAAAAATAGGCAAGAAATAGCCCCAAGCCCAATGGTAGCCAAGAAACCGTTCCTTACCTTCATCTTGTCCAACAATAAGCTTGTGGGTTTTCAGTAAATTAGATCTCATTCTAGTTAACTGGTCTAAAAGACTGCTACGAGGAATATCATAAGCATTCCTATATGCCTGAGGTTTCAAATCCTGTTTTAAATGAAGGACAATTAATCTCAATTAGTCTAGACGGTTTCATCCAATAATGTTGGCATTTGTATTTTTATACAATGAATACAACTACACGGAAATAATAATGATTTCTAAAATTAAATGCATTCTCCAATAACTCCAGTCACATTCCAGATTATCTTTTCAGCAGTGACTGGGAGAAATTTCTATTTCCAGGTTTTGAAACTCTTAATTTTTAGGAATATCTTGGAAAAATATTTCAAACATTTGTAAACCACCCATCCAATTAATCTAGACTTACTCCTATTTTGAATGGGGGCTGTTTCCCTTCCAAACTGAGAAATGAGAACAACAAAAATACCATGAAAGACTAAGAAATTTCAAATCTTTTATATAAAAATTTACCTTGTTTAAGAGTCCTATTTGGAAACCAGCAAACTCTTTAATGTTCATTTCTGTTAATCTCAGTGGAGTTTCACCTGTAATTCCTTGCAGTAGCTGTTTAAAATCTTTACTATGAACTAAAGACAATCCAGTGGAGTGATTTTTCACTTTAATTCCAGTCTCCTGAGGGGCTTTCTTTCCCACCGACGCTATTATTCTTTCTGATTCAATTTTGGTCTAAAATGAAGTTAAATTACATATTAAATACATCTACTATATCGCTAACTCTTCTCCAATACAACTAAAGATAATGTTTAATATACCAAAGATGTATAATTCAACTATACCTAATTTCTAAGGTATTTGTGCTCTTCTAAGAAAATTGGATATAGCTAATATATGGAGTTAGAGAAAATATAATTAACAGTTGTTTAGCTTCCAATTAGTACGAAAATGATTAGATCAATAAACAAAGAAAATCAGAAAAAATTTGGCATCTACACCCATATTTATAAAGAATATTTGGTTACCATACAACTCGATTTCAAAACAGTGCTAGCAAAAGCCTTTTCCTTTTAAGACATTTTATCAATAATCAGTGGGCTTTAATCTCGCTTTCTAGCAAGAGCAGAACTAAACCCACTTAACCAGGAAGTTTAGAATTTAGAGTTCTAAATGCTGATCCACTTTCCAGAGCCCAAAAAGGAAAAATAGTCTGGTCCATCAGTCACCTAATTTGGCAGTGTAGTACACAACCAGAATTGTACTTCCACAACTGCTCTAGATCACTGGAAGACTCTAGAGTCCACAAATAGAGGGGATGTGGCTAGCATCTCTCCCTCCTTCCCTAACTAAAGACCTAGTTCCACCATAGCTTTACAGTTTTCAGCATCATGGTCGATAAGTGTTTATATTATGTGAAATCGGAAACATGGCTTTGAGAAATAGTGTGGCCTAGTAGAAAGAGCATGGCCTGGGAATCCGAAGGACCTGGGTTCTAGTCCCAGCTCTACCACTTGCCTGCTGTGTGACCTCCGACAAGTCACTTAACTTCTCTTTGCCTCAGTTACCTCATCCATAAAATGGGGATTAAGACTGTGCACTCCATGAGGGACATGTACTGTATCCAACCAGATTAGCTTTAGCTTCCCCAGTGCTTAGTACAGTGCCGGGCACACAGTAATGTGCTTAACAAATTCCATTAAAAACAAAACAAAACATGGTCCCGTTTATCTAGAATATCATCCATGGGTGGGACCCATTACTTTTGAATAGACAGGGGAGTGAAGTCAGTTGGATCCCTTTCTTTCTGGGGCCTTTAAGCCTGGTGGCAGGAAGTGAGTGAGATTAAAAAAAAATAATGAAGAGACCAATTTAATTTTTACAATTAAAATTTACTTAGCACAGCACCAAAAATCAGTGCCAATCTGTTCTTTAGTGAGGTAATTTTTTTAATTCTATGATGGTGGAATTAGTGAAAACAGGTCTAATTTAATGTTATTATCCTGGATATTGCATTCTGTCATCAATGTCTCCTTGACTCAGGAGCACATAGCAATTCCAAAAAACAGCTTGGAATGAAAACAAAAGAATTTGTAAAATAAATAAATAAATAAATAATTCCTCCACATATAGTAGCCACGCTTCTAAAGGTTCTCATGCTTTTTCATTTCACCGCCTCTTTTCCCCATATCATTTCTCCAGCTGCCCTGCCAAAACACAGCAAAATTTCCATGCTGTTGAGATAGAAGTTACTGTTACCCAATTTTCTTTGTTTCACCCATTTAAGAAAAAGACCAAATTCTGACCTGCATTACAGGCTAGGGCTATTTGGGGCTAGGATAACGGGAGCAGAGGTAATGACCGTGAGGGGCAGGTAGAGAGCAAGGTGCTAATGGGGAGAAATGGGCAGGAAATAAAAGCAATAATGGGGAACACGGTGGAGTGTGGAAGTGGTGGTTCAGAAAAGGTGGGCAGTACTGAGCGTGTTGGTATGGTCTAATGAGGTGATTCTATTGATCCGAGGAAACTGCTAAGGAGCCTTAAACCCAGCTCCACAACTCCTCTTGAAAACCCTCATTTTGAGAAACAAGGACTAACTCTCAGATTTTTCAGAAATACAGTGAATACACTAATAACCCTATGGTAGGAATCACCAGCTCATGAACTACAGTCCTCATTTTGCTACTGATCAGTTGTGTGGCAACAGGCAAGGTAAAAACACTCATACTCAGGTCTCCTGGCCCGTGCTTCCAGTGATCCCAACTGGGGTCACGCTAGATCTGGACTCTACCATCTTGGGTTTTAATATAGGAGACCCGGCAGG
Organism: Ornithorhynchus anatinus; assembly: GCF_004115215.2. Taxonomy (NCBI): domain Eukaryota; kingdom Metazoa; phylum Chordata; class Mammalia; order Monotremata; family Ornithorhynchidae; genus Ornithorhynchus; species Ornithorhynchus anatinus. Next base: position 25,225,606 of record NC_041733.1, on the reverse strand, counting down.
ATTTTCAAAAACTTTCTGGAAACTACCCAAGGGCCACCTGCAAGTTGGACAATCTTAATTGGGGAACTGCTATAAAACAAAGAGATATACTGAGAAGCACACAAGTAGGTGAGCAACAGATTAGCCACTAGATAATTTGCCTAACTCCTGGTCTTGCTGAAAGCAGAATAGGGGAGGAGAAATTGGGTCAACATTATGAAAAGTCAAAGAGATCCTTACATGAAGTTTAATCAATGTAGTGAATTTAATACTAATCCCAAAAGGAATAGAAATGAACATTTATAAAATTGCAATTTTACTGAAGAAAAGAAAATGCACTTCTAAGGGCAAAGGTTTTATCAATACTACCTGTTGGCTGAGTTTTTTAAGGTAAGAGATAACACTGTAACTAAGTCCACAATCTAAATTATCTGATATCAGATTTGGAGCTCCCATCATCCTTAGTGCTTTCTTTAATGGCTATAAGGAAACAAAATACACAATAGTAAGAAAAGAGTCTTAAAATACTTTAGAATTCACTTATAAGGCTCAAGGGCAAGTAGTTTCGGCAACTTATTTTTTAATGGTTAAGGCACGATACATAAACTTTCAAATGTGAAACAATCAAAGGGAGAAATGAAAATAGCAGGAAGAATACAGAAAGCAAAAAGAAGGTAGAAACAGAAGAAAGGGAGTGAGATAGAAAGAATAGGAAAACAGAAAATCCAAATAATTCAATCAACATCCTAGATTCCAGAAGCTTTTCCACCAACTCGTATTGTCCCCCACTGCTTCTGTTTTGCCAGGGGTACTATAAAATTCAAGTCTCCAATTTGTCACTTCTGAAACCTTTAGTTCAAATCTAATCTAGCCAACGCCTGAAATGAGTCTGATGGTCTCCTTTGGGGTTTTACTGGACATTAGGCCACCATATCAAAGTCAATTTAGCATTACGAGTCCTCCATTCAACAGGCCCATAGTGAGAATTAAGGGAATTTTAAGAGTTGAAAGTTGTGGCATCTGCACTATCAAGAGCACTAGAATTCAGCAAGTCTTAAGAGTAACACAGACTAGCTTACTATTCTTGAATTCAGCCAGTAAATGTAATTCCAGAATTTTAGTTTGAGTAAATCAATTACCAAGCAACATTACAAAATTTGCCCATTAGGAAAAGGACCAAAAGCAGAGAAAGTTTAATTTCAAGAGTTTACACAATGAAACCCCATATTTCTATGCAACACAGATTATCCAAATTAAACTAGGGCCTAAAGCCCATCAGGTCATTGAAAGTTTGACACATTGGCACCTCCACCTCTCAGTTGGGTGGTGGGGGGGAAAATCCTCTCCTGCCCTTTCAACTGATAGGTACGATGAGGAAGAGGAGTTGAACTCTCTTACTAGACCTATTCCCCAGCATGATCTGAGCGGTCTCTCCCTGCTCAGCGGGGAATCACCTGCTGGGCCCACCCCAGTTCCTGCTTAAATTGGGCCTCGGTCCGGTGAGCCCTAGCCAAACAATGTGGCTCAGGCTTCATTTCGAAGGACACGGAGGTATGTAACCAATCTATTTATGACTGCCACCTTAAGCCGCTGTCATTAACAGTCTTTGAAGCACAGAGAAGAACCATTTGACTGGACAAAGTTACAGCTGCATCTCCACAAAGTGGGTTTGCCTTTGCCTGGCCTCTGGTTCTGAGCAAGTGGGAAAAAGTTCCCAGCCCAGTCAACTGAGGAGGAGGCCCAAATAGGTGCAGTGGTGGTGGTTGTTCCTAGCACTGAAGTAGCAAGGGAGAAAATACAAACAGTTAATATTGCAGTTGATCCTCTTTCGGAGTGTTTTGGGGTGTATTAGGACAGAGAATAACAGTGGAAAGTGTGTTGGGGGGTGGGGGTGAGAGAACAGAAAGCAAGAGTTTGTGTATTCGTACTACTTGGGGATTGAATTGATAACCAATGGACAGTCTAACCACATATTATAAGAAGGACAGCCATTTAAAATAATTGAGAGTAAACATTTTAGTTTTTAGGGAAAAAGTGTAAGATGTATTAATTCCTGATGTGGTAGCTATTTTTTAGCTATTAAATAAATATAAAAATACATACCAATAAGAAATAAGGAGGCATAGTTTTTAAGTAGTTGTCGAAAGCCTGTCGCCACTTCAGATTTGGCTTAAGCTTGTGAACTTTAAACAAATCATCTGCAATAGGGAACAGAATGACAAAAGATTACATCATCCTAAATTCTGGGCTTCCATAACTGTTCCCAACTAGTAAAGGTCCTCATTTATTTGAGCTCCAATGGGAAGTTCATGTATAATTGCCTTCAATTCATCCAGAATTCTTGTGGCTATATCAATGCTGGCTGCATTTTTACCTCAAGTATATTTAGGTTCATTTCGGCATAAAACAAAAACAAAAAATAAAACCATCACAACAAAATGTCAGAAAGTAGATTGCTCAGATAATCTTTCTGGAAAATTAAACAGACTTCTCCAATTGTTTGTATAATTATTTGAGCATGACACTGTAATAGTGATCCACTTAAGAGCTGGTCTGGCAAATACATTCTGGCATTTTACTGCAATGCCTATTCAACCCAAAGTGAAATTCGAAGAGAAATGCTCAGCAAGCAGTTACCCCAAGAGCTGCCTTCTGCTTCTCTAATTCGAAGATATGGACTCTTCAAGTCTCTGTCTAAAATAAATTTGATCTTGTCCTCTAAAGTGAGCACATGTAAATCGATGTGAGAAGTGAATTGGAGTGAAATCCAATCCAACAATGTCCACTTTGTTCTGGTACCTGATGATCTCTAAGGTGCAGCCAGAAAGAGTTAATGAATTCTTGGACTAATCGATGATCCTAAGCTTTTCTACTCATGTATTTTATTCCGTTATCATGGATTAATCACATTTGGCAGTAATTTTCCAGATCCCATCTGCTGGTCACTAACTTAGAAACAGCAATATAAAAATACCTGATATCGCCACTTGCTACATAACACAGAATACGAGGCAGCGAGAACTCTAACTCCCAAACGGTGGAGTCTCAGAACTCCCACAGCACCCTCCAGCACTCCAGCACTCTCCTCTGCCTGGGCCACCCCTCAGTGGCAGGGCGGTTAAGCGGCAGGTAAATCTCCCATGATGCTGGGTTCCAGAGTCCCCTGCAGCACTCCAAGTAAAATAGAAGGGGCACTGGTCCAAAGACCTATGCCCCCTTCTCCTGATCCAATAACTGGCGACAAGGGCCGGGGAGGGAGGAGGAGAGGTAGTAGGATTCCCAGGTTGATGGCATGACTCTCAAAGATCCTGCTTGCAGTTTTCCTCTGCCAAAAAAGGAGGTCACGAGGCAACCCTGTGAAACCCTAGAGACCTGAACCATCAATTTGGACAAGCCCCCAGCATGTTTCCTCATCCCTCTGTTACAACTGTGGTATTCGTTATACAATTACTATGTGCCAGGCACTGTACTAAGTACTGGGGTAGATACAAGAGTCCCTGTCCCACATAGAGCTCACAGTCTTAATTCCCATTTTAATAGATGAGGTAACAGGCACAGAGAAGCTAAGCGACTTCCCCAAGGTCACACAGGCGACCTTGGATCTGGGATTAGAACCCAAGTCCTCTGACTCCCAAGCCCAGTGCTCTTATCCCTAGGCCACGCTGCTTCTCTAATCTAAGGAGGAGCACGGTTAAGGGAGATAATGGGGAGGTTCTGGTCAGTCGTGGCCCTCCAAAGTCTTCCTCACAGGTGAGTTATGATGCAGGGAGATTCGCTCCACCCAACCTCGCAGCATCTATGTACATATCTTTAAATTATAAACTGACTTATTTAATTAATGCCTGTCTGCCCAACTGCCCAAGCCTGTAAGCTCCTTATGAGTGGGGAACTAGTTTGCTAATTCTGTTGCATTGTACTCTCCCAAGCACTTAGTACAGTGCTCTGCATAAAGTAAGCACTTATAAAAATTCCACTCATTTGCTTGATTGGAAGATGGGCTGAAGGCTCAGGGAATGGAGAATCTTTGTCCTTCAAAACCTTGCATGATACAGAAGTGACATTATTTCTAAGAGAAAAAAAAACACTTTCAGGCTTTTCTCAAAAAGCATTGGATGGAGAGACTAATAGCTAATGGCTTGAACAGATAAGTACAAAGCTACTTTTCAGGAATAAAACACATCAGGGTTTCTGCACATTATACTTTATTACTAATAATTATATTTATCTAGGACTTATGTGCTAAGCACTGAGGTAGAGTCAAGATGGTCAGACTGGACACAGTCCCTGTCCCATGAGGGTCTCAATCTAGGAGGGAGAAACAGCAAGACTTTTATCCCCCTTTTACAAGTTCACTCAGCAGGTCACTGACAGAGTTGGGATGAGAACCTGGGTTCCTCCATGTTCCCAGTCCCATCTGTCTTCCACTAAGCCAAATTGCCGGTGTGCAGAGATCTGAACTAGGCACTTAAAAGCATAGCCAAAGTGAAAATCATAGTCCCTGCTCTGGGGGAGCTAACAACCTGCTTTATTATACACAAAAAAACTACCCTAAACAACCAGAGAGCCTCCTGCTTTGATGTTCTCATTTCCCAATCTTATTTAGACCTAGTCTCCCTAAGTATGGAGAACAAGGCACATACTTACAGGGGTGGGGAGGGGGACCACACCTCCCTCTGTAGTTAATGCCCAGGGATATATATGCCAACTCTAAGCTCAATAAGCTCACATTTCCAGTAGCACACTGTGTATGAGAGGCCAGCTAATGGCCATTCTGTCACCACCCACTCTGGCTCAGGTACACCAGACTGTCTTTTTCTGGGGTGCTTAGCTAGGGTGCATATGATCTAGAACAGGGTTGAAAGTAAAAATCAACTCAACCAAAGGGGGGGGGGGGCGCGGGAGGGAGAGGGGTGGAAGAGAGGGAGGAGGGAGGCCAAGGCATTTAATGGTGCCTGGCCCCCATTCCCATAAGGCTAAATACTGCAAAGTGGGTGTTAAAGCCCACCTCACTGGCTCCTACCTTACCTCCCTGATTTCCTACTACAACCCAGCCCGCACACTTCACTCTTCTGATGCCAATCTATTCACAGTAACCCAATTTCGTCTATGTTGCTGCCAACCTTTCGCCCAAGTTCTCCCTCTAGTCTGGAATGCCTTCCCTCTTCATATCCAACAGATGATCACTCTCCCCACCTTCAAAGCCTTATTAAAAGCACATTTCCAAGAGACCTTCCCCAACTAAGCCCTCATTTCTTCTTCTCCCATTCCCTTCTTTGGCTTGTCCTTTATCCAGCCTTCTTTCAGCCCCATGGCACTTATGACCATATCCGTAATTTAATTATCTATATCAATGTCTGTCTCCCCTCTGTAAGCTCACTCTGGACAGGGAATGTGTCTACCAATCCTATTACACTGTATTCTCCCATGCGCTTAATACAGTGCTCTGCACCCAGTAAGCACTCAATACATACAATTGATGGACTGACTGGGGAGAGAGAAGCAAGGTATTTTAAACCACAGCAATGGCAGTGAGATTTTGGATGGCCCTGCATTCCTGGCACAGATGAGGGAAACACTGCAGGATTCTGGGTGAGAGGTGGCATCCTGCTGGTGGAAGCAGCAGGATCATGGGCCAGCTTTCCCCCAACCCAACCTCGAGCAGAGCCAGTGTCCTGGCTGCCCCTGACCTGGAGGGAACCATGCTGTCTCACTGTGGGGGCACACAGCCCTGCTGGTGGTCTTCTGGCTACCTGCCACATCTGCAGTTCAGACTTTCATGATGCAGCCTCAGGTAGGGGCAGGCACCACGCTGAGGCCATAAGAAAAAAAATAATCCAAAAATCTACCTGTCCTCCTTGACTCTCAAGCCAGAATAGGCAGGCTGACTCATTCCTTTACCAGTGCTCCATTCTGCCTGACTTCCACCCCAGTCCACTGTAACTCCACGACTCTCATGGCTGATATGGACTTGGAGCAGTCATCAGGGACCAGCTCCAAGCAACAGGGAAACCACTAGGCAGCTGGGAGGGCACAAAGCAGATTGTCCCTTGCTTGTATTATGCCAAAAGCATGGCAGGTTTGACCCATCCAAACACGTCCACTGCTTAGAAAAGCAGCATGACTCAGTGGAAAGAGCCCGGGCTTGGGAGTCGGAGGTCATGGGTTTGAATTCTGACTTTGCCACTTGTCAGCTGTGTGACTGTGGGCAAGTCACTTAACTGCTCTGTGCCTCAGCTACCTCGTAAAATGGAGATTAAAACTGTGAGCCTCAAGTGGGACAACCTGATTACCCTGTATCCTCCCCATTGCTTAGAACAGTGCTCCGCACATAGTAAGCGCTTAACAAATACCAACATTATTATTATTATTATTATGATGTCCGTGGCTCAGAGTAGGCCTGTGTCAGCATCACCCTGAGACCCATGGCAGCCAGAGTGGGGCCGTTTTCAGTGCCAGGCCCTCTGACTGTGCTCTGTGGAGCTGGATGTCTCAGAACTGCCAGCACATGCCATTGGAACAGGTATACACTGATCTCAATGGCAGCATTACCCGCCAGAGTCAAGAAGGGGAACAGAAAGCATTAAGTAATCTTACAGGGAGTGTGTACCTCCTCTTCTTGGAGCCCGGACATAGAAATTGGACTCAATGAAAGGGATTTTCTTTGCAACACTCTTTCATATAGAAAAATGCCATGACCACTCGAAACATTCTTTCCTAGTCTGAGAGAAATGGAACATTTCCAGGACTTTAGGTTTCTCCAAATGTAAATGTTCCAAAATGGATTCTTCTCCCTTTTCCAGTCATCACTAGAGACAGAGTCTAGAATTTTTGTTAGGTTTATAATGAATTTCGATGCCACTTTTATTACCGGGTTGCATAATTTAAGGTTTTTAATTTACAAAGACAAAGATTCTCCACGGGCATCATCTTAACAAACCCCCAGCTAAACACCTCAATTTTAAATTAAGATACAACCTTTGAATATTTATAGGGACTAAGACTACAAATGACAGTGAGAAGCTATAATGTCGAACAGGTTATTATTTCTTTCTTGCCCCATCATATTTCTTTTAGTCTTACTAAAATTACTGACCAAGACATAAAGAGATTTTTTTTCCTAATCTTTGCCTTGTCAATTTTAATCATTTTTTTCTTCAGTAGAGAGTATATTTGGGCAAGACCAAAAAAATTCAAATTCTTAAAATGTACCCCCCGGCCAAGCCTGGAGATATCCTCAGTGGAGATCACATGATTGATAATTCTCCATGTGGGGAAAGGGAGTTTCCAGAAAGATGGGAGAGCCTGTATTCACCATAGGGCTGAAAGGCCATTCACTACTCTGTTCATTCCAATTCACCTAGATCATGGCTGTTGGGGGCAATATATCTTCCACTAAACTACACATTATGGGGTAGGTTAAAACAGATTCCTGGGCCAGAATACAGATTTTAATACTTTGTTCTTGCAAATTTAGAAAATAAAGGTCATTAGGTATTTAGATCTAAAAATGTCAAGGCATTTTGGTGGTGTTTTAATAGCAACATGTCATGGCACTACACATATACGTTTAACAACTGTCACGTCAGGAAAATGGTTTCTGACCAGATTAAAAATGAAAATCCAAGCTTGGAGAACTTTTGATGTTATCTTTTAAGGAAAACAAAAAGGGAGAAGGGAAGTTGAAAAAATCATTTGGAGCACAGGCACCTTGGTCCTGTAATTGCCCCTAGTTATTATTCTATTGAGCAAAGGGGGGAAGGGAGGGCAAAACCCAAATTAGAGAAGCAGCGTGGCTCAGTGGAAAGAGCATGGGCTTGGGAGTCAGAGATCATGGGTTCGAATCCCAGCTCTGCCACTTGTCAGCTGTGTGACTGTGGGCAAGTCACTTCACTTCTCTGTGCCTCAGTTACCTCATCTGTAAAATGGGGATTAAGACTGAGCCTCACGTGGGACAACCTGATGACCCTGTATCTACCCCAGCACTTAGAACAGTGCTCTGCACATAGTAAGCGCTTAACAAATATCAACATTAAATTAATATTTTGCTAATCAAAAAAAGATGTTCTATTAAGGCTGTTTTAAAATGCAGGTCTGAAATACAAATAATTTAAGGTCTGTCTCCCACTACGGACTGTAAACTCCTTGTGGGCAGGTAATGGTTCTATCAACTCTGCTACACTATGCTCTCCCAAGCGCTTAGTTCAGTGCTGTATACACAGTAAGCGCTCAATAAATATGACTGATTGATCTGAGACTCAAAATTATAATCCAAAAAAGCCTGGATGGGGGCAGGGGAGAGGGGTTATATTTGAAAACGAAAACCATCTGCACTGCTTTCAGCAAAGTCCAAGAACGGATTCACTATAAATTAGCAATTTCACAATCCACCAGTATAATTTCTACACAATATCACTAGTTTGGATTTTTGTATCAAATTAACGTGCAGCGTTGAAATGTGAAGTTTCCAAAACCATTTGGTTTCATTAATGTGGCTGTAAGGTGACCGGGCACCCTGCATTAGACAGACCAACAGCCTTGTTAGGGTTCTAGCTCCCCTGCCCACTCAGACCTAAACTGGGTTTCCAGGTTTGGCCAGGGTGGCAGCAACTGCAGTTTTTCCTTCACCTTTCCTTCTTCTCTCTGATAGTCTTCTCCACTGGCTGCCATCTTTCTGCTCAAGTGCTCGCCACAGCTGGTAGCAGGGTGGAAGCTGGTAGCAGGGTGGAAGCTTGATGAGTCAACCTCTTCTGCTTTTTCTATTTCCCCTTTCTTCTCCCTGGCCTACTCCTGAGGTCCAAGTCCCTAACTTGCCTCTAGCTCACTTTAAATTAATCACTACAGTTGAATAATTGTGTCTTAAAGTCCTTCCATTTCATTTTTAATGAGAGGTGGTGGGGTTTTTTTTACGTCATGCACAGTGCCAACAACACTAGGAAACCTAAAAACTAAAGAACAACAAAACAACTGCAGGAAATTAAAAAAATAATGAAAAGGGTAATGTAGGATCTTATTAACTGGATACCTCAGTCAACTGCCACTCTGTATCTATCACTTTAGATTAACAGAAACCAATCCTCAGAAGCGGGGGGCTGGGAAGGGGGCTGGCGGCTCACAAATCTGGCGGCAAACTGGTTACAAGACACATTCTTAAACCACAAATCTTAAAAATTGTAAATATTCTGAATGAATCATAATGGAAAATGGGGAGAAGTAGTATATCATCTGAAAATGTTCCCTCCTGTTCATTAGAGAATAAAACCTGGTGAAAGTTTGATCATTTTCAATACTACAAAATGAACTGTAATTAAATGTATACATCATTTCAATTTAAGTCAGTCGCAACAAAATCCTATAGCACATCACTCTACAACAATGGGGAGCGTCAAATACAACAGAAAGACCCCGATAAAACCAGCAGCATCAGGGCAATAGCTTTTTTCTAAAGTTCTCATTTTTAGCATTTGGCCATGGGAATCAAAGCCTTTACCACCAGGATCTACGAATACATTGATTTTTAAAAATGTACTACTCTGAAGAAAATAAGACACAAACCAAGAGTGAAGCATTGCTGGCTGTTACCAATACTACTTACTCACTAAAGAAACTTTCTGGTATTTGGAGAAATTTATTAATCAAATTTTTTAAAACCCCAAGTGCTCCCTAGCCAAAATTAAGTTGCCAACACAGTAACTGCACTTAAGCAGGGAAAAGAATGGGCACTTAAGTTTGCCTAAAAGGGGTTGACAACAAATATGGACCACATATATACATCTCCCCTTCTGTATTTGATGTAAAAACAAAAAACAAAATCCACCAGGCTGAACAGAAACTGGAGCGGTGGGGAGAGGCTGTTGCTTGCAACAGAAGAGGCAATGTGGAAATCTTCCCCCAAATCACATTTAAAAGCTAAGAGTCTTTACATTTTCTAATTTTAATTTTCAAATAATAGTTCTGATTAAATTTAAAAATGCTTAGGCTGTCCATTATCCATTAGTTTTTCTGTCTTTTATTTTAAAGGTGATTAAATGGAGTATATTTTACCTACCTAAAAGAGGGAGTAAGACAGGGTAGTTGTAAGGCATCACAAAGAGGTTTACACAGGTTAAAGTAGTGCTCGCTTTTAAATAACCAAATGGATGTCCAAGTTCACTGTATTTTCCACTGCTACTCACAAATACCTAATAAGAACATGAAGGAAGAGGTGTCATTATTATAATTTAAGATCTTATTCAATAAAAAAGCAGTACATACCAATATAAAAGCATAGTAGAATGGTGTGTGTGTATGTGTGTGTTTGTTTAAATGGGTGAGGTGGAAGTTTTAACTTTGGAGTATATAGCTTAAATTTATGAGGGTAAAAAGGGTAAGATTGTAAATATTTTAAGATACAAAATAAGACTACTCTAGTCTCAAGTACTTTGCATCCACGTTTCCCTCCTCTCCACCCCGCCTTGCACCTTCCGTAGTGACCTTCTGGAAATATTACAGTAGTAATTCACTGGTATGAGGCACCAACCATTGAGACAAATGAAGTAACTCACAATTAGCTCACCACTAATTCTGTGAAAATCTCCAGTAAATGCCTTCGGGATAATGCCCTAAGGCTTCTACCTACGAACAGCATTATAGAAATATGGCATTTCTGTTTTTCACAGAATACATGGATGTGCAACACTAAACCTTCCCAAACTAAATGGGCAATCCAATAGGCATTTTCCATTCCAGACTACGCAGGTAAGCCCCAAATCAATCCCCACCCCCGCAAACATCCATTCCCCATACTTATTAATCCTGCCTCCCTATCACCTGCCCGGAAGGACCAGCCACCCAAATTGGGGTCCCTCCTTACCATTCCTCCAATACCCTCCATACTCAACCTCTCTGGGTCCACTTTAAGACATCCTAAATGTTAAGGATTAGATCCCTGAGAGATCCTATTTCTCATCCTCCTCTACTAGGTTCTCTTTGAAAAATAAGACCATTGTAACAGGAGTTGCATTATTTGCAATTTTCCAAAAACAAATGTCAGAGGGGAGTCCAAAAGGAAATAAGATGACCATTTGGATTAAAGTCCCATGACCTGATCCTTTACCAGCTCTTTGGCACAAACTCTACTACCCACGGTCAAGATTCCCTATTTTTTCTGCCACACTCTTTCACCCCCTAATTCATCTTTTTACAAAGCTCAGAAAGTCAGAGTAAAGAATCAGAGGATCCTGGAATTTATGGAGAAAACATTGCTTTAGGTTGACTTGATTAGAGATATACACTAAAAGCAGTATATGGCTACAAAAAATCCTGTTTTAATGAAAACCACCATAGTAAACCAATCCAAATCACAGAAGCTTGGTAGAAAAATCTCTCTCCATAATATTATCTCAGCAGAAAACAATTTAGATTAGCAAATTCAAAATTACTCAGCAAAATAAAAACTCACTTTAAAAGCAATAAAACTGCCCTTCCTATCCCTAGCCTTCTGAGAGAATGTACAAGTGCAGAATAGGATCACTTGCTTTGAAATCTCTGGAATCCTCCTCTTAGGGATCAGGCGAGTGTGAACTGCCCACAGAGACAACTTACTTTGGCAATAGCCAGTTAGATTTAGCTGGAGAGGGAGGAAGGGTGAGAGGATCTATAAAGCAGAGTACTGAGCAAGCAGAGAAACTTTTGCAGGCTATGGATAACAAATTCCAAAGTAATGCCAGAATCTGAGGGTTTCCCCGAAACCGCAAGGCCTGTGGTGGCCTAAATCAGGCTTCCGGCTGCCCAGGTAGAACGTACTGAAGGGGTAAGTACAAAGTAAGGAAGAGATGAGAGGAACAAGGAGAGGAAAATTTCTAAAGCTGGATATTGCTAGCTTTTTGAAAGGGGTATTCAGCATAAAGAACTTTCAAAATCAAGGATGGTTTTGTATAGTCTCAGAGTTTGTTGAAATGCGTTACTGTTTAAGAAACAAAGAGGGCTAAGCCACATAATTGCTATTGTTTTAATGAGATGTACATCCCCTTGATTCTATTTATTGCTACTGTTTTTGTCTGTCTCCCCCAATTAGACTGTAAGCCCGTCAATGGGCAGGGATTGTCTCTATCTGTTGCCAAATTGTACATTCCAAGCATTTAGTACAGTGCTCTACACATAGTAAGTGCTCAATAAATACTATTGCATGAATGAATGAATGATTTGGTGTGTTTGTCGGCTTTTGATACAGTTTTCATTTTACTAATTCAATCTTGATTCCACTGACTTAACTTTATCTAAACTTATTAAATTTCTTGTACTTTCTCATCTCTCTTCCTCCATTTCTTACTAACAGACTTTAGGATCTTGAATGGAGAGAGATGGTAAGAAGTTTAGCTGGCATCTTAGAATATCTCAAATCAATAATTATGTTCTACAAAGCAAATACCACACATAGACAAAGAGCAGTGTTCCTCCAAAAGGTAGAACCTGTCAACAATAGCACAACAGAATGAACTTCCTAAAAAAGTAGGATTTCTTCTGAGGAGTCAAGTATTCAAATGAAGCAGCAGCAACTATCATTCCCATTTTTACAGGTTAAAACCCATGGGTGAAATCATCCACCCATGATAAAATATTTGTTTGAGGTATACAATCCCACAAGGACAATTTGAAATAATAAAGTGTCCATCCAACCTGGAACTCCACTAACCTTCTTGCTTTAGAACCTTACCCAAGTAAGTCATTCACTGAGCTTAACTGCATAAAATCAAGCTGTCACACCACTGCAGAAATGGACTCCAACTCTACGCTGAGTGCATCCAGACATCACACTGACTACCCCTAAAGAGTTATTCCATTTAACCTTGATTTTTAAAGACGTACATAGACGGTTGAAGTTTCTTGACTTAAGTTACTTGCCTGGTTCTATGTTCAAGAATACATTTTGAAACTATTTCATTAGTATAGTTCCGTAGTCTAAAATTCTCCAACAGTTTCAGAAACTAGATAAGGTAATTAACAAATCCTATGGTGTAAAAGTCTGCCACTAGGAAAAATACCTGCCAGCAGGTGTGGGGAGACTTCCGTTCCAGGATGTACTGAGTTAAGGGTGATGGTTCAAGTTCATATTTGTCAAAAGGAAGTTTGTCAATAACCATTGGTTCACAATCTATACAGGAGAACCTCACAACTGGATGAGATGTTCTTGGAGGCTACAAAAGAAAAAGATTACAATCCAGTTAGATCCATCAGCACAACAATTTTGACAAATTCTATTACGCTTAGGATGACAAGGCAGCATTTTGCTACAGAGCTCCTTCCTTCCACTTCCAGGCACTGGCTCCTTGGGCCGGGGACTCAAATTTAGGTGTGCGAGGGAAGAGACGGCGTATTTAAATTCTAATGGACAAATCTAGAAAATTTCAGTGAAGCCCAACGTTGTCTTGAACAGGTGCAAAGCTTCACTACCATCAGAATCTAAAGGTTAGAAGCACACTCTGCACACCAGACTCATCTTGCTGTCTCCGGGCAAGGCCTGGCCCTGCTTCTAAACCCTCTGAGGTCATTATTTCAGGAGCTCCCAAAAGGCTGAGAAAGAGGTATGGGAGGGCAACTAGCCTGCAGTTCTCGCTCACTCATTCGTCTCGCGTCATTTGAGCTCTACAGTGGCTCTGACAATTATCTAGCCACGGTATTAAAGCTGGTAAGCAGTTAGTTAAGAAAAAGCCCAGTGGGGAGGGAGGATTGAAGAAGAGTGCATTTTACTAATGGAGGGAGTGGCAGTAGCAGGGAGGCACTGGCAGGGGTAATGGGAGGGATAGTGAACAACATTAACTGTCGGGATTAATGGCAACGAAGATCAATCTCAGATCTTTGGGCTTGGAAAATCTGGATCAAGGAAACAAGGTGGGAGGCACTGTTCCGATAATCCAGACAGAGGAATGGTACTGGTCGTCACTCCCACTAAGCCCCACCAGAGACAGGGACCATGTCTAATTCCCAATTGTGTATTCTCTCCCAGTACTTAGTATGATGCTCTGCACATAGTAATCGCTTAATACAGTCTATTAACACTCCCAACATCAAAACCAATTCTGGCTCACTGACGACAAAGAGAAAAGTAGGGGACTCTACATTCTTGGAAGGGTAGAAGTGCGTCAAAAGGAGACAAGTTAACGAGGGCTCAGCCTCCTCTGCAGTACAGGTGGACAGTAATTACTACATCTGTCTGGTGTCAAAAATAAAGCCCCAAAGTGAATGAGCCTGATCTCAGTTTATGCTTTACCCAGGACAGCTAGCAATCTAGCCACTGTTATTTTCAAACTCTATCCAAGCACTAAGGGAGGGAGTCAGCAAAATAGTATGGGAATAAAAAAGTGGGGATGAAGAATGGTATCAAGCTCAGATGGAACTGGCAAACAGGAAACGCAAGCAAATGAAAACTTTTCTAAAATTTATTTGCCATATTTAGTCCTTGGGCTCCTGAAAACATAAAACTTTTGAAATCGATGTTGAAACCCAAATTAAAAAGTAGATCCAAAAATCAAACCAGAGTAAAATGTAATTCAAAATAGATATAGCAAACTAACCCCCTTTCCCTCTTGCTCTAACTTCCTAACCACACAGAACAAGGGCATGGGAAATAGTAGGGAGAGGAAGGTGGATGGTAGTGAGAAATGTCATTTAGGACACAGAATTTGCTCCCTGGAGGTCCCAGTTTGACTTCAGGGATGAGGTGGGGAAAAAAAAAACCACCACCGCTTTCCAATTAAGCTTAGGCACTCCAAGTGTGCAGATGAGTGATAATTTTCAAAGTTCTTCTAAAAGAGAGTCATTTAAAATTCTCAGCAAATAGTAAATTTAGACAGACTTTTACCTTTGGTCTTGGAACACTTACCAGTGTAGGTGAATTTTGATCGGGCCAAAAAGATTCTGGAATGGGCCAGTGTCCAACAGGAACACCGGTTTTAGGGTTAGGCCGTACATAGATGAGCTTATGACAACTATGCCATGGCTGAACAGCAAATGAACTGACTGGCCTACCCGAATCTATAAGTCCATCTTAAAAAATAAATAAATAAATAAATAAGTAAAAATCAAAATTTCGTAAAGGCATGTCTTTTTTTCTTAAAAAAAAAAAAAAAAACACAATCAAGTATTCTATCACTCCACCATAGTGTCAATGATTAAATATTCAAGTTATAGTATTCAAAGATTAAATATCACATAGTAATTTTTTTTCCTTTTCTGTTATAAAAAAGTCTGGAGATTGTTTTGGGCAACTTATTTGAGTCCTTCTTGGAATTCCAACCACATAAGTTTTGCCACTTCTCTTCAATTAACTGAACAAAGATTACTGCGTGTAAAGAAGTGTACTAAGTGTATGGGAAATACGGCGAAACACCCTCAAGGAGCTCTCAATCTAATGAGGGAAACCAACAGCAAAGTATTTATAAATACTGGGAGCAGGAGGGAGAAAAAAAATGTAGTACAAATATGGAAGGATGAAACAGCTAAATGAATAATTTAATATATGTATGGACATAAGTGCTAAGGATGGCTGTTGGATTGACAAGGCTCGGTACGGTATTTTAATCAAAGACGACTTCCTAGAGGAGAGGAAATTTTAAGAAGGCCTTTAATGACTTGGGGGGGGGGAATGTGCTTTGGCAGATTTAGATGGGGAGAGAATTGTAAGATGGGGATAGCATGAGACAAGGATTGGAAGCAGGAGAATCATAATTGAGGCACAATTTGAAGTTGAGCTTGGGAGGCTCAGAAATGTGAGTTGGGGAGTAGAAAGTGAAACAAGTCAATAGGTAAGATGGGGAGAGCTAAAGGAGAGCCCTTAAAGCTGATTGTGAGGATTTTTAGCTTGATGAGGACTGAAAAAAGTAGTCAGTTTTTGAAGAGTTGAAAGATGCGTACTGAGTGATGTTTCAAGAAGATAACTGACAATAGTGGATGACACTGAAGGCAGGAAAATTAGTGAGAAGGCCTAGGAAATCATTTGACTAGGATATGGCAAGTGCTTCGACCAAAGTGGTATCTGGGTGGAAAGGGAGAAGCTAATTTAGGAAATGTTTTAGAGGAAGAACCAGCAGGATTTAGCTGTTGACTGAACCTGAGAATTGAAACACAGTGAGGAGTAGAGCTTAACACCAAGGTTGCTGGTTTCTGGGACAGGAAGGATGCCAGTATTAACAACAGAGATATGAAAGTTAGAGGAGGAGTGGGTTCAGGAAGTGTGATGACGTTAGCTCCAGACATGCTGTGTTTTAGGTGTCTGTGCGACAAGCCAGTGCAACTGTCCTGAAGGCATGAGGAAAAGCAGGAGAGGTTTGGACTGGTTAGGTAAATTTGGGAGTCATCTGCCTAAAGGTGGTAGCTACAACCACTCAAACAGATTAGTTCCTCAAATTATCCACAAAGGCATAGTGGATGGAGCACAAGGGCCTGGGAGTCAAAAGGTCATGGGTTCTAATCTCAGCTCTGCCACTTGTCAGCTGTGTGACTCTGGGCAAGTCATTTCACTTCTCTGTGACTCAGTTACTTCATCTGTAAAATGGGGATGAAGACGGAGTCCTTTGTGGGACATGGACTGCGTCCAGCTGGATTTGCTTGCATCCACCCCAGCACTTAGTATAGTGTCTGGCACATAGTAAACACTTATTAAATTAAATATTATTATTATTAGAGTGAGAAGGGAGGGAAACACAGAAGAGAATTTTAAGGGATATCCACATTAAAGGGGGACTAGAGGTGGAAAATGAGACAGAGGAAGTAGAGTAACACAATGGCAAAAACGATTCAAGGAGAAAGAAATGGTCTAGTGTCAAAGGCACTCAAGAGTCCAAGAAGGATAGGACAGAGAAGGGTCCACTGGAGTTGGCTGTGAGGGGGTAGTTGGTGACCTCTCAGGGGAATCAAGGGGGCAAAATTAGGATTGTAGAGTGACAAAGAAAAGAGTTGATGGAAAGGAAGTAGAGGCAGGTGTATAAAATCTGTTTAAGTAGTTAGGACGTGAATGGGAGCATGGGCAGAGAATGATAGCTGGAGGGAACTGTGGGATCCAGAGTAGGCTTTGAGGAAACTGGCAAATGTACTTATTGCATTATTGCAGTATTTTAAACTCCACTGAATTTTAACAGGTCTTCTTAAAACAATATATTATCATCAACAATAATCGGGTGGTAGGTACCACTGCATTGATGGCTGCACACAATAATACTTCTATTGCATGGATAAAAAGACAGGGCATAACAGCAATGGTGTCTATTCAAAATAAACGAAATACAATCTGCTTAGACTCAATCATTAATCAAAGCATTAGTCAAGAATGTCAGGAATGCCAAGTGAAATCAGTTCTATCAGAATGGCAAAATCGAGGACAACTACTTTCAATTCAAGGGAAAAGGTAGCTCAATGAGACTATTATGATATAGCATGCTGGTGGCATTCAAAATTACTAAAGTATTGAAGATCTCCGGTACACTTACTTTTTAGGGTTTTTTTTTTTTTTTTTTAACTACGTACTGTCAGTATAGTCCATACACTAAGATAAAGCTTTTAGCCCTTAAGCCATACCCAGACTTACTCTTTAAGTGCTTTATTAGGCATTTGGTATTCGCCTCAGCCCCACAGCACTTACATACATTTCTATAAATTGTTTATTTATATTAATGTCTTTCTCCCCCTCTAGACTGTAAGCTTATTGTGACACGGAATCTCTCTACCAACTCTGGCTGTACACTACTCTCCCAGCGCTTAGTACAATGCTCTGCACACAGTAAACGCTCAATAAAACCACTGACTGATTGATTTTTTCTAATTCTTAGATTCAATCCATTGTAATAACAGCATCAAGTGCTGCAAAGCCCAGTAAAGGACTATCTTGGTACAATCACACAATGCGATAGATGCTATGGGTCCCACTGGACTTCCTAGTCACACAAACCCATGGGTCAATCATTTTATTTTCAATAGTATCTTCTTCAAGAATTTAGCTCTCTATTAAATATGGTGGAGAACTCTGCTATCAAATGCATTATAAAAAAAAACCTAAACCAAACAATTCTTAGATTGGAAAGTCACTTAGTTGCTTGTAATGTAATGTAGAAGGCTCTGAGTCAGAAAGAAAGCAATAACTTGTGAAACATGGAAAATATTACTTCCATAGTAGGTTTCCTCCTCTCCTTCCTCCTCAACCTAAACAGTTAATAACAGCTATGCTCTAAGGACGGAAATAATGTTTTCATGTTCATTTTAGTACATTGACTAATCACAGTGTGCTGCCCCACATAGTTTCTTCTAGCTACATTTACTTGACTGGGCAAACACACGCCAACCAAAACACACACACACAAGATGCAAAGGATTATTGCTTTGATCATGCAGAATGATACTACATTTTAGCAAATACCTAACACTTTGGTTTTAACCATTCTATTAAATTCATTAGTATTAAAAATAAACCAGTTATTTAATTCAATGTGTCTCCTGCTTAGGATAATGCATGGTTCCACCAGGAAAGGGATTCATTTTTCACTAACTTTCTGCAATTATTTGAGAATTAATGAAAAACTAAATAGCACTTTTTAACATCACATACATGCTCAATCTTATCTGTCAGATGGTCAAAACTCACTTTTTTTTTTTACCCTACACTTGCCCCTTAAAGAGAAAAAAAAGTCCAAAAAACAGGTAGTGATTGTACCTTCTCCTGAAGGAACTGGATCTGGTCCCGTCTTCTCAAAGTTAATAACAACACCCACTCTGAACTTTCCTGAACCAGAGATTCTAAACATTGATTCAACATTCTTTGTGTCCGAACACAATAGGAGCGACCTGTAGATGAAATAGGAAACAGCAAAAAGAGTTTGAGTAACTTGCTTAGTACCCTTGTTAGAGTGTTTTCTTAATACAAATACTGGAACCCTTTTCCAGTATTTCTGGAAATGCCTGCTACTGTGCTTATAGTTGGGATCACAAATCCGCAGTTTAAAAAACTATTTTCTTCTCACTTTCCAGCCCTAAGGAAAACAAAAAGTAAAGTCTCCACAATACCTCCTGTTACTTCACACATCTGTGTGATGGCAGATTCGTCAGTGGGTACACTCCCTAACTGCTCTGGTTCCGCAGAAGCCGCTCCAGGCAAACGTAGTACTAGGGGCAAATAACCTTTGATCCCATCGGAAAGGTTCTTTGGTTAGCTCACTTCCAGGCAGAGGAGAATTGAGGGGAAGATGAAGCTGAGGGGAGAAGATTTGAAAACCCGAGTTAATACCTCTTATTTCAAATGCAGGCACTCAAGTCACTCGACATGATGACAAAGTTCATTCTTCTTTTACGTAACTGAATAAAACTAAGAAGCCTTTCCAGGGTTGTTAAGGTGGAAAATTTTGATAAAAAAAAATTATTTTTAACTAAAATTATATGCCTCCCACAGATATAACTGCATGTTCCCTGCTTCCTTTTGACAAAGCAAAGACCTAAAATAAATCTTACCTCTTCTTGAACACCAGCAGTATTTGTTAACTTGTTTCCATCTGTGATAGTAATTAAAATAGATGGTTCTAAAAAAAATGGATTCCTTCCCTAAAAAGATAGTAAAAAAAAAAATATCAGAGCAATGTGAAACAGTTATTTTTATTTAAATTTCCCACATATTTCTCAAAAAAATGATAGGTAGTGTTTCTTTTTGGATACCAAGCCAACAGTTGGTGAACAATACATTCAAGCAATTTCCCAAGAGAAAAACATTTCCGTTTTGAGGGGCTCAGGAGGTTTACATTCACAGAAGAGGTGAATATGGTATCTCTAGTTCAATTGACTATACACAACCCCTTCTTTCCAAAAAGGCCTACGGAATGAGAATATCTTGCTCTTTGAGTTAGTTCCAATTCAATATTACAAGAGAGGAGTATCGAAAGCAAGTAACAGTAATATCAGCCATGCAGATAGCCACTCACACTTACCAGAGGCAATTGCCATATCAACCCTGGTGGAATGGACAAGCAGCTACCGGGGTGCATCGCAGCCACACACCATACTGCACAGAAACTTCTTTGGGTTTGGGGGGGGAGGGAGGGGAGGAGGGGAGAGGAAGGAGGGGAGAGGGAGAACACATGTGTTCTTTCCCTGGGTTGTGGCCTGGCAACCCTACTGCTGCCACACGGGACTTCCTCTCGGTCCCTGGGGCCAGAGATAGTGCCTGCCCCCCAAAATGATCCTACAGCTGTGGCCCCAACTCTGGAAGGCCCAGGGGCAGGTAAGCTTACAATTTCCAGCTTCTTAGAATTTTGGTTCTAGTGTCCAGACTTGGGATCAAGGCCTCTCCTGGACCCAGACGACTGTGGGCAGACGTGGACAGCACTGCTGGCACAGGCTGAAGAAAACACTGCCCAAACTCAGAGCCTTACAGTGTGAAGAATGGATGCAAAAATAAGTAACCGTTTGTACTTTGCAAAGTGAATACATGGAGAGAATGAGCACTGTCCAGTGTACCGAAAAAAAAAATCTAGTATTTTAAAAGGTAAATATTTGAGTTCTTCAAGAGTTTATGAAGATTTAATGAATATAAAAAAAAATTACCACACCAATTTAGAGTCTCAACCGTCCGCCCACCAAAAAAGCAAGAAGGGATTTTACTATATCCACCACATTTTTTACCTGTCCATAATTGTCTATTCCAGATACTAATCTATTGAGATTTAACAAATCAAATGAGGATCTTAGAGCCTGACCAAGTGTAGTCAGTCCTGAAGCCTGCAGATTTTTCAGTTCATCATGAATGTTGGCATGGTTCTCCCTTCCAACCAGCCTGTAAAAACAAAAATGATTATAATTAAGACTCATTATGAATCCAACGGGATGTAAAAATACACACCATCATGACAGCAACTACCCTCTAAATCTCTGACAGATTAACGGCCCAATCAATCTGATCTCCTGACTAAACCAAGTAAACTATTTCAAAAAGTTCATCAAGAAAGATGGTCCCGTCTCAATGATTATAACCAAGAAATTCTCAAAGGATCCTACTAAAGGATTTTATAAGCTCTTTCCTCTGGCTTTATCAAATTTTTCCTAACCAACTATCACAATAACTTCAGCTACATTTGGGCCTGGAAGTAAAAGGAGCAGCTTCAAGCTTACAATGAAGCCCTATTATACATATTTAAAGGATTTCATATTTCTCTACGATTTACATCTTCATTTTTTGGTCCAGTTAATTTCACCCTAATGATAAGTGTACTTGAAGTCGCCCCCAAAGAGCCTTAGAAATAAATTCATAAAAGTAATTCGCTGCAGTGCGTACCACTCTGTAAAAACTGCAAAACTGGGAGCGGATGGAACAACCCGTAAGAGGGAGGAAGACGAAGAGGAGGATACTGATTTGGGGCAGGGGTCCCCCTGGCAATTCCTCCTCTTATTGTAGTTCGATACGACAGCAGCTCTACTGCAACACTGCCAGAGTTCTGGCAGAAGTTCCTCCTTTATAAGTGACACTACCAAGTCCAATAAAAGTAAAAGTCACGTTACATAGCAGTATATTTAAGCTATTTCATGAAATTTTACCCACAAATTTAAAATTGATGTAGAAAGATTAAAATCTGATAACGATGACATAAAGCTAGGCATACACCAAGTCCAGTTTGTGTAACATATAAGAAGAACCTTATAAGGACACTGAGTGGAAGGTGTTGCAAATGGTGAGGATGGGGTACCGAAGAGGAAGAAGTTCCTTTTAGAGCACTGCTAACGATTACAGATAGTCAACTGATATAAGCACAAATACAGAAAATATACAAGAAGAAAATAAAGGGATATTGTGAAATTTTAGCTCTTGAAAGTTGTTTAAAACTAGAAATGTTAAAAAGTGAATCAAAAGAACTGATAAATCGAGTAACTCAAAAATGACTAAAGAGTACGGTTTGGCTGCGCAAAAACAAAGGAAGATTATAACTTATTTTGTAGAGTCAGGACACATTTGTATTACACAGCCTCAACAAAACAAGCCTTGGATGTAGAATTCTTCATACAATTTTCTCAAAGTAGCAATCTTTGTTTGAGGTTCCGAAGAATTCACAAGTGCAAGCCTGCCTGAAATCAAAGGCATGGATGACAACCAAATCTTTTCTCCCATCTCTTTCTGATGTACCCTCCACCAAATCTGCACAAAGTTTAATATTAATTTCTCTATCACTCAGCAGCACAAAATAAATGACAACTCATCTCCGGAAGTGAACAATATTTGCGGAAGGTTTTTGGGTAACAAAAGCAGACAAAATAAAGGAGAAATTTTAAAATTTATAAGCATTTCCTCCATTTTTCTTATTAGAAATTAAGGAACTCGCTTTCTATATGCTTTTTGTGCCCCCCTTTTCTCTCGCCTCCCAACACTGCCTAGTCTTCAAAGACAGAACTCCCACCTTGTTAAACACCAGAGAGATTATAGAAATTCCTTTTGACCAAAGTGCTTCGAAAATGATCGACAACTATTTGATACATTGTAAGTACATAGCTGATACACTTTTAAATGTGCATTTGTCATCAGGAAGAAGTCTACTGATGGAGAGTGAATCCAAATGATGTGAGACTATAGGATGAATATGCACAAATATAGAATATGAAAATTTTAATAAAAAGACCTGAATATCGATTGTAACTTTCTCTAGCACTAAGTACATGTTCTGCTACACACAGTAAGGCCCCAATAAATACTACTGATTAGTGATTAACTGAATCCAATTTTATCTCTGACTGCTGGTCAATCCATAATTTCTGACACAAAGTAGTGCAACAATTTAATGAAGTTTTTCTCTTCCACTGTTCACTTCCTTTTCAAAATAAGTACAGTAAGTGTAAAAGTTTTTGATGCTAGAGACTGAATCATATAACAAATACCACAGATTTTTTTTTTAATGTGCCTGTTACTTTTCTCAAGCATACAGGAATCCTAATTTAGAGATAAAGGGCCTTCTAAACCATTTGCAAAGCAATCTTTATTTGCATGCAATTATCCTGGTACTTATTACAGTGTTTTATCCTTCATAAATGCTTAATATATGCTAGAAATAATAATAACAATGTTGGGCAGAAATAGGAAAAAAACCTAACTGGGAAAAAACTTAAAATGGCCACTGTTCACTGTTAAATGGCCACTAGTTAATTTGTGCTCCTCAAAAAAAAGGTAATTACTCCTCTAAATGAATTTTAACAACAAACAGAAGTATAAAGAGTTGAATTAATTTTAATCTGCCTGCTGCACTGTACAGAGAAACCTTTTTCACTGAAGGTACAGTTCAACTCTGTGTATATGCAAACCTACCTTTGCATACACATACCCACATTTATGTATATATAGTATGTATGATTGGGTGCATTTCTATTAATCATTTATAAATGTTTACACTTTCATCATCATATTACTCAAGTCCTCACCTGTGAAATCACTAATGGGGGATAACAACTAGTCCTAATTTACAGAAAAATCAAAAGCCGAGCTTGGGGGACTTGCTCAGTTTTCACCCATCAGGAGAGCTGGGGGTTATTTCTCTTTTCTCCAGTTGCTAACTTTCCCCCATATTCTTTCAACTTCCAAGAAAATGCGAGACTTGGTAGCCACCCTTTTAGAACAGTACAATGCAGAATTCTTATTCACTCCAGGGGGATGCAGCTTATTCCTGAAAAAGCTGACAGTGTGGGCAGCTTTCTCTGCTCGTTACAGTCCCCCATCTAGCTGCTCTGCAGCTACATGGGAAATAGTGAAGGAAAAAACTGTGCAGGGTTGTGGACTGCCTGTTGGGAGAGGGGGCAGAGGGAGGAAATAAATCACTCTTATTAACTGATGTAGCAGAACACTGTATTAAGTGCTTGGGATTGTATTATACAATCCTGCTTAAGTACACTACTACTGTACTTACTGTACTTAGTATTGTACTAAGCAGTACAATATAAACAAAAGTTGGCAAGACCTGTTTCCTTGCCCACAGGGAGAGTACAGTGGGGCTGGGGGGAAACAGACATTAATATAAATAAAATTACAGATATGTACCTATGTGCTGTAGGGCAGAGGGAGGGATGAATAAGGATTCAAAATCTAAATGTCATGCAGAAGGGAGTGGGAGAAGAGGAAATAAGGCCTTATTCGGTGAAAGCCTCTTGGAGGAAATGTGTTTTCAATAAGGCTTTGAAGGTGGGAGAGTGATGATCTGTCGGATTAGGAAGAGGGAGGTCAAGAGGTCAGGCAGCTAATAACTTTGTGGAGCAAACTATAAGGGAGAAGCCATCCAACCGGCAGGTATGGCAGAGGCAAGCAGGGAGTTCTTGGGAGTGCAGTTTCTTCTCTCTGAAGTTATCCAAGAGGCTACCCTGAAGCATAAAGAATGAACTGGAATGGGCAGTGTTGGGGCCCGCTCAGATGGAACGTATGACAAGACACACACTCCTTGAAAATGGTTAATATGCTACTACTCAAAAACTATATATGTAAATTTGTAATTCCATGTTTCAGGGGGATGTGCCAAAACTGATTCCATTAATGTCAGGGGACAGCTCAGGCAGGCTAGATCTGCATTAGATATTATCTTGAAAATATCTGTGGGACTTAACAATAATGATATGATTCAAAAAGCTTCAGAAACAAATGGACATCTTCTGAAAAGTATCTGTTTTTTAGAGAAACCATCTTTGGTATGAAAGAATACCAAAAGAACAGAAATTCTTAGAATCATCAACTCTTTGGTGGATAATAATAATTGTGATATTTGTTAAGCGCTTACTATGTGGAAGACATCATACTAAGCGGTGGAATGGATACAAAGCAAATCGCATTGAACCACAGTCCCTATCCCACATAGGGCTCACAGTTTCATTCCCCATTTTACGGATGTGGTAACTCGGGAACAGAGAAGTGAAGTGACTTACCAAGGTCATGTAAACACAAGCATCATGGAATTTGACTGACATATAGAAATCAGCTGAATAATCATTAAAAAGGAACCGCACGAACACTGTCATATCAACATTAGAGTAATGTGCCCACTATGTGGCTTGCACATCCCAGTACCAGACCACTGGCCTTCACTTTTAAAACTGGTTCTTCAACCATTCTATGCTCCACCAGTGACTTCAACTTTCCAGCAGCCGAGTTCCTCTTTATCTCTTCTTTCAGTACATTCCAGTTTACGCTCTTAGGGCCTCCCAAGTGAACCTCCTCTCGACTCACTTCCAACCTACTGCTCACCCCTTTCTCCCATCTAGAACCTTCTCCTCCTCTCCAAATCACACCCTTCCCTTCCTTCAAAACTACTTCCTATTGGCAACGTTCACCTTCTTGAGTCAGGCTGCTCTACTTTAGAACTTAGGTTCAAACCATTCATTGGGTTACTTATTCACATGAATGTTCAAAAAGGTGGGCCTGCTTGTCTCTCCTCCCTCAGACTTTAAAGCCCTTGAGAGCAGGGATCGTGACTTTTACTTCTTTCCTATTATCACCAAGCCCCAAATACAATAAGTAACTTGGTAATTATAAAGACAATGTTGGAACAGTCAAATAATCAGAGTACTTTACTAACTTGCCACTCAAGCCCATGTACATCTATTTTAAGCTGCAGTCCAACCCAGTTCCTTCACCAGGGTTGTGGCCTAAAATAGAATCAGCCCACAAGAGGAGCACTCTGAAGCAGCTCATAAATGGTGCCAAATGCAGGCAGGTCTGAGCGGTTAGAAGTTCGGAAGCAGAGGGCTCTTGGGAAACTCTAAGTGATGTGGGTTGGCTGGGGCAGGGCGTAAATTGAATCAAGAAGGTCAGCACATTCACACACAGTGTGGTGACAGCATGGTATTAGGCTATGGACTAAACATCTACAGAACTATAGTGCTTCTCTAGGGCTGGTGAGGCTTTGTGTTCCCCATAGATGCTTCATCCGATACGTTGACAAGTTTCAATCAGTGTCACAGTCATCCCGAAGATTAACTGACAGAATCACAAACAATGAAGTCAGTCTTCTAGCACTGAAGCTATGCTCACCACAACACAGCTGCTCTGGGGAGAGCTTCTGTGGAGAATGGGTACAGCAGGATATCAAAAGCCAAGAGAATAGAAAATATTTATGGAAATAAAAAGAAAAAAAAGCTTCAAGTGTTGTATCTCAGCTGAAAAATGGGCATCAACTACTGCAGAAAATGGCGCTATTTAATTGGAGCTCCTCGAGGGCAGGGATGGTCTTATGCAATGCTGCATGCTATTGCATTCTCCCAAGCGCTTAGTTCAGAAAAGTTGAACATAGTAGGTTCTTAATAGATACCATTAAGGTAACACTGTCTTCGGAACCAGGTACATCAAGTACTTCTGAAAATTCTTGCCTTCCTCAAATCCCTTTTCTTCCATAACCTCACCACATCTTCTCTATCCCTTAGTCCACAGTGCTCTGCCAAAGTGCATGCTAAATGCCGACTGATTTGTATCTGAAGGATTAGGCAAAATTAAGTAGTTCCAATGCATAAAATGCAAACTATCTACAAGTACTGTCAAAAAAAACCCTTATTTGTGGATGAATTAGTTCCAATTAAGCTCATACACTGTGATTAAAATTCTAAATTAGTAAGGCAATATGATCTATTCTATTGTATTCTACATAGGGAAATCATCTTCTAATCCAACCAGTTGGATTATCAATGGTCTTTAAAAAGAAACACAACTGGCTTTCAATACATGAACAAGAATAAAATGCTTCTATAATCTTGCTCCAAGGTGATCAATTCAGGGCTGAGTTATTTATAGGGAAGTCCACTAACAAGTCAGAGAAAAAAGGATCCCACTTTAGAAGAAAAGAAGTTGAGGAAGACTTAAGAAAAAGAAAAAGCAAAACCTTCTATAACCCAAGGAAGAAGTCTCAAGACTAGGGCTCAACTAATATACTTATCTCTTCTTCATGATAAGTGAAAAATTAAAGTTGGCTAGTAGATGTACAGTTTCCAAATATGGCAGGGGATGCTAAGAGGTGTTAAGACATCAAGCAAATTAAACCAAAGAAAGAACACTCTGGCAAAGGCATCTGACAAATGGCATTTTGGACCGATAAACTAAGCCACTGACCCAACTATAGCCATTCATATATTTGGCAAGGTAAAGAAATACTCAGATTGACAAGATTTTTCAATTCCCTCATATGTGGGAATGAGCACTACTTCAAAGGAATAATTTCAGGGAGGGCTTTATTTAAGCAGTTGGTTTACCCTACACATCCCATCTTAACTCATGCCTCCTTGGTTCTGTCTTTAGTTATGGCAAGAATTTTAAGCTGCAAATAGTCTGCTCCACAACCAAAAGGCTAGATGAGATAACAGTAGTCAAATCATCTGATCGCTGTAGGATAGCATAAGTGCTAATTAGGTAACTGACAAAGTTGAAAACACTAAATTTTTTTTTCCTCAGACTACTGGATCGAGAACCCCTGCAAAACAACTGATTATACCCATATCGGTTTGCAGAGAACCACTCACACCCTTATCCCTGTCTGTCATTTTCCCCATGGCCACCTAGTTCAAGGAGTGAAGAGGCAGGCAGAGGTGCTGCACATTGCAATGTGCAAGCAAAAATTTTTGTTTCTTTTAATTGTGCAGGATCCATCTCCCATGCTGCAATAAAGTGACCGTGGCACAGTGCCTGTGCTGTGCCGTAATAGCACAACTCAGTTTGGGTCATTTCTTTTCAGATAATTCACTTCTGTTTCCAACAGACACGTCTGACCTTTGTAAATGTCTCATTTTTCCTTTCTAGTACAAGCTATGCAACTTAACTCTAAACTCTCTTGATTTCTCTACAGCACTCATCTTGACCTCTGGAAGGCCAAAGATTAATGACCAGGACCACAACATTTTCTCTGTGCCTCTGCTGAGATGGTAAACTACTTCTCTGGTAAGATTGTTGCCTCTCATTGATATAAATATCACTTCCCTTGCTGGAAAAAGCTTAAATAAGGCCTTTTAAATCCACTCTTCCTTTGACTCCACCATCCTCAACTTGGTAGTCAAACAACAATAATATCCAACTTCCCCCGCCATAATTTCTCCCTCTTACTTAAACTGTGGCAGGGACTGTGTCTGACCAGTACAGTGGTTGGCACACGACAAGCATTCAATACACACAATTATTACTATTTACTCAAATTCATCTCTTCTTTCTCACGTCTATTGTCAAAGTCCTCCTAGAGGTTTTGGCCATATTTTACTTGGACTAACTACAGTCACCTTAGTGGTCTCCCCACTTTCCTTTCTTCCATCTAAAATACAATCACCAAAACCCATCTTCTAGTTCCAATCTAACATCTCTTTCCCACAATATCACTTTTCTCTTTGTTCTCTTCATCAAATCTACTCAAAGACTCGCAATCACCCTTCCAAAGCAAAACTGGACCTCATGTCAAGTTTCAAGACCCTCTGCCAACTCGTTCTACTATGCAGAACTCTGGGCTCTTCTTCCCGCAATCTAGCAGCCAAAGTTTTGTTTTTTTTAACCATCCCTCAAAATTGCATTCTTTACCACTCTACTTCAAAACCTTTACAAAGGCTCTCTAAGCTTCTTTCTACTCTACTTTCCAACTCCCATTAAAATACTACTCAAAACTTCCTCCTCTATGTAGTCTACCCAGAGGGAACAAAATTAGCAGTGCATTCAATAGGTCAAATGTGGTTAATTGACCAAATTAACAGACAAGAGAGACATATTAGGTTATTAAAAGTTGTATGTCAGTATCTAAAAAGATGAAAACAGATTTAGCTAAGTCACAGTTGATAGGTCTAGGATGAAGAACTACAGATATAAGTCCCTTGGGGGTAGAGATCGTGCCTAGCAGCTCTGAACTCTCCCAAGCACGCTCTGCACACAGTAAGCACCCAGTTATTATTATGGTACTTGTTAAGCATTTACCATGAGCCAAGTACTGTACTAAGAGCTGGGCAGATAAAAAATAATCAGGTTGGGCACAGTTCCTGTCCCGCCTGGAGCTCTCAATCAAGAAGGAAGGAGTGGAATTTAATCACCATTTTACAGATGAGAAAACTGAGGCACAGAAGTGAAGTGACTTGGCCAAGGTCACACAGCACACAAGGAGCACAGCTGGGATTGGAACTCAGGTTCTCTGACTCCCAGGTCCATGCTCTTTCTGCTATGACATGCTGCATTATAGAGTAAAGGCATTCTTAGCCAAAAGGTTTCCATTTAGCAGACATAAGCTTGGCACAAACACATAAACATGATTGATTGACTGGAGCATCCCTAATCATGAGGATGGCTGTCGGGGAAGGAAACCTGTTTCTCTAAGGCTTTTTGAAAAATAATTCCTTTCAGTGACTAAATTTGAGGCATCTTGGGCATTGGTGCAACAGAGGAAAACATTTATAATGTTTTTATACAATTATAAAGAAATCATTTTTGAAAGTTAAAAATACTTCACTGACATGTCTGACTGATGGATGAGGTGGGACATCCGTTAGCATTTGAATGGGTTGGAAAACAAATCCTTATGTGTTAAAATACCTAGATGCCATTTTCCTGTTTATATTAGGTTCTTTTCAAAAGTCTGCAAGTAAATCATCCCTTTAAATTAGTCTCTGTAGACTTTTAGGTACTTGGGGCCGAGATCACCATATTCACACAATCTATAAACCTCCATAGCAGCCATGTTCCCCACTGAGCTTCGATAATTACCTGTTGTTGATTATGATGCAGATGTGTTTCTACTATTTTATTAGCCGACACTACCGGGAAGAATTCCAAATTGAATTGATTCCTCTTCCTTGAATCATATAATTTATCTTCTTATAAGGACACAGCCAGCCCTCTACAGCCAACTTCCCAAATTTCAACTGATTCAGTTGCATTAACATTAGCATTATATAACCTCAACAAAACAAGCCCTGGATGTAGAATTCTTTATAAAATACTGAATAACTATTTTTGTGATGTTCTCAGGGCTTCACTGATGCAAGCATGCCCTATATCCGGGGCATGGACGACACCCTTTTCAAAATTCTCTCCTACCTTATGATTCCGTGACCCGAGAACTACATTATTTCACACTAAACCTGGCATTAGGAGATCCATGGATCAAATTACATTTTAGTAAGTAGCAAGTTATTTTTCTCTACTTGAAAAACAGTACAGAAGTCTGGGTCCATGATTCTTACTTTCTCATCTGTTTTGCCAATATACGGCTAAAACCAAATAATTTTTCCCCTTCTCTAAATTGATCCACCTGCCACCACATCTAGACAAAGTTTAACATCAATAAATCAATCATATCTATTGAGTGCTTACTATGTGAAGAGCACTGAACTAAGCACTTGGGAGAGTCCAATATGACAGAATTAGCAGACTCGTTCCCTGCCCGTAACAAGCTTACACATATTTCTCTATACTCTGACACACAGTAGCATATCTCCAGAGGTAAAAAATAATTGCGGAAGGTTTTTGGGTGACAAAAGCAAAATAAAGGAGAAATTTAAAAGCATTTCCTCCATTTTCTTATTAAAATTAAGCAACTTGCTTTCTATATTTTTTGGGCACCCTCTTTGTTCTTCCTCCCAACACTTCCTAGTCTGCATTCCAAGGCAGGGTTCCCCACCTTAAAAAATACTAAAACGGGGATTATAGAAACTCCTTTTGCCCAAGTGTTCTGAGAATGACCGACAACCATTTGACTCAGCATTAAGTACACAAGTGATAAACTTTGACTGAATCAGTAATTTTCAGACTGCCACACTCAAAACACTTTCAATTTTGAGTGGTTCCCTCTGCCCAACTTTTCTCATATCTCCAAGGGTAAGTCTTTTCTCTTGATTATGTCAGTCCACTCTAAGTATGGGAAGTGTGGCTATAAGTGAAAAGGACCAGCCCAACCTCAGAGAGGACATCTCTTAAGCACTCTCAGTCCCCCATGTACTTGTGTACATATCTTGACGCTCTGCCATTTCGCCTATGGGTAATTTATTTTAATGCCTGCCTTCCCTTTCCCTAGACTGTAAGCTCCTTGTGGGCTGGGTTCATAGAGAAGCAGCATGGTGTAGTAGTCGATAGATCACGGACCCGGGAGTCGGAAGGCCGTGGGTTCTAATCCCAGCTACGCCACTTGCCTGCTGTGTGACCTTGACCAAGTCACTTCACCTCTCTGGGCTTGAGTTAACTCATCCGTGAAATGGGGAGATTAAGACTGGGAGCCCCACTTGGGACAGGGACACGGAAGCTCCCCCGTCCTATCCAAATCCCAAACTTCTGACCCACTGATTATTACATCAGTGTTGTAATTGAGAAGTGTGAAAAGCACTGGACGAGGTCACCTCTTGAGATCCCTTCTTCGTCTCTAGCTCTGGGAACAAGTTCCAAAAAGCAATTACCAACTCTGTTATCATTCTTCCTCAGCTGATGTACTTCAGGAGTCATTTCCCAACCCCTCGCCTGGTTACTGAATGACCTAAAAGCATCTCTTTGGTGTTGCCAGAAGGAACTATGATCTTCATGTGAAAAAGGAAATTCCTCTACAACCACATTTGTAAACATTAATCATACTTATAAATAGGAAAATAACAAAGACCACTATCCAAATGATGTCTCAATTCTCAGGGAGATGATCTAGCCCAACATGATGAAAAATATTTTCTAAAATAAAATTTCCTTAATCTGTTTCATAAAATTTTACATTTTAAAAAATGCATGCATGTTTGATAAAAGCTCGATCACTATACCTACTAATTTGTTAAAAACTACTGACCACTATATAAATTTACCCTACTGTCTCTGGATAGGCCAACTTTCAATTTAGCGGTATTTTAATTGAAAAGCAAAACAATTTCAGTTGTTAACCAGCTTCACATATTTACATAAATATCAACTTTCCAAAACTGTACAGAGCACTGATTTTTTTCTGGTATAATAAAGGAAAATAAGACATTACTCTTCTATTGATTTCAGTTTTTCACCTCTTCCCTCAGCAGGGAATCCAAACTAGTACAAGGATAATTGATCATTCAATGCTGCTTTCATCCTTTTTTGCAAAGACCAAGAAGTTAACAATATACTTATAGGTAAATGAATTACAGGACTTTAAATACCCTTTAGTGACAACATATCCCATAGCAATAAAATGCTGTTTTTGTTTTTTAAAACAGTGTTCCCATGGTTCCTGTGTTCCTGGTGATATGAATTCACCTACAGTTAATGGAAATAACAAACCTTCCTCTGAAATTCAGTGTGACCTAGTGGATAGGGCACTGGCCTGGGAATCAGAGAATCTGGGTTCTAATCCCAGCTCTGCCACTTGTCTGCTTTGTGACCTTGAGCAAGTCACTTAACTTCTCTGTGCCCCAGCTCATCTGTAAAATGGGAATTAAGATCTTGAGCCCCATGAAGGACAGGACTGTGTCTAATCTCATTACCTAATATCCACTCCAGTGCTTATTACAGTGTCCAGCACGTTGTAAGTGCTTAACAAATACCATAAAAGAAGTTATGATTCACATGAAAACAGAACAATCAAAACACCAAATGTCAAAATAACAGAACTGCCAACAAAAGATCGAGTTTGAAACTACTGCTCATACACCAAAAAAAAACTTTATCAAGAACTACTCTCGAGGATTCCTCACCAATATTTTTAAATCTAGAAAAGGGTTTCATTTTAACTACTTAAGGCTAACAATGTACAATTTTAATGTTATGGTTTACAAAACTATGAATAACAAGCTCTGCTTGCATAGCAAAGCTTGAATTAAGGATCCCAAAAGTACAACATGTTTGCAATTCATGTTTTCTTATGTGCCCCCAAAGATCAAACTGATAAATTCAATCCCTATCAAGGATTACAAAGCATTTGATTTGGCAATTTACTTTTTGAAAATGCTCTTTTCTCATTTTCTACTACAGTATAGTACACAGTAAAATGCTCCCAAGCCCTTCAATGAAACATGGAATTTCATATACTTAACACTCACTTTGTAGAAAATGCCATCAGTAAGACCTTTTCAAGCAGTAGGGGGAATTGCACATCTAACAGAAAACAAAATGTTTTCCAACCAGCTCAAAAATATGCTTACTACAGAATGGATGGAAATGATTTAAAATATAAGAAAAATTACTTTAAAAAATGCATTTTGCAATAATATTCAGTTAGATATAAGCTATATCCAGGATGTTTGTAATTACACTTGCGACTACTAGAGCTATGCCTGTCAGGAACCGGCAGAAGAGATGACCAAGGACTGAAAATACATCTCATTTATTTGCAGCACATCTGTCTTCAGAGCCCTAACACTAATTGACTGAAAGTGCATAAGGGGCAAATACGCTGCAAACATTTCAATAAAGGATGATGCAAGTCAAGGCCCTTATACTGTTACTATAAGAACTGCTTCTAAAAGGCCATACTGGAAGAGAAGAGAATGTAAAACAACACACAAACCACAGAATCCCAAATCCTCATGCCATCAGGACTCTGCAATCCAGTGGGCCTCCACCCATTGCCCAGAGCAGCCTCCCTCCTCCCACTGACCATTACAGGAATGGAGACAGACTCCCAGTAAGTTCTCCCAGTTAAGAATGGGTGGTGGAGCAAATGTTTGCAACCACGCAACCTGGAGACCCGGGCGTCTAGGATGACTATAAGATTAAAAGCAGATGGAAAAGATGTTAACCACCCGGTGTCAGGAAGAAACTCCCTCCTCTCTCCTCTGCACCTCTCATTGGAATAAAGCTGCTTTCCCAACTTTTCTAACATAGAAATAGTTGTGGCTGCTTGAAGTCAAGGACCGTTGGGCTTGGAATAGTGCGGTACCTACAGCCCAATGCCTCCAGCTGCTATTTGGTTGACATGTTTTTTCCATTGTCGTATTTTATTACTTTCACTGTGCTCCTGTGAAATTCTGCTGTCTTATGTTATCCTCCCTGCTACCCCCCAACTCGGATTTGGAGCCCCTTCGGGGACCAGGTCTTAATTTGTTTTTCTCGTATCTACCCTGGTGCTTAGTGGCAAACAATAAGTACTAAATAAATGTTATTAACTGCTAGGATTTTTTAAATCTACCTTGTCTTCTCCTACATCAGATCTTTAAAAATGTAAAAATCCTAGCTGCCAAAGAACAAATAGTTACCAGATACTTGTGCATATTTTAAATAGCAGAAGAAAATGCTGCAGAAGTGTCAGGTTTTTGGTGATTCTGGAAGAAAAATAGGAACAACAAAAACAAAACTAAACCGCAATAGTGTAAAATCTGCTTCTCTAAATTCTCAGGCCTCATATGTCAACCACAGCAACAATGGAACACTTTCAGTATATAAATCAAGGTGATAGGGGAAGGATTTTAAAGGCTTTGGTGAAATGTAATGAATGATGATATAATTACTGAGCTACAACAAAAAGAAACACAAAATGTGTAGTCCTCCAATACATAAATGCAGATCACTTAATCTGGTAACTGGGGGGAAATTAAAAGGATTTCTATTTAAAACAGACAGCCCTGAAAAAGCAACTAGAAGCTACAATTTCTTTAAGGACATATACATCTCTCTCCTCACAGAACAAGCCATTTGGGGGCCTTTTAATTGCCACAAAATAATTTACTTACAATTAATTCTTGATTACTTACAGGATGTATTAATGTCTGCTTTCAGAAAATTGTACACTTTCCATAGACGATTTATGTGAAGAAATAATTACATTACAGTCCTCAAGCTCATTGTGAGCAGGGACTGTCTCTCTATTGCTGTATTGTACTTTCCAAGTGCTTAGTACAGTGCTCTGCACAGAGACAGTACTCAATACGATTGACTGAATGAATGAATGTCATTTTTCACTCTGCTGCCCGGATTATCTTTCTAAAGAAACGTTCTGGGCATCTCACCCCCCCATCAAAAATCTCCAGTGGTTGCCTATCCATCTCCGTATCAAGAAAAAACTCACTATTGGCTTCAAAGCTCTCCATCACCTTGCGCCCTCTATCTCACCTCCCTTCTCTCCTCCTACAGTCTAGCCGGCACACTCCGCTCCTCTGCCCCTAACCTCCTGTTTCTTGTTCTCGTCTGCCCCGCCCCCATGTCCTACCTCTGGCCTGGCCTGGCATGCCTTCCCTCCTCACCACCGCCAAACAAGCACTCTTCCTCACTTCAAAGCTCTACTGAAGGCTTGCCTCCTCCAAGAGGCCTTCCCAGACTAACCCTTTTCCTCAGCTCTGCCTCACCCAACTCACTCTTTGCTCTACCCCTAACCCCACCTCAAAGCACTTGTGTCTACATGCGCATACCTATACTTCTATTTATATTAATGCCTGTTTGCTTATTTTGATGTGTATATATCTATAATTCTATTTTTACTGATGCTACTGATACCTGTTTGCTTGTTTTGATGTCAGTTTCCCTCCTTCTAAAACTGTAAGCCCATTGTGGGCAGGGATTGTCTCTTTAAGGCTGAATTGTACTTTCCAAGCACTTAGTACAGTGCTCTGCACACAATATTGCTCAATAAATATGACAGTGAGTGAATTTTTATCACTAGATAAAGCAGGCCACTTTAGTTCAGGGTACCAGACGAGCCATTCTATATGATTGTAATACCTAGGGATTATCTGTAAATATTTATAACCACAGGATACAGATTTAACTAGGATTCTGATTATGTATATCTTTGCATAAAAAAGAGGGATGATTTAGGAAAATGACATTCCAAAAACCTTAGTTAAGGAGCCTGATTAAAATGTGAGCGCTTACACGCACCTAAATAATTTTAAATCAAACAAAAAGCAATGGGAACTTTTAGGAAAAATTAAGGCTCCTGTGAAGTATTAAAACATAAAATTTTATTTTACTGGACTTTTGGTTCCCTTAGTTCCCCCAAACTCATTTTCTTGCTATTCTTAATAATAAGGAAACTCATGTTGTGAAGCAGACTTAAAGCACCCAAGCACTGTTTTCCCAAAGACAAGGGTTTCTTAAAAACCTAGTTCAAAGGGTTGAGAGGGCTGCCTACAAAAGAACTAAGGAGGGAGCTACTCTTGCCAAACTAGTGAACTGAGTACTCCGGTTCCACATTCCCTTTTGGCAACAGAAGCAAAGAAGATCCCTACAACTACAACTAAACATCTGGTATTGATCAGTGAAGTAATTCTGTTCAATCCCTCCTTAAAACTCGCTTGGTGGCTTGAGGACTTGCAAATCAACACGGTCCAACCCATTTGCCCCTCCTGCCACCCTCCACTTCCCAGACATTATGCTCCAGGACATCTATGATCGCCAGCCTCCGTCCTGCCAACGACAGCTGGTGCGGATCAAGGCTTTTCTGAGCCACCAAAGGAAAGCTCTAGCATCATGGCTTAGTGGCAAGAGCCCGGGTTTGGGAGTTGGAGGTCGTGGGTTCTAATCTCCGCTCCGCCACTCGTCTGTGTGACCTCGGGCAAGTCGCTTCACTGTGCCTCAGTTCCCTCCTCTGTAAAATGGGGAGTGAACCCTGTGAGCTCCATGTGGGACACCCTGATTACCTTGTATCTTGCCCAGCGCTTGGAATAATGCTTGACAATCTTGCCCAGCGCTTAGAATAGTGCTTGACAATCTCGCCCAGCGCTTAGAATAGTGCTTGACAATCTCACCCAGCGCTTAGAATAGTGCTTGACAATCTCACCCAGCGCTTAGAATAGTGCTTGACAATCTCACCCAGCGCTTAGAATAGTGCTTGACAATCCCTCCCAACGCTTAGAATAGTGCTTGACAATCCCTCCCAACGCTTAGAATAGTGCTTGACAATCTTGCCCAGCACTTAGAATAGTGCTTGACAATCTTGCCCAGCGCTTAGAATAGTGCTTGACAATCTTGCCCAGCGCTTAGAATAGTGCTTGACAATCTTGCCCAGCGCTTAGAATAGTGCTTGACAATCTTACCCAGTGCTTAGAACTGTGCTTGACAATCTTGCCCAGCGCTTAGAATAGTGCTTGACAATCTTACCCAGCACTTAGAATAGGACTTGATAATGGGGAATGAAGCCTGTGAGCCCCACGTGGGACACCCTGATTACCTTGTTTCTTGCCCAGCGCTTAGAATAGTGCTTGACAATCTCGCCCAGCACTTAGAATAGTGCTTGACACTCTTGCCCAGCGCTTAGAATAGTGCTTGACACTCTGCACAGCGCTTAGAATAGTGTTTGATAATCTCGCCCAGCGCTTAGAATAGTGTTTGACAATCTCCCCCAGCGCTTAAAACAGTGCTTGACAATCTTGCCCAGCGCTTAGAGTAGTGCTTGACACATAGTAAGCGCTTAACAAACACCCTCATCATTATTATTATTCAGCCTTTAAGAGGTGGGTGTTGACCCCCCTTGCCCACCCCCGACCTGCACTACAGCAGTGAGTAGAGTAACCCTAACGCCGGGTTGGGCCTAAATGGTAAGTAGGCCTCGCTTTGGCTCCCTCGCTACTTTTGCGGGGTGGAGGCCGAGGCCTTGTCGGAGGGCAGCAGGGGCAAGAAGGGTGGTGGGGAAGCTGGGGGGGGGGGGGAAGCTGGCGACTCCCGCTGGAGTTGAGGCGACTGGGGGGGGCCTGATCGCAGACCGGAAGGGGCGGGAGCCATCGAAAAGGGGCGTGGCCACGGAGGGCGGAGCCAATGGGAAGGAAGGGGCGTGGCCTACGCCGAAGGAAGGCGGCGGGAGGGGGCGCCCGTCGGCCCGCGCAGGCCCACTCGCTTCCCCCTCCCTCCCTCCGGCCCCGCCCCCCGGGCAGCGGCGCGCGCCCAAGGGGCGGGGCCGCCTCCTCCTCCTCCCTCCTCCCTCCCCCCGCCCTCCATCTCAGCAGCGCCCTCAGCCTCCCTCTCCCCTTCCCATACAAAAGCAAAATGTCCGCCATCTTCGCAACCGGCTGCTGTTGCTGCTGCCACCGGGCTCGCTCCGCTGCGGCTCCTCCTGGCCTGCCCCCCCCCCCCCCGCACCTCCCCCCTCCCGTTCTTCGCCCCCCTCTAACCGCTCCCCCCCCCAGGACCGCCCGGGGCGGGGAAGGAAAAGGCGGCGGCGGACGCTGGGGGGGGCCGAGGGGGGTGTTTCATCCCCTTTCCTTGTTTTTTTATCTTTTTTCTTCATCCCTCTTTACCTTGATGCAGTACGGAGGCTCATCGTATGTGACCAGCATGTACCTGTCTCCGCGGCTGGCCGGGTCCCGGGCACGCAGCTGAGGGAGGGTGGGGAGGGTAAGGTGGTGGTGGAGTGGGGGTGAAGGGAAAGGTGGCGGGGGGGAGGACAGACAGAGAGACACGTTAACAGAAGCGGCTGATCATTCCCGGCCCCGGGAGCTGGCCCTCCACCCCCGGGCCGAGCCCCGCGCTCGTCCTCCCTCTCTCCCCTCCCTTTTTTTTTTTTCCTCTTCCTTTACCTTCATAAATATCTCCACAGCGCCTTTGGCAATGTCCAGATAGGAGGTGCCCAGGTCAGTGCGCTGGTTCATGGAGGCGGACGTGTCTATGAGGAACAGTAGGATAGGCATCTTCCCCCTAGCCCCCCACCCCCACCCCCTCTGCCCCCTGGTGCCCTGCCTGCCTGCCGCTCCGCACTCACTCTACACACACAGGGCCGGGGGAGGGAGAAGGGGGCAGTGACGGGAGGAGGGGGGGGAGAAGAGGGCGACGACTCCTCGCCTCTTTCTGCACACACCCCCCCCCCCGCGATGGGACTTGGAGAGAAGGGTGTATGTGTGTCCTCCAGCACCGCCCCCCTCCCGGCCACCAGCACGGCTCCTATCGTCGTCTCCGGTGCCTTTGGCCGCCGCCGCCTCCGCCTCCGCCTCCGCTGCCTTTGGCCGCCGCACCCGCTGCCTGGAGCGCCGGCTCCGGACTGGGAGCTGCCTCTGTTCACTGAGACCCAACTTCTCTCTCCTCACCTACCGCGGGCACCATGTGACCCGGCCGCGCGCCATTGGCTGCCGAGTCATGCATATTCAGGAGGCGGGACCGCGGGGAACCCTGGGAGTTGTAGTTTGGAGCGGGGAGGGGGCGGCTTCGAGGCCCCGACGTTTCCTCCCGTCTCTTCCCCCCCCCCCAGGACCTGTCGACGGGGATTTTTAGACATTTGTCTCTTTTTTGTTTTTTTCACCCCCTCCCCCCCCTCAGATCTGGTCATTTAGAAGCGGGGCAACAGTTGGGCCGGAGCGGATAGGCTCCGACAACTTGGCCCGGCCCTGCTCTTTCGGGGTCAAAAAAACCGAGGCCGAAAACTTGTCATTTCCGAGTCGGCGGCCCTCGGCAGACCGCTCCCTCACAAAACCAATGAGCGCCGCGCTTCTCGTTTTTCCTCTCCCTCGGCTCGATCCTTGACTCAGCTAAAAAAAATCAAGGACACGCACCATAAGCTTCCCCCGAGTTGTAAACTTTGGGGGGGAAAAAAAAACAAACACAAACACACACCTCCCCCAAACCCACCCCTAAAAATCAGTCCTTGTCCCACCACTAAATCCTCCTGCCCTGGTGGGGTGGAGAGAATTCTCCAGGCACCTCCTCTCCATGGATTTCACCACGATCTGAAAAATTGGCCCTTATAGGTTGAACTCCATTCATGGCTCTGGAGAGGGGCCCTGAACAGCCATTTTATGTGGGAGTTTTGCCAACATTTTCAATTGAGATGAAGCCCCGTGGGCAGTCCCGGGCGTGCCCTTTGGCCCGCCTTTGACAATGTTAAGTAATAATAATCATAATAATGTTGGTATTTAAGCGCTTACTATATGCGGAGCACTTCTAAGCGCTGGGTAGATACAGGGTAATCAGGTTGTCCCACGTGAGGCTCACAGTCTTCATCCCCATTTGACAGGTGAGGTAACTGAAGCACAGAGAAGTGAAGTGACTTGCCCACAGTCACACAGCTGACAAGTGGCAGAGCCGGAATTCGAACCCATAACCTCTGACTCCCAAGCCCGGGCTCTTTCCACTGAGCCACGCTGCTTCTCTGATACCCCTTTCTATATAGCGGGGAAAACTACCGGGTTTGGATTTTTTTTCCCCTACGGTTCAAGAATACACGGTTTCCTCAGGAGGAGTTCCTATATTACACCGGTCGTGGGAATGATCCTAGGGTTAGAACTGCTGAACCACGGTATGCCCCATTTCACCAAGAACTCTTAAAATTACGGATTTGTAATAGTTCGAGGGTACTGTGCCCCTTATCTCCAAAAACAAATCTTAATTCGTAAGCCACATTTTTTAAAATGCATCAATTTGGGTTGTTCAACTCTGTGTGGTAAAGCCAGAAAATATGACACAGACTTAAAATATTCCCAAAGCCAAACCAATGAGCCTCAGTGCCATAATAAGCACGCTGGATGGGCACATTATTAACTATCTTTAAAAGTTTCCTCTACCAATCTTGAAAGTGCCAGATAACACATAAGAAGAGCTCAGGGGTTTTGGAGAGAGTAACCAAATTGTAACCATTTTTATCCAAGAGGGGTTTTAGAACAACATCAATACTGCTCTATTTTGATCATTTTTATCCTTTTTGAAGTAAAAAGAGCATGGGCCTGGGAGTAAGGAGATCTGGGTTCTAGGCCCAACTCTGCCACTGACTTGCAGGTGTCCTTGGGCTTAATCTTTCTGGGCCTCAGTTTCCTCACTTGTAAAAATGGGGATAAGATAAATTGTGAGCCCTGTGTGGGAAAGGAACTTTAACCTGAAAAATCGTATCTACTTCACTGCTCAGAACATAGTAAGTGCTTAATAAATATAATTATTGAGCATAATTCCAGAGTACTGTGCATTAAAACTTAATTATCATTAATATTGAAATGTTTTTATTGAGTGCCTATCTTGGCCAGGACACTATACTAGATGCTGCATAAAAATAATAAATAATGGTCCTTCCCTCAAAGAACTTGCAGTCAAAAATCCTGAATGTCTGGGTCCATGATAAACATGCTTTTCTATTTTTATCCAAATATAACTGCATTTATTTTACCAACTGTAAATAAGGTAGGGTACAAAATTAAAGGGCTGGAAACAGTGTTTTGTTACTTGAAGACTTATAAATGATGATCTTAGATACCGGGATAGTCATGTCATTACTTATCTCTATCTCATTTACACAATACCATGTCACTTATCACTTGCAGATCTAATGTGTTCATCCAATTGAAATAATCTACTGCTACATAAAGTCTCCATATTTTTTAGAGTTCAAAGTAGGAGGAAGCTGGACTTCCAGGGATGGGATTTCCATGA
Source organism: Ornithorhynchus anatinus (assembly GCF_004115215.2). Lineage (NCBI taxonomy): Eukaryota > Metazoa > Chordata > Mammalia > Monotremata > Ornithorhynchidae > Ornithorhynchus > Ornithorhynchus anatinus. The sequence goes on along the minus strand of NC_041733.1, from coordinate 25,184,436 downwards.
GGCACAGGCAAATGATCAAGGAGGGCAAAAGAGAGAGTGAAGTGAAATAGTGTAGTCACAGAAAGAGAGAGAGATACTTAGGCAAGAAAATAGACACATACAAATATGCACACTCCCCAAGAAAAACATTAACCTCAATGGTGTCTTAAATCCAGACCATCCAGTAATTGAAGCAACAGATCAGTGTCCTGTCCATCCTCTACCACCATCGTTCAGGACCATCGCTATTCACGTCTCCATTTTGGTTGCTACTGTGAGCTCTTACCAGGAGATTTTCACTACAACTGCCCAGCCTACGTTCCCAATCATGATCAAAACCTCCAGGGAACAACCTACATCCAGGATGGAAGTGATGGCCACAGCAACAATCACGATAACATCAGGGAAAAGATAGCCTGGGTTGCCTTTTCTCTCCCTTTCCTTATTTAATAATTAAATTATTAATTTTTCCTCACTGGGCTTTCCACCATTACCTCTGCCAAGGTCATGGCCCCCTAGGAAGCTCTGGCTGAAAGTGGGACCTAACAGAGTCCCACTCTCCTTACAGTACATAAAAGTCAGACCTATTGGGATCCAGTAATCAATCATATTTATTAAGCGCTTGCTGTGTGCAGAGCACTGAACTACGTGCTTGGGAGAGTACACTATAATAGAGTTGGTAGACACACTCCCTGCTTACCACAGGGGGATTCAGACAGTAATATAAATAAATTATAGATATTTACATAAGTGCTATTGGGAGTCCAGGGCTAACCAAATACATCTTGTTAAAACCTATATAACTGGGCTTTCTAGACACGTAATGTCTGAATAAGAGGATTTGGTTTATTGAAAAAAGAACACTGATTTAGAGATGGTATATAATAGAATTTGTGAATTGGGTATAGGACACAGGGAATTGAGGCCCAGAGAAGTCAAGTGACTTGCCCAAAGTCACAGAGCAGACAAGTGGTGGACCAGGATTAAAATCCAGATTCTCTGGCTCCCAGGCCCAGACTTTGTCCACTAGGCCATGCTGCTCTTTATATATACATGAGATATACTATGATATATTGGTGATTTAGATTTATACATTAAAATTAATCATTGATCATTTTACTAAAACAGATTATAAGAAATTGGGTCCAATTTTATTTGTTTTCCTTCTTTGCAACTACAATTATTGACCCAATATGAATCATAATTTAGGAGTTTTATTTTTACAAAGCCCTTTTACAGTAGTTTTCACAATTTATCCTAGTCATTTCTCCTTTCCTCATGGTGACATTGTGATTATCATTCCCATTTTATTGATGAGAACGCTAAGATACAGGGAGGCTAAGTGACCTGCCGAAGGTAGAGGTGTGACTAAAATCCACGTCTCCACTACCCCCACAGGGTCCTGTTGTAATGCTGGAAGTAACAGCAAGAGATCATATAGTTCAGGACCTTTGCACCCTCATAAAAACCTTTCAACTATTATAAAGCAGTTTATCGTCAGGTTTGTATGGAACATATGTTTCACTATAGATTTTGTTACACAGTGTGGGTCAGTGGAAAGAGCCGGGGCTTAGGAGTCAGAGGTCGTGGGTTCTAATCCCCACTCCACCACTTGTCTGCTGTGGGGCTTTGGGCAAGTCACTTAACTTCTCTGTGCCTCAGTGACCTCATCTGTAAAATGTGGATTAAGACTGTGAGCTTCACGTGGGACAACCTGACTACCTTGTATCTACCTCAGCACTTAGAACAGTGCTCGGCCCGTAGTAAGCGCTTAAATACCAACATTATTATTATTAAAAATAAGGGACCTAAATATGCATTGTGGAAACATCAAACTCAGGCAAAGTAAATATTTCTGAAGATGATAATAAAAAGAATTAATAATTGTAAACACTTCCTATGAGTCAAGAACTGTACTAAGCACTGGGATTGATACAATAAAAGCAGATCAGCCAGAGTCCCACATGGAACTCACAGCCTAAGAGAGAGGGAGAATAACTATTTTATCCCCATTTTACAGATAAGGTAACTGAGGTGCAGAAAAGTTAAGTGATCTATCCAAGGTCACACAGCAGGCAAATGGTAGCATGGTAGCATCAGGTTTAGAATCCAGGTCCTCTACCTCCCAGGCCTATACTCTTTCCACTAGCCCACAGTGCTTCATGAATCAAACACAAAATCAAAATGTCAGCAGTGTCATTTGACTGACTGCAGTGAATATATGTTTTTTGCCAGTTTTCCTACCTTGCCATGAGGGATGGCACCCCAAAGGTATATCGAAATCCTGATATGTTACAGGGACTTTCTCCTTGATTTAGTTACTCTTTCATAGAAGAAAATTAAATTGAATTGACATTCTTTACTCTTTTTGGTTGCTTCTGCATATCTTTTCTACAGAGTTGTTTTTCCAATGATTTGCAGTAGTTTATTTTGAGGAATCACAGCTATTTTGATCAGTCTGCAATTACCAAAGCAATATTCTTCCTTTTAAAGGACAGGCCTTTTCATTTTCTAGTCATCAAGGACTATTCCTGTTCTCCACAAGTGCTCAAAAACAATGGCTTTATGGCTTTGCAATGGCATTCACCAAAGAATGAATGACCAATCATCCCATGTAAGGTAGGGCAGACACAAATTGCAGGTCAAAGAAAAATGGCCGGTAGGACTGCTTTTGATTAGTAGCAGGAAGGGATAAAGAACAGTTGCGGATATGGTGCTGCCGTAAACGGGAGGAATGGAGGCTTCTTCCTCCTATGCCGTCACTGGACTAGCTGAACTGGCTGCTGTAGGATGTCTACTGGAGGTTTTCAGGGTGTCATTCTGGCCCCACTGACATTCTCCCATGACTAAAGTTCACAGTACAGGTGCCTTCTCCACTAGTCATGGATTAGGCAGGCCTGACAAGCTACATTTTGGTAGCCTAGACACAGTAGCTATGACTCAGGTGTCCACACCCTGCTGCCATGGCTTATGCAGCCCAGATCCCTGAGCCCTGGAGCAGTTGCTTGGACCCCACAGACACATCAGGTTGCTGGACAGGTCAGCAGGAAAGCAGTACTGGCTAAGTAAGTGCTGTCCATGGTTTGGTGTGTTTGCCTAGCCAATATCTTGACAGATGATGGGTAGACAGTCTGGCGTAGTGGATAGAGCAGGGGCCTGGGAGTCAGAAGGTCACGGGTTCTAATCCAGGCTCCACCACTTGTCTGCTGTGTGACCTTGGGCAGCTCACTTCAATTTTCTGTGCCTCATCTGCAAAAATGGAGATTGAGACTGGGTGCCCCATGTGGGACAAGGACTGTGTCCAACTCCATTGGCTTGTATCCACCCCAGCACCTAGTACAGTGCCTGGCACACAGTAAGTGCTTAAGAAATACCACAGTTATTATTATTACTATTGTGGAGAAATGCCCATTTGTTGTTCACACTGAGGATTGTAATTTGAGTTTCTGTTCCCTTAGGGCTGTGAAATATTGCTGCTGAGCTCCTTGTGGGTGTCTTCGTTCTCCAGAAGCTTAATGTATAGCTGCCTTGGCAGTTTGGAGGCCCCTTTTTGATGCAGTGGGTGTGGAGTCAATATGATCTTAAGACATACCAGACAATGGTTTGCCTAGCAAGGCTGCTATAATACCTCTTTGAGAGGTCTCACTCTCTCCCACCCTCTCTTCCCACCACCCACTACCTATAAACACATGCACGTATACACACACACAGACACACAAAAAACCACCTCTGGATTGGTGCATTCAAAAGGACCTGGCTACAATACTAATTGAAATAAAGTTGACTATAACTGTGACCCATGAAAATTTGTATTGTGATATGGATTATGTTATTTATTATTATTAATGGTATTTGCTAATTGCTCCCTATGTGCCAAATCCTACACTAATTGCTGGGGTAAATACAAGTTAATAAGCTGGACACAGACCCTGTCCTACATGGACCTTACAGTCTAAGTAGGAGGGAGAACATGCATTTAACCCCCATTTATAGATGAGGAAACTCAGGCATGGAGAAGTTAAATGGCTTTCCCAAGGTCACACAGCAAGTAAGTGCTAGAGCTAGGATTAGGACCCAAGTCTTCTGACACCCAGGCCTGTGCTCTTTCCACTAGGCTGCACTGGGACCACAGAACTTAGTACAGGGCCTGGCACAGAGATATTAACAAATACCATAATTATTATTATAAGGAATAGGAACATCGCCTGGTCTAGTGGAAAGAGCATAGGACTGGGAGCTAAGAGACTCAGATTTTAGTCCAGGCTCCATCACTTGCCTGCTGAATGACCTTAGGTAAGTTACTTAACCTCTCTGTGCCTCAGTTTCCTCACTTGTCAAATGAAGATAAAATGCCAGTTGTTCCTCCTTCTTAGCCTGTGAGCCCCATGTGGTACAGGGACTGTGTCAAATATAATAATAATTATGGTATTTGTTAAGCACTTACTAGGTGCAGAGCACTGTTCTGAGCGCTGGGGTAGATACAGGGTAATCAGATTGTCCCCTGCGGGGCTTGCATTTTTTAATCCTCATTTTTACAGATGAGGTAACTGAGGCACAGAGAAGTTAAGTGACTTGCCCAAGGTCACATAGACCGGTGATGGAGCTGGGATTAGAACCCACAACCTCTGACTCCCAAGCACATGCTCTTTCCACTAAGCCTTGCTGCTTCTCAAATCTTATAAATAAAATGTTGGTATTTGTTAAGCGCTTACTATGTGCCAAGCACTGTTCTAAGCGCTGGGGTAGATACAAGGTGATCAGGTGGCCCCACGTGGGGCTCACAGTCCTCATCCCCATTTTACAGATGAGGGAACTGAGGCACAGAGAAGTGAAGTGACTTGCCCAAGGTCACACAGCTGACAAGTGGTGGAGCTGGGATTCAAACCCATGACCTCTGACTCCCAAGCCCATGCTCTTTCCACCTATGACTACACCGATATTTGGCACTTAGTGAGGGCATACTCACTAAATATCAACATTATTAAAGCATACAAAACCAACTACAGCTAAATAGATATAAACACAGAAGAGCTACATAATCCAGATTTGGAAGAATATAGAACAGGAATGAAAGAAGTTGCTGGAAGCATTGAATCTAGATAGACTATTGATGAATTAAAGGGATTCAGTACATAACAGGGCTTAAGATAATTTAAGCATTACTAGGCCATGCAGAGTCATTAATTAATATCAAAATGAATGAAATTAGTAAAATGCAGTTTCTACACTTACTAACCTTCAAAATGCAAATCAAGGTCCTGATTTCCTTTAAATCAATCATTACACCGCAGAAACAATAACTAGGGTCCTGATACCTTCCCATTTCAGTAGAATTTAAGGGCAGAGTTTCAAGAAAACATGCCCACTTTTCATTCAGCCAACAGAAAGCACATTGCAGTGATATGCTTTGTAGTTCACTCTTCCTAAGGTTGGATTCACATGTAGTTCACCAGTGACATGTTGTTTTAGACAATGAATCTCCACATTTGTCTCAGGCAATTTCTCCAGTTTGAAAGTCTGAACCTGTATTACTAATCATTAGCATCTCTAACCTAGTAAATTGCTACTTTTGAACAGAAAAAAGTAGCCATTTTCTCACCACTGCATATGCTTCATGTACAACAGCAAAGGGAAATTTCCCCATCATATACAAATAAGATAATTCCCAATTATGACTTGTAAAAGTATTTAGTATTTATGTATTCTTATATTCTATTACTTCCCCTCTGCACCATCCATTTAATGCCTGTCTCTCCTTGTAGACATTAAGATCATCGTGGGCGGGGATCAAATCTACCAACTTTGCTTTGTGGTACTTTCCCAAGCACTTAGTACAGTGCTTTGCATGCAGTAAGCACTCAATAAATACCACTGATTGACTGAATAACAGATACATCACAGCTTTATCCTATATGTTTCAGGACTTCATTCTTAATCAAACAGTTCAAATTGGCTGAATTATTACTCTAGTTGATTTTAAGGTATCTTGACAGGGAACTGTTTCTTCCTCCCTCAGTACTGTCATTATTATTCATGTTTTCTTGTGAACTCCAGCATCGTAGAGGATGTCCATATTCAGCTTCCTTCTAACCAGTTTTCCAAAATTGTGTTTTGCCATTATTCTTTCTTCCTTTTAGCCAATATTGTAAATGTTTCCTTTTTTCTGAAAGTTTGCCCTTTTTAATTCATTCAATAGTATTTATTGAGCACTTACTATGTGCAGAGCACTGTACTAAGCAATTGGAATGTACAATTTGGCAACAGAGACAATCCCTGCCCAATAACGGTTCCACTTTAGCTTCTTATATTCATGATGCCACTTGACAACAAAAGTCATATCATCCTTCCTATCTTTCCAGCTGAACAACAATGAAGAGAGCATGATAAATTTATGGCAAACTGATAACACCTGACATGCCAAGATTTTAATTTTCATTTCATTCTATCATAATTAACTGTCCTCACCTTCACTAGTTTCATTTCCATTATTTTCAGTAATCTACTTCTAATGTTTTTTCCTCAAAAGACAATGACCTAATTCTAGCTCTGCCACTTCCTTGCTGTATACCCGTGGGAAGCCACTTAACTTCTCTGTGCCTCAGTTTCCTCAGCTGTAAAATGAGGATTCAATATCTGTTCTCCCACTTAGACCATGGGAGACTGAGAGCCCCATGTGGGATGGGTATTGTGGCCCATCTCCTTATATTGTATTGACTTCAGCACTTTGCACATAGTGCTTAACAAATACCACAATTATTATTATCATTGAAGGAAAGTTTGAATGGCAATCAATGATGATGCTGTTGATGGAGTACCCCATTGGGAATGACAAACCTAGGGGTTTATCCCCAGTGCCACTTGCACCCTCTTGTCTCTACCAGTCACATTCTTGGCGTGCTATGGAACAACAAACAAGTAGGCAAGCAACAGATGTCAATCAACAATCATTCAATCAGTGGTATTTATTGAGCACTTAGAGGGTGCAGAGCACTACACTTGGAACTCCCAGCACTTGGGAGGTGGCAGACACCAGTACTGCCTAATGGATAAAACACCGGCCTGGTTGCCAGAGGACTTGGATTCTAACCGTGTTTCTACCATTTGCCTGCTGTAAGACCTTGAGCAAGTCACTTAACTTCCCTGTGCCTCAGTTACCTCAAATGTTAACGGAGGATTGAATACCTATTCTCCTTCCAACTTTGACTGTGAGCCCCATGTGGGACAGGAACTGGGTCCCATCTGATTAACTTTTATCTACCCCAGTACTTAGAACAATGTTTGATACATAGTTAGCACTTAACAAATACCATAAAAACAAACACATACGTTCCCTGCTCACAAGGAGCTTACAGTCTAGAAGGGGAGACCTACATTAATAAGCAGAAATAATCTACAGATCTGTACATAAGTGCTGTGGGGCTGAAGGTGGAGTGAATACCAAATGCCCAAATGATCCAAGCGCAAGAGGTGCAGCAGATTGTAAAATACATCCGCTGGTTTGGTACAAATAGGACCCATTTGAATTGAAGTGTCCACAGTGGACAGAGCACCTTGACCCAGCAGGTTATCATACACAAGATTTCACAAAATTCTTTAATCATTGTTCTTTTGTGGTCAGAATGTAACCCAGTACATTCTTCTTACATTTCTTTTTCCCAAGTATCTGTGCCACTATGTCTAATCTCAGGTTATTAAGCACGATTGATAGGATTAGCTTTGAAAATTACCCCTTCTGTTAATTCTTGACTGAATCTCAAATAAGAGAACTATATTTTCTTTGTGGTACATCCTAAGTGAATATCCTTTTTTGATTTTTTCAGTGGGTTATCTTGAGTCAGTACTCCTGTAAAATTCTGCCATATTTTGTGTCACCAAATCATGACTCTATATCATATGTGGAAATGTATTTCAAAATGTATTTCTAAATAGTATGTCTACAAAAATTAATGATTCCCCTGGAGTCTAACACAGTTTTATATTTTGCATCCATAGGTGTAAAATTAGTCTTTTTAATGATGAAAGTATCATAAATTTTTCTTCAAATTGGCTAATTGTTTCTGATCAATTTGCACAAGAAATTACATGACATGAAAAAAGGCTGCGTGTCATAGGCAAAGTGTTTCAGCCTCCTTTATTTGAGAATAATATTTGTCATTGTCATAGATTTAGATGTGTAGGCCACTCATCAGACATGTAATTCTGCATGAGAATTGCTCCTAGTCTTTGTTTCAGAGCATCTGTTTAGGTCCTTCTTTCTCTAATAGTATCAATTACCTTAAATATTGAGCCGTTTTCAAATCAACATGTTAACCTGTCAAACTTCTTTAATGATAGTCTTCCCAAGATCAGTGCAAAATTTTCCTTGATATAAAACTTAAATATCTTGTTTCTTCTGCTACATTTGTAATATACTCTCCAATAAAGTAAAATTTCTCACACTTCCTCCATCTTTCCTTGTTTTTTGAAACAATAATGTTTGTAATCATTGACATTTTTTCTTTAAACATGAAATGTCCTTTAGTCTCCCTATACATTTACTTTTAGTCAAAGTTATGCCCTTCTTACAAATTTCACTCAATGTCCATTTAAATCTCCTATTAGGTTTCTCAAGTAATACATCCAAAAATCAATATATCATCAATATATATTTTTGAATCTTTTAGACCTTCCAATACTTGTACCCCTGTATGGAAACATTCAGGAGTTGAACAAAATCTAAAAAGTAGTCTATTTAAAAAAACCAAACAAAAACCTCTTCCAAATAGCTTATTGTATTTATATTTAAGCTTACTAAATTCTTCCAAAAGTATCTGCCAGAATGCTGTTCATGCTTCTAAGGGTACATATGTAATTTAGATGAAAATTTCACCACTTCTGGCATCAGGAAAGTATCCTCTGCCTCCAACTCCCTAACTGTGGGAGTCCCTCAAGGTTCAGTTCTGGGTACCCTTCTATTCTCCATCTACATCCACTCCCTTGGAGAACTCATTCGCTCCCATGGCTTCAACTACCACCTCTATGCAGATGATTCCCAAGTCTACATTTCCAAACCTGATCTCTCTCCCTATCTGTGGTCTTGCATTTCCTCCAATCTTCAAGACATCTCTCCTTGGATGTCCTGCCATCACCTCAAACTTAACATGTCTACAACAGAACTCCTTATCTTCCCACTCAAACCTGTCCTCCCCTTGACTTTCCCATCACTGGAGACAGCACCAGTATCCTTCCTGTTTCACAAGCCCGTAACTTTAGTGCTACCCTTGACTCCTCTCTCTCATTCAACCCACATATTCAGTCTATCACTAAATCCTGTTGGTTCAACCTTCACAACATTACTAAAATCTGCCCTCTGACCAGCCAAATTGCTACGATGTTAATCCAAGCACTTATCCTACCCCACATTGATTACTGTATCAGATTCCTTGGTGACCTCCTTTACTCCAATCTCTCTCTGTCTCTCTCCATTCCAGTCCACTCTTCACTCTACTACCCAGATCATTTTTCTAAAATTAAAAAAAAAAATTCAGTTCATGTTTCCCCACTCCTCAAGAACCTCCAGTGGTCGCCTATCCACCTCTACCAACAAACTCTTTACCATCGGCTTTAAAGCATTCAATCGCCTTGCCCCCTCCTACCTCACTAAACTACTATCTTAGTACAACCCAGCCCATACACTTTGCTCCTCTAATACCAATCTACTCAGTGTACCTTGATCTCATCTATCTTGCCACCAACCTCTTGCCCACATCCTGCCTCTGGCCTGGAACACACTCCCTTTTTATATTTGACAATTACTCTCCCCACCTCAAAGCCTTATTAAAGGCACATTTCCTCCAAGAGGCCTTCCTTGTCTAAGCCCTCATTTCCTCTTTACCACTCCATTCTGCATCTCCTTGACTCACTCCCCCACCCTCCACCAAACCCCACAGCATTTATGTATATATCTGTAATTTAGACGCTAGACTGTGAGCTTGTTGTGGGCAGGGAATGTGTCAATTATATTGTTGTGTTGTCTTCTCCCAAACTTAAGTACAGTGCTCTGCTCACATTAACACTCAGTAAATAAGATTAGTTTGATTGATTACAGTTATTCAAGTTTCGAGGATCTAATCACAAAGTAAGCGATCTCTTTTTTCTTCGACTAATAATGTACCTAATCCATAGGTCTAATTTCTCTATTGTTCCTGGAATTTCTAACTTGCTAAATTCTATCAGGTTTTCCCTGAAGCTAATGTCATGTTCCTTTGAGTATGGATTACTAAAATGTAGTATTTCTTAAAATGAATTTTATAACTGGTGTGACACTTCTTTGATCACCCCCCCCAAATACTTCTTAATAACTATCTTCAACTGCTTCACAACCTTCCTCTGGCAAACTATATTCTCTTTTAACTAATCCAAGCATTAAATGTTTCCATAGTCCATAAATGTCCATACTTTTCCCATAATAGCCACTCAATTTCTTTTTTAGCTTTAAATTGTACTGGCATAACATTACAACCAGGGTTGCAGTACTAGTACTAAAGTATAAACTAAATATCTCTGGATATTTGAATAATTTTGTAATTATTTGTGGTCTGTTTACTTGGCTCCCTTAATGAGCAAAAACTCAACTTCAGTTCCATTTAGTATTAGTTGCATACTCCAATTTGAAGTGCTTTCATTCCTTTTTAAGTTTTCCATCATATCCAAATCTGCAATTTTCTTACTTGTCCACTCTAAATTGCTTACATGTGTTGCTGTAATTTTTAATAGGTAGTATGTTTTGGTTTATTTTAGTTCTAATATTCCTTTTGCTAACACAAATGCAAACTCATATCAATAGCAGCAGTAACATTTTTCCAATCTAGCATATTTTAATGGATGATGCATTTTTTTTTGCAACTTAATATTTCCATTCTCATATATTTCACATTGTATTATTTACTCAATCTCTACCAAATACCGGTAATCCATGACCCTATGACAATATTACCAATTACACAGGTGAATAACAGAGTTGGTAGAGAGGTTCCCTGCCCACAAGGAGCTTAGAGTCTGGAGGGGAAGTCAGACATTAAAATAAATTGTGGTATGTATATAAGTGCTGTGAGGCTGAGGTTAATATCAAATACTTAAAGCATACAGATTTAAGTGCACAGGCAACACAGAAGTTAAGGGAGAATAAGGGAAATGATGGCTTTAATAATAATAATAATAATAATAATGTTGGTATTTGTTAAGCGCTTACTATGTGCTGAGCACTGTTCTAAGCGCTGGGGTAGACATAGGGGAATCAGGTTGTCCCACGTGGGGCTCACAGTCTTAATCCCCATTTTACAGATGAGGGAACTGAGGCACAGAGAAGTTAAGTGACTTGCCCACAGTCACACAGCCGACAAGTGGCAGAGCTGGGATTCGAACTCATGAGCCCTGACTCCAAAGCCCATGCTCTTTCCACTGAGCCACGCTGCTTCTCCATGGCTTTGTCTGGGAAGGCCTCTTGGAGAAAAAGCAGAATGTTCTAGTGGAAAGAACCTAGACCTGGGAGTTGGAGGACCTGGGTTCTAATCCCTGCTCCACCGCTTGTGTGCTGTGTGACCTTGGGGGCAAGTCAGTTTCAGTTACCTTAGCTATAAAATGGAGTTTCAATCCTACTCATGCCTAAAGTGTGAGCCCTCTGTAGGACAGGGACTGTGACCATCCACCCCAGTGCTTGGCAAACAAGTGTTTAACAAGTACCATGAAAAACACAGCAACAAGAACAAAAAACAAAACCCAAGTCTTTGAAGGTGGGGAGAGTGTGGTCTATTGTGGGGGGAGAATTCCAGGCCAGAGGGAGGGAGTGGCAAAGGACTGGTGATGAGATAGATGAGATCAAGGTACAGTGAATAGGTTGGCATTGGAGGAATGAAGTGGGCTGGGTTGGAATGGGAAATCAGTGAGGTAAGAGACCAGGGAGTGAGTTGATTGAGTAAGGAGTTTCTGTTGGATGAGGAGGTGGATGGGCAGATAATGAGGAGGAGTGGGGAGATGTGGATTTAATGATTTTTTTTTTAGAAAAATGATCTGGGTGGCAGAGTGAAGTAAAGGGAAACAAGAAGCAGGAAGTTCAGCAAGAAGGCTGATGCAGTAATTAATAAATACTCTATTACTACTAGCAGACAATTCTAGCTTCAAGTAGTTTACAATCTAGTTGGGAAGAAAGACACTAAAATAAAATAAATTAGTTATGAAACTTGAATCTTTCTACTGTGTTCTTTGGTAAATACCAGTTCTGAAATATCTGGATTACCAGGCAAAAGCTATTCTTAAAATTAAAGCTGGTAAACATTTGCTTAACTATCCCACTATCCATTTACTATTTTCCCCAAACAAAATGGTAGTAGATTATCTGTTCCTGGTGGTTGGATAACAAGCACAATCAAAATACCCAAGAGACTCACTCTTCCGCATAACCCTTTTTTTAAATGGTATTTTTTAAATTGCTTACCATGTGGCAGGCACTGTACTGAGCACTGGGGTAGATGCAAGGTAAACTGGTTGGACACAGTCCTTGTCCCATATGGGGCTCACAATCTTAATACCCATTTTACAGATAAGGTAATGAGCACAGGGAAGAACAGACAATAGAGTACAGGCCTGGGAGTCAGTAGGACATGGATTCTAATCCTGTAGGAGAGAGACTATGTCCAACCCAATTTGCTTGTATCCACCTCAGGACTTAGTACAGTGCCAGGCACATAATAAGTACTTAGATACCACAGTTATTATTATTATTACTAGCTTATTTAACAGAAAAGAATCGGGTCTCTTTTGCAAAGCAATTTCATTCAAAGTTCTTCACAAAGTTTAGGATCCTATCATTTAGGAACCAATGTGACAGGACATAAGTTCAATATGATTCTCAGTCCAGACCTAGTGATTATCTATGGTCAGAGATTTAAGGGGGGGGGCAGGAGGGAAATACTGGATTCATTTCCTGTTCTATACCCCCAAAACTAAAATGACAGAGATCCATCAAGAAATGGTACCACCTTTGAGGCATTAAGTCCTTGTTAATTCCTTCTCTGCCCAAATTTCCTTACTTTACTTAAAACTAAGGCAGTTTGGAATGGTGAAATCCAAAGGATTTACAAGTTTAAGCAGCCTAAATTTCAAGTAATAAATTACAGGGTTGTCTGAGGCTTTGGGTGAGAGGGATGGGGAAGAGAGGAAATCATGTGTTAGTGTGTAAAGATTTACCAGTGGAATATAAGTATCATATCCTCAGAGGCAGATGTCTTTTATAGCTTTTGCAGATTTTTCCAAGTTAGTTTTTCAATATCAAAAACTTCATATAGCTAATGTTGGGGACTTTGAACTTATCTTCAGAAAGTTTCTGGCCATCTTGCAAGAAGTGAAAGAAGAAAATACAATTTAAAACTCATTACAAGCATTGCAGTAAACCAGGTCTAGGCCCTGCATCCCAGTTTAGCCCATGTCCCTATTGACTCTGCTCTTATTACACAGACTGTATGAATGTAAGGTACTTACTGTGAGAGAACTCAATGGCTTATTCCATTTACAGCCACAATGGAAAAACATAGTCTAAGTAGAGCTGAGGAGGAAAGTTTTCTCCATAGAAACCGGTTTGCTCCCAGTTCTCCAAAATCTGGACCTGGTAAACACTAGGAAGAATGCTGAGGTAGAGCTCATCTGTTTTAAAAGTCCCCAGGTAGATAGGTAACTTCTCAAGAAATCAGGGCCCAAACCATTCATGGCTGTAGAGACTAAGTTTAACTCTCCATAAATTGTACCCAGACGCATCAAGTTAGTCAATGCAGGCAAGCAAGCCCAGATCTGTGAGCTAGATAGAGATTGCTGAAACTGAGAGACTTTCGAGGGTGGTTTGAAGGCAGAGAACATTTCAGAAATCATGAGGCTCATAACAGCAGAGATAAACTTCAAGAATAAATGCAGGTAGAAAGTGGGTATCCCGGCAACTGCTGGCACCTAGGAGTTCAGGAGAACCAAAGCACAACTTGTCCACAGTGTGACCTTGGGCAAGTCAGAGAAGCAGCATGGTTTAGTGGAAAGAGCACAGGCTTGGGAATCAGAGGTCATGGGTTTTAATCCCAAATCTGCCACTTGTCAGCTCTGTGATATTGGGAAAGTCGCTTAACTTCCCTGTGCCTCAGTTACATCTGTAAAATGCGATGAAGATTGTGAGCCCCAAGTGGGACAACTTAACTTGTATCTTTCCCAGTGCTTAGAACAGTTCTTGGCACATAGTAAACACTTAAACACTATCATCATTAAGTCACTTCACTTCTCTGGGCTTCAGTTTCCTCATCTGTAAAATGGAGACAGACTGTGAGCCCCACGTGGGACAGGAACTGTGTCCAATCCAATTTGCTTGAATCCACTCCAGAGCTTAGTACAGTATGTGGCATATAGTAAGAACTTAAGAAATGCCATTATTATTATTAACAATAGTGAAGCATAATCATATGAAGTAGCTTTGACCCACAGCCTAAAATGTCAGGCTGGAGGCAAAAATAATTTTAATTAAAAAAAAAACAAAAAACCAAACTCAGCTTTAGATTGTTTATCTAGAAGAGTTGGTTAAAACCTTGCAGGCTGACAAAACACCTATTTCCAGGGGCAAAAAAATCTCAGTTACCAGTTTCCACTCACCAATGATCAGATGCCTCAGTTCTAAGCAGTTCTGGAGAATGGAGGGGAGGGAGAGGGGCCTGGGCTGGCTCTATTCCAGGTCATGCCAGACACAAAGAATATTTTCAAAACCAATGTGATGAGGGATTAAGAACTCTCCCCAAAATAAGCCCTGACCTCTAAGTTTCTGAAAACAATGTGGAAACAGTCAACAGAGTTGCAATAGCTCTTACCAACTGTCATGATTGTTGTGTATCTTCACTGAGAAGCCAACTATTGTAAAACAAAGTTTAATCCTTTAAACAAATAAGTTATTTACCAAGGAACTGGGTCTAGCTATGCCTTGCTATTTCTAACCCATGCTCTCCACTGCCCTACTTAACTTACCCAAGGAAGACGTCTCTTGAAGATATACTATTCTGTCAGTTTCCCCTTTATAGTAAATATTGGTTTTTTTAATGTTAGACATTGCCATTTACTTTACAGGCTCTAAAAAGTTTCAATTAGTCGCTGTGGCTGCTTGTTACTCAAGTTTACTTTTTTTAAAATATCTTGTCCTCCATTTTCTTTTCCCTAGTTACTGTCATTATTTCTCACATCCCATCTACACTCAGAACTCTTTGGAATATCTTCATCTTCTTTATATATGGTTTTTCCCTAAAACTTTGTCATAATAATAATTTGTATTTAAGTACTTACTATGTGCCATGCACTGTTCTAAGCACTGGGGCAGATACAAGCTAATCAAGTTGTCCCACATGGGGCTCACAGTCTTAATCCCTATTTTACAGGTGAGGGAACTGAGGCAGAAAGAAGTCAAGTGACTTGCCCAAAGTCACACAGCTGACAAGTGGTGGAGCCAGGATACCTATTATTATATTCTCAGTTAATGGCATTTTCAATTTTGTTCTAATATAACTACTTGGGGATGAAATAGCAAGGCCTAGTGGATAGAGCTTTTGCTTGGGAGTCAAAAGGACCTGGGTTCTAGTCCTGGCTCTGCCACTTGTCTGCTATGTGACCTAGGGCAAGTTATTTAGCTTTTCTGTGCCTAAGTCACCTCATCTGTAAAATGGGGATTAAGACTGAGCTCCATGTGGGACAGAGACTGTGTCCAACCTGATTAGTTTATAGCTACCCCAGCACTTAGTACAGTGCCTAGGACATAGTAAGCACTTAAATCCAAAACAAAAAAAACCCAACCAAAACCCCAAAACAAAAAAAACAGAGAACCTAGCAAAATTATTTTAGTCTTACTTAGTATTTATTAGCTTTATACTCTGATTTATTTCTAGTAAATAATAACAATAATGATGTCACTTGTGTTACTTGTTATATCAGATGCTGATAGATTAAAGTTATTAAGGAGTGAGAGGTTTCTCATATATTAACTAGTACTACAACCTTAGTGATGGAACTTTCTGAGGTTCCTCTTATAGATTTAGTCCATTGTTCCAGAAACAAGTTGAACTCCTATAGAAAACATTTCTAGTTGGAAGCAGCATTCCAGACCTCCTCTCTCCTTTGCAGTCTCATTTCCTCCTGCCTTCAGGATCCCTCTAGTTGAATAAACCACAGACACCTCAAACTTAATATGTGCAAAACAGAATTCCTCATTTTCCAGCCCAAACCCTGTTCGCCCCTGTCTTTCTCATTACTGTAGACAATATCTCTATCCTTCCTGCCTCAACAATCTCATACCCTTGGCATTATCCTCAACTCATCTCTCTCATTCAACACATATATTCAATCAGTCATCAAATCCTGTTGGTCCTACCTACACATCACTGAAATCTGCTTTTTCCTCTCCATCCAAACTGCTACTGTGATGACCTGGTAATTTAGCATATTGACTCGACTACATCAGCCTCTTTCCTGCTTCATGTCTCTTCTCACTATTGTCCTTACTTCATTCTGCTGCCCAGATCATTCAAAGAAACAAAAAGTGCAGTTCTCATCCCTCAGACCTCAGAAACTTCCAAACATTGCCCATCCACCTCCACATAATAATAATAATAATAATAATGGCATTTAAGTACTTACTGTGTGCCAAGCACTGTTCTAAGCGCTAGGGGGGGGGATACAGGGTAATCAGGTTGTCCCACATGGGGCTCACAGTCTTAGTACCCATTTTACAGATGAGGTATCTGAGGCACAGAGAAGTGAAGTAACTTGCCCAAAGTCACACAGCTGACAAGTGGCGGAGCCAGGATTAGAACCCATGACCTCTGACTCCCAAGCCCAGGCTCTTTCAATTGAGCCACACTGCTTCTCAAACAGAAACTCCTTACCATAAGTTTTAAAGCATTAAATCAGCTTGCCTTCTATTTTACCTCACTGATTTTCTTTCACAACCCAGCCCCTATGCTTTGCTTCTCCAGTGCCAACCTACTCATTGTACTTCAGTCTTGTCTATCTCACCACTGAACCCTTGCCCACATCCTCTCTCCAGTCTGGAACTCCCTCCCCCTTCATATACGACAGAACTTCACTCTCCCCTACCTTCAAAGCCTTATCAAAATCACAACTCCTCTTAGAGGCCTTCCCCAATTAAACCTTCATTTCCCCTACTCCCTTGTCCTTCTATGTCGCCAATGCACTTGGCATATGTACCCTTTAACCACTTGACATTCGTCCCACCCTCAACTCCACTGCACTTATGTACATAGAAATAATTCATTTTAATATCTGTCTCCCCTTCTAGTCTGTAAGGACAAATGGGAAGGGAAAGTATCTACCAACTGTTATATTACACTATCATAAGCACTTAGTACAGTGCTCTGCAGACAGTAAGCACTCAGTAAATACTATTGTTTCATTCCACAACATCTGTATTCTGTATTGAAGTCATTCCTGTTCCATGTGGGATGGTTTCACTAAGGAGCAGACCAGTCCCTGCAGGATTTATGAAACGACTTAAAAAAAAAGACAAACAATTACTTCTAAAGCTCTGCTTGTCTGCTTCAGCTATGCGCTGCAGGCCTTCCTGTAACCCTAAACATTCTGCTGAAATCAATCATACTAAGCACTTGGTAGAGCACAATATAACAATTAGTAGACATGTTCCCTGCCCATAATGAGTTTACAGTCTAGAGCAGGAGACAGACATTGAAAGCAATGATGGAATTAAAAGTAAAGGAATTCTGGTTAGTTTTCCTTCATATTTGAAAGTGACATAATGGTGATACTTTGAAGGAAGAGTAAGCTTTAGGATAACTGGAGTCCAAATAACTCTGGACTCCATTTTAACACCTTAACAGCCATTAAATCAATAGGAAGATAGTGCAAAAGCATGAATGTAATGCACTCTATGGTTCATACCACTTAAAGCTACAGCTCCATATTCCAAGTTCTACAACTTGCAGCTTATGTACTTAGTCCAGTGCTCTGCACAAAGTAAGCACTTGGTAAATACCATTGCACCCTGTGGTTTGTGACACTCATATCTGGTTTGTGAGAGCTTCCTACTTCTCTGCTACCACATGTCATTTTCCATGAGTTAAAACTGAAAAGGACTCCAACTTATGATAAACTTTGGTCCTTAAGATTGCTAATTAAAAAGTTCAGCAGAAGGCAGAGTAAGGTTAACACCCCAGACTAATGATAACAGTATTTATTAAGTGCCTTCTGCGTGCAGAAGATTGTACTAAGCAATGGAAAAAAATATATGCAGATGAAAATTAGACACAGTCATTTACCCAAGTGGGATCAAAATCCAAAAATAAGGTGGAGTAAGGAGGCTGGTGACAGACATATAAGGAAAAAATGAAACCATAAAAACAGAAAAGCAAAATAAAAAAGTAAAAAAAGAGAGAGATTTCTCCCTGATGCTGTAGGCCCCATCAAGTTTGTAGATTTTTCATGATGTCACCAAGAGCACCTTAGAAGCACTCATTTTTTTGTGGTGTTGCCTAAATTTAATGATTTAATTTTCACAATTAAACATATTTCCCATTTGCCCACATCCTCCTTCTGGACTGGAAGTCCCTCTCCCTTCATAGCTGACAGTCACTCTACCCACCTTCAAAATCTTATTAAAAATCACATCTCTTCCAAGTGAACTTCCTGACTAAGTCCTCATTTCCCCTAGTTCCTCTCCCCCCCTGTGTTACCCTGGCATTTGGATCTGTACCCTTTTAGCACCTGATATTCATCCCACCATCAGCCCTTATATGTATATCCAAAATTCAATGTATATCCATATCCATGCTATTGATGCCTGTCAACTTGTTTTGTTATCTGTCTCCCCCCTTCTAGACTGTGAGCCCATTGTTGGGTAGGAATTTTCTCTATTTGTTGCCAAACTGTACTTCCAAGAGCTTACTACAGTGGTCTGCACACAGTAAGCACTCAATAAATACAATTGAATGAATAATTTATTTTAAAGTCCATCTCCCCCTCTAAACTGTAAGCTCCTTGCGGGCAGGGACTACATCTATCAACTCTGTTGTATTGTCCTTTCACAAGCATCTGGTGCAGTGCTCTGCATACCGTGAGTGCTCAATACCATTAATTGATTGACTAGCGGGAAGATGAGGAATTCTGTTTTGAACATATTGAACTTCAAAAACAAGTGAGAAATCCATTTATAGATATCCTAGAAGCAGGAAGAAATGTGAGATTGTAGAGAGGGAGAGAAGACCATGTTAGTGAGGTAGAATTTGGAAGGATAAAGATGGTAGTTGAAGCCAAGGGAGTAGGTAAACTTGCTAAGGGAATGTCAACTAAGAAGAAAAGAGGGCTCAAATCAAAGTCCCAAGGAACACCATGGTTAGAGGCAGAGGAAGACCTGATCAAAGAGAATGAGGAAAATAACTCAGGGAGATGGGAGTACTAGGAACAAGTTTGGTCAATAAAACCAAGGCAAGATTGTGTTTCCACAAGTAGGGCATGAGCCAAGGTCATAAAAGCAGCGGCTGAGGAGGATTAGACTAGAATAGAGCCTCTTGGATTTGGCAGGGAGGAGGTCATTGATAACCTTGGAGAGCACAGCCTCAGCAGACTGATGATAGTGAGATTGACATAGAAGTGTTACTGTACTTCTGAAACTCCTTAACATTTGGGAACACTCAGGAAACTCAGTCTTAGATTGCCAGGAGACAAAATAAATCCAGTAATCAGGTCAGTGGCTCAGAGCAAAAGGACTGAATTTTTCCTCAAGGCAAAAGGTCTGCTACTCTATAGGGCAAGACTCTCATTTTCATATTCCCTCTCCCCACAAGAACACCCACCCACCTACCTCCCAATCCCCCCCCACAGAGAGGAGACAAGTCACTGGAGCAGAAGAGAAGTGGCAGCCATCAGAGCTTGTGAGACTAGAAGCTTCTTGGCTATTGGCTTCCAGAGATGACATCCCCAGGTTGTGAGGCTACTATTTTCTACACTCCTGGGCAGATGCACAAATGTGAAGAAACTGAGGACTCCAAGAGCAGTTTCTTTTCTTATCTGGTCTGGAAATTGCTGCTTCACACACCTCTTGCTGCACTTCCTGAAGCTCTCACCTAGACAGAAAGGCCAGCAAGAAACAGCTCAGCAACACAGGAGCTGCTTTTTCCACAACTGCTGCACTTACAGTTTTTTTTGTCATTCACTTGATTGAAAACCTCTGTTCTAAGAGACTTCAAAATGGAACAAGTCTAGATAGCCAATCTTATTGACAGCTTACTCTGAGAAAAGCACTATACTAAACACTTGGGAAAGTCCAGAGTAAGTAGATATGATCTTTGTCCTTAAGGAGTTTACAATCTAGGGGGAGTCAGGTGATTAAGTAAATTACATTAAAGTGAATTACCTGTAGGGGAAGCTACCAAGTAGGTGCCACTTGTCTGCTGTGACCTTGGGCAAGTCACTTCACTTATCTGTAAAACGGGGATTAAGACTCTGAGCCCCATGAGAGACAGGGACAGTACCTAACATGATTACCTTGTATCTACCCCAGGGTTTAGAACAG
This sequence comes from Ornithorhynchus anatinus, assembly GCF_004115215.2. NCBI lineage: Eukaryota > Metazoa > Chordata > Mammalia > Monotremata > Ornithorhynchidae > Ornithorhynchus > Ornithorhynchus anatinus. Next base: position 25,163,870 of record NC_041733.1, on the reverse strand, counting down.
TGCCTGGCACATAGTAAGCACGTAAATACTATCATTATTATTATTAGGTGGGTATGAACTTAAGTGCTGTTGGGAAGAGGATGCAGAGATGAGAGGTTTGTCAGGGAAGGCTTTCTGGAGGAGATATGCTTTTAGTAGGGCTTCAGAAAGGGTGATCTGTCTGTTTTGAAGGGGGAGCTAGAGAAACCTACAGCTATATGAGCATTTCTAGGAGGCTCAGATGTTATATTTTTAGTGAAAGGGAGTGGTGAAGGCTGCCTTTATGATCAGCTGCCTTCCAATTATGAACCACTACCTTCTTGGCAACAGTTTCTGGTGCCTACAGTAAATCTGTTTGAGAGCTTAGAATTTCCAAAATTTGTTGTAGCCCATGATATAATTTAAACTTCTCAAGTGGTCTTCAGACCATAAGAAAGCTGTAAATCATTATCCTTGCCAACTTTTCTTTAGGCTGGTCTTGGGGTTTTGAGCTCACATCTTTGCAAGTCACAATAGAAGTATGTTCTAAGGGTCAGCAAGTGTAGCTATTCTTTCTCCCTTCTACTCAGAAAATATTATTAAGATCTCTGGAGTCATTTTTTTTTTTTAGGTAAACTAAACCAAAAGAATTAAGTACTTGTTCCTGGGTTCATATTTCTTATACCAAGTAGTAGTCTGGAATCTAATTTCATTGCCTTTTTTTTAAAATGGGGGTGAGCACTGAACACTGCTGTCAATCCCTGGAACAGAGCCACGTGGAGCCTGTTTAGGGATTTTACAAGCAGCTGAGCAGGGGCATTTTTCCATCTTGCTGTGAAATATAAGGTACCGTTTTCTTAGAAACATTATCACCAGATCCATTTCACCTTTCACTTCCTGTGACACGTCAAGACGGAAGTTCTTAAACCTCCTCATCCATCAAAAACCCTACTTCATGTCATTTGAAGAGAACGATGGAGGGAATAGAGGGGAGGGACAGAGGTTTCATTCCTTTTACTGTACTTTCCCAGGCATTTGGTACAGTGCTCTGCTCCGTGTGGGTGCTCAATAAATACTACTGATTGAAAGAAAGAGGGAAAGGAAGAGGAAGCAAAAGGTACAAAAGAAGCTCCTCCTCCTCCATTCCTGCCCCCGGGGCCTTAAACGTGAACCAGAGCCAGGCAAGAGTGTCTCCCCTTGGCCCAACTCTGGGGCTGTGTCCCTGCATACCTCATCCCTGCCCAATTTGCTCTATGATCCATACCCCATAAGGCCATACAAGAGCTGTTGTTCTTGGGCCAGAATCTACTGGTTATTAATAGTAATATAAGTACTTACTATGTGCTGAGCACTGTATAAAGCATGGGGAAAGATAGTAGATTATCAGATCAGACACAGTCCCTGTTCCACTCAAGGTTCACAGTTTAAGGAGAAGGGAGAGCAGATGAAGTAACTGAGGGATAGAGAACTTAAGTGACTTACCTAAATTCACATTGCAGGCAAGCCATGGAATCAGGATTAGAACCTAGGTCTCCTAGTCCTTTGCTCTTTGCACTAGGCCACACTGCTTCAACAGCTATGGCCAGAAACAGCATAGCTTCACTGCCATGGCTGCAGATCCTGGAGGGATAACTGTGGTCACAGAGCTGTGTAAATAGGAAATTTTGTCAACTGTCTGGACAAATACATCTCTTATGGAAAAAAAAAAAACAATAGCTCCCCACCCTTCCCTGAAAGAATTATATTACATCTAGCTGTCCCCTATTAGTGAGCATCCTCCACCTAAATGAGTCATCTGGAAGGGGATAAATGGGCTTCACTCTGTCCAAGCTCCTACCTAAAGACACAGGAAGTCTGAAGGAAAGGTCATCCATTGTCATAATTGGTTTTTGCTTTGGGACTCATTGTGGGACTTAGCTTAGCCAACTGTGAGGACAGAAAGTTAAGCAGGTTCTGCAGGTTTCTTTGGTTTTTCAGTCAGTGGAAACTTCAGAATGAGGTGCTTGAAGAAGACACAGGTTGACAAATTCCTAGCTAATGAGATGAAACATGCATGTGAACCCCTGTTGAAGGAGACCCTGGTAGGGGAACTGAAAGATGGACAGAGGTAGTCAAAGGCATTAGTCTGCTATAAGGTACTTTGAGTCTTTTTCACTTCATAATGTAAATTCTTCTCTAAATTCTAAAAGCCATGAAAAGTCAGCAGAACCACCTTTTACTTTTGTGGCCTCCCGCAAAGACTCAGTCACATTACAACTCCTTACTGTTGTGATGCTATGTTTTGAAATACTTTAACAGAACTGTAGCAATAATTTAGAGATGTTTATAACGTGTAGCAAAAAAAGGAATTTCGTTTTATTTTTCCAGTTTCCAGAATGAATCCTAACTTGATTGTCTGTTGCCAAACTGTATATTCCAAGTGCTTAGTAAAGTGCTCTGCACATAGTAAGTGCTCAATAAATACTATTGAATGAGTGAACATGTAAGTCTTTAGGAAAACATTTTACAATACTACAGCTATTATATAACTACATTTTCAAGGAATTCTCTCTCACTCTATCACGAGATATACCCATATATAATAATAGAGACCCAAGTCTAACCCTGAGGAGCCCTAAAATTACCCGTTTTACCCAAAAGAAACCAGGCTTACCAAAAGACTGCAACTAGTAACCTTTTTATGGTTCAATTTTACCGAAAAGCATGCACTGAAAAGAAATTACGCATTGTTTTATGGAACATCAGGTGTTACAACCCAAGATAAATAATAATAGCTCAAAAAGAAGAAGAGAACTGGCCATGAACATGAATTACTAGGTGTCAATGTCATTGCAGCACTGAGGAAAAGACTTCCGGAAAAAGGTCTCTCACAGAAGCGTTGTGGCCTTCTTGATAGAGCATAGGGCTGGGAATCAGAAGGACCTGGGCTCTAATCCCAACTCCACCACTTGTCTGCTGTATGTATGATTTTGGGCAAGTCACTGTACCTCAGTTAACTCAGCTGTGAAATGATGAAGACTGTAAACCCCTTGTGGGACATGGATTAGGTCCAACCTCATGACTTTGTATCTACCCCGGCACTTACAACAGTGCCTGGCACACAGTAAGCAGTTAAATGCCATAAAAAAAAATACAATTTCTGGAAGATGGATAGCTGCCAGAGCCCTTCTTGCCTGGTTTCTAAAAATAACACTTATACACTCCAGAATCACAGCGCTACTTCAGACTATAATGCTTTAATAGACATGATCTTTGCTCTGCAACAGCTATGGAAGAAGAGAAAGGACAAGCACCAAGACTAAGAGCTCTATGCAGTTTTCCTAGACCCGATTAGAGAATTTGACAATATTCTGTGCTAAGCACTGGGGTAGAGATTCTAAAATCACATTCATCCTCTTTGCCTAAGGTCTGTCTCTAGCAGGGCCAAGTACAGCACTCTTCTCCTTTCCCCCCACCAAATAACTCATTCTTTCATTCAATCGCATCTATTGAATGCTTACTCTGTGCAGAGCACTGTTAATAATAATAATAATGATATTTGTTAAGCATTTACTATATGCCAGCCACTGTACTAAGCACGTGGGTGGATACAAGCAAATCGGCTTGCACACAGTCCCTGTCTTATGTGGGGCTCACGGGTTCAATCCCCATTTTGCAGATGAGGGTACTGAGGCCCAGGGAAATGAAGTGACTTGCCCAAGGTCACGTAGCACTTAAGTGGGGGAGCAGGATTAAAACCGTGCCTTTCTAAGCGGTTGGGAAAATACAACAGCTCCTCACCCAAAAGCGGAATTTCCAAATGTTCCTTCAGCGGTGGGCTGAGGTGGGGAACTGCAGCCCTCAGATGTGTGGGAGCCTCTCCATCTCCACAGCGTCTCCCGGCATGTGGGAGCCAAAAGGCACCTCCGCCTCGGCATTCCGCCTCAGAAGACTCCGGGCTCAGTTTCGGTAAGTTGGGAAGGAGAAGAAACCCCCCGCCCTGCAGGTCCAGGCCTGCCCCTCCTTCCCCTCCCCAAAACCTTGGCCGGACCTGCACCAGCTGCGGCCCCCAAAAAGCGCTCACCGCCCCCAGCCGGGGGTCATTTAGTGCCCTTCATTAGCTAGCTAATGGCCCCACACTTAGCATGAGCTAACAGCCCCACCCATCATCATTAATTAGTTAATAGCCGGGGGGTAGGGAAGGTTGATGAAGGGAGAGAGGCAGCTGGGGGGCCACGTGTGCTTCTTCCAGAGCAGATCAGGCCCTGCAGGGCTGGGAGAGGAGCCACCGGGCACAAATTTGGGGTGTCAGGGAGGTGGTCTCAATGTCATATAATGCTGTTCATTCGATAGTATTTATTGAGCGCTTACTATGTGCAGAGCACTGTACTAAGCGCTTGGGATGAACAAGTCGGCAACAGATAGAGACAGTCCCTGCCGTTTGATGGGCTTACAGGCTAATCGGGGGAGACGGACAGACAAGAACAATGGCACTAAACAGCGTCAAGGGGAAGAACAGTGTCACATGTCACCCCACCCCCCGTACCAGGACGACGTAAAGGCAAAATTGAAAACACTGTTATGGGTGTAAATGGCAGGTATATCAGCACAACCTGAAGAGAGATTTTACATGGCCATGTACAGTAAGGATTTAGTCACTCTGCACACAGATTTTGCCTCTAGGCCCAGGCAAATGTAAACTCGAATATTTACTCTCTGAGACTTGAATTGCAAGTGGTAAATTTGCCCATTTTCCCACATCCTTCACAACAGTATCAACTGCCATGTCTTGCTGTACTGCTCCAAATTTTCAACCACGATACAATCTTCGTTTTGCAATTTGGCATCTAGTGCAACTAGATGACTCCTGGAAAATCAGAACATTTGCTAAGTTATATATGACAACATTTTGGAAGCCCTGGAGAGTCAGGGGGCCCCAGATTCACTTACCAATACTAATAGTGCTTTGGTATTTCTCAGCAATAAATCAATTAATCTACAGCATTTATTGAGCCCCTACTTAGTGCAGAGTGCTGATTTGAGAGGGTTCAAAAGAAGTAAAATGTGTTCTCTGCCTTCAAGGGTTTACATTTTAAGGAAGGGGGTGGAAAAATAATTGTTTATAAGTAGTGGAAGATGGACAAAAATCAACAATAAAATAGGTTGTGTAATGTGAATGTCAGGATGACATAAATAATTGAATATAGTGGTAATAATGCTATTTATTGAGCACCACTGAATGCAGTGCACTGCACTAAATGCTTGGAAAGTACACCAGAAGTGCAGAACATGTCCCAGTCCATGACAAGTTCACACTCTAATGGGTGAGGCAAACAATTGAAAATATATAAATGCTGATAAAGGGTAGAAATGTGTAAGCGCTAAAGATAGCAGTTAGATTGATGTGACTTGGATTGTTGGAGTTTAAGGAAGACTTTCTGGAGGATGTGGGATTGTAGGAGGATTTTGCAGATAGGGAGGACTGTAATCTGGAAGATAGAGAGGAGGAGTTCCAGGCTGGGGGGAAATCATGACTAGGGTAGAAGGATGGGGTGACAAGGACAAAATACAATTAAAAGGTGAGATTGGGTGAAGAGAAGAATGTGAGTTGGGAATAGCTGATGAAGAGAACCAAAATGTAAGATGGAGAGAGCTTTGCAGCACTGTGAAACCAATGTCAAGGAATGAAATAGAGATTAGTCACAGGAGATTTTTGAGGAGTAGAGAGACATGTGCTGAGTGACATTTCAGGAAGATGATTCAGCAGTGTGTAGTACAATCTGCAAGGAGGGAGAGGCTGAAGACAGGGAGGTCCGTGAAGGACTGGTAATCTAACTCTTATAGTCGGTGTGCTGTTCAAAATGTTTTGGAGGAAGAACCGGCAGAATTAAACAATTTTACTGAGTGTGAATCTGAGAGACAGCGAGGATACAAGGACAATGCCAAGGTTTCAGTTTAGTAGAACAGAGGCTAGGATGTTATTGACAAAGATGGGAAAGTTAAGAGGAGGAGAGAATTAAGAAGAGAAGATGAGAAGTTCAGTTCTAAACATATTGAATTTAAGGTGTCTGTGACATCAGTCAAAGAAAGCTTTCCAGACTCTGTATTGTGTTTAAGCGGGTTTGTCAGAGACATTTATTTCTACTAGCGCAAGTAGAGAGCAGTGGTTGATGGGCAGAGTTTCTTTTACCAGTTGAGGTCAGCTCAACTCCAAGTGATGCAAAGTTGCTTTATACATAGCAGCTCAGTGGAAAGATTACGGGTTTAGGAGTCAGAGGTCATGGGTTCTAATCCCAGCTCTGCCACCTGTCAGCTCTGTGACTTTGGACAAGTCACTTAATGTTGGTATTTGTTAAGTGCTCACTATGTGCAGAGCACTGTTCTAAGCGCTGGGGTAGATACAAGGTAATCAGGTTGTCCCACTTGAGGCTCACAGTCTTAATCCCCATTTTACAGATGAGGTAACTGAGGCACAGAGAAGTTAAGTGACTTGACGACAGTCACACAGCTGACAAGTAGCAGATCTGGGATTCGAACCCTAGACCTCTGACTCCCAAGCCCGTGCTCTTTCCACTGAGCCACACTGCTTCTCATTACTTCTTGGTGCCCCAGTTACCTCATCTGTAAAACGAGGATTATGACTGTGAGCCTCATGTGGGACAACCTGATTACCCTGTATCTACCCAGCGCTTAGAACAGTGCTTGGCACATAGTAAGCACTTAACAAATCCCAACACTATTATTATTATTACTACAGCATCTGAGCTTCATCCATGCTCAAAGAACACAATACAAGATATATAGTCTAAGAAAAGTAGCATTAAATTTTGACTCTGTTAGCTGGCCAGGGGTCCTGACCTTGCTCCTTCGTGCCTTAAGACCGTGGCAGGCCAAGCTCCCTGATAAGGCAGACATTTGGACAGGATGAAACAAAGGAGGGGAAGATATGTGATGTGCCCACTTTGAGTAAATGGAGGCTTGGCCAGACAAAATGGAATCCAGGCCTACAGATCCATCACATTCTATCCCTTGGTATCCTACCACTCCTAGGGACACTAGTCACTGGAATTATTCTTGTTCATTTAAACAAGATGAGTAGGAGAAAATCAAGTGGGCCTAGAGGCAAACCAGCTCAGAGGGAATGGTCTGAAGAGAGGGGCCAAATGGAAGGTCCAGACCACTGTGCTTCCACACATCCATACACATTGAAGGCACATCTCCAAGAAGTGTTCTCTGAATAAGACCTCCTCTCCTCTTCTCCCACTACCTTCTGTGCCGCTCGTACTTGCTCCCTCATTCATCCTCCCTCCCATTGCCACGGCACATACAAACACACCTGTACATATATGTAATTTATGTATTTATTTATTTACCTATTTATTTATATTAATGTATGTCTCCCCCTCTAGACTCTGAGCTCATTGTGGGCAGGAATTTGTCTATTTGTTGTTATATGGTACTTTCCCAAGTGCTTAGTACAATGCTTTGCACACAGTAAGCGCTTAATAAATGATTGAATGAATGAATCCAAGTTTAGGAGTACTGAGGAAGAAGGAAATGTTAGATTGGATAGCTGGAGAGAGGTTGGGGCTAGAGAGGTAGATTTAGACATCATTTTCCTAGAGGTAGTAGCTGAGGTCATGTGATTGAGTGAGTTCCCTAAGAGAATGAGTGTAAAGTGAGTAGGGGGACCCAGAACAGATGTTTGTGGAACCCCCATTGTTAGGGGATGAGAGGTAGAAGAAGACGCATTCAGTGAAACTGTGAAGAATTGGTCAGGGAGGTTGGAGAAGTACCTGGTGAGAATTAGGCTTATCTTTCAAGTGTCTTTCAATACCATGGATTCCACAAAACCATCACTATTAAAACTGATTCAAGAAGAATTAATCCCAGGTCCCTAGCAGTGTTGTTAAAAATAGATTGGCAACAGCTTGTTAGAGAAAAGAGGTGGGTATAGAAGCCCAGAACTACCCTGGGACACACGGGCTTTACACATTGGATGAGCGGAAATCAGGAACTGTTATTCCCCAGATAATTTTGTGTAAGGAATTATCATGTGTCCTTACAACAGTGATTTCTCATTCAGAAGAGAAAACCAAGGTCAAACTACCAGAGAAGCAGAGATGGGATGATGTGAGAAGCAGGGTGGCCAAGTGGAAAGAGCACAGGCCTTAGAATCAGAGGACCTGGGGTTTTTTCCCAGCTCTGCCACTTGTCTGCTGTGTGACCTTGGGGCAAGTCACTTCACTTCTCTGTGCCTCAGTAACCTCATCTGTAAAACAGGGGTGAGACAGTGAGCCCCATGTCAGACATAGACCGTGTCCAACCTGATTGTGCTGTATTTACCCAGTGTTTAGTTCAGTGCCTTGCACATAGTGAGGACTTAACAAATGCCATTAAAAAAATATTATGGCAGGGCTGGGCGACCCCAGAAGGTATAAAGGCATCTACCAAGTGAATTGTAGGGTAAATTACTCTTTTTCTTCTTCACCAGAGGGGGTGGAGGGAGATGGATCTCTGGCCCACTCGTACCTCTGCCCTCTGGTGGTATCCCGCAGGAATCTATCAAATCCCAGAAGCTCCACCCTGTGCCCTGGCATCACAGGCATTTGCCCCGACCCCTGGGGAGACGTAGTATGTCCCGACTGATGGCCATTTTAAAATAGTATATTGTTTGTGATCATTTAACAAGAACATTTTGTACTTCTTACATTTGACACAGTCCATGTTCCACATGGAGCTCACAGTCTTAATCCCCATTTTACAGATGAAGTTATTGCGGCGCAGAGAAGTTGAGTTACTTGTCCAAGATCACCAGCAGACAAGTGGCAGAAACTAGGTCCTATGACTACCAGGCTGTGCTCTTTCCATTAGGCCACACTGCTTCTGCTCTCCCAACCCTCTAACCCCAGGGTGCTTCCTCCCACCTATGAACATCTGAACCACTGCAGCTCCTAATTTTCTCCCATCATCCTGTATTTTTTTTATGGTATTTGTTAAATGCTTACTGTGTGCTGGCCACTGTACTAACCGCTGGGGTAAATACAAGCTAATTAGGTTGGGCACAGTTGATGTCGCACTTAGGGCTCATAATCTTAATACCCATTTTACAGATGACCTGAGGCCCAGAGAAGTTAAGTGACTTTCCCAAGGTCACACAGCAGATAAATGGCAGAGCTGAGATTCAAACTCAGGTCCTCTAATTCCCAGGCCCTTGCCTTGTCTATTTCTAGCTAAATGGTAATGTGGGAGTCTCAGAAAGCCCAAGATAACATCATTTTATTTTGTTAGTCTAAACTTACTTGTACTAAATTTCAGGGAACACTTTACACATATAGAATCCTTCATCTTGGCAGTATAACCTAAACTGGTTGTCAAGAAAAGAGCAATCATGAGTATTAAGTAGGTCCCTCTAGACTTCAAGTTCACTGTGGGCAGGGAAAGTGACTAGCAACTCTGGTATACTATAATCTACCAAGTGCTTAGTACAGTGCTCTGCACACAATAAGTAATCGATAAATGATTGATTAAGTATGCATGGTGCTACAAAATTCCTAACCTCATGTTACACACAAAAAACTCAATATGTTTAAACAGAGGAGAAATAGCAGTTACTTTGACCATATGTGTTTATTTAATAGAAATAAAAATGCAAAAGATTGTTTTAAAAATATTAATTTTCAAAAGGTGGATTAGAAACAACATGACTGGTTTTGTTCCCTCATACTAAGGGTTTGGTCAGTCTTGACTACTGTAACTTGATCCTTCAACTAAATCAGAAAATTCTTTTTCTGTATTAGTTTTTTTCATAGACACCAATTCAGATTCTTATGCAATGGAGAAACAAATTCCTACCTTAACAGGGCAACGTAACAGGAATTGTTTATCTGTATCAGCAACCCTTTAGTAAAAATCAGAAAAGAGAGAAGTCAAGGAGGACACATTCCAGGTAATAAATACCTGGTCAAATGTTTGAAAATTACACTGGGAAAAGTAATAATAATAATGTTGATATTTGTTAAGCGCTTACTATGTGCAGAGCACTGTTCTAAGCGCTGGGGGAGATACAGGATGATCACGTCAACCCACGTGAGGCTCACAGTTAATCCCCATTTTACAGATGAGGTAACTGAGGCACAGAGAAGTTAAGTGACTTGCCCACAGTCACACAGCTGACAAGTGGCAGAGCCGGGAGTCGAACTCATGACCTCTGACTCCGAAGACCAGGCTCTTTACACTGAGCCACGCTGCTTCCTTTTAGTACAAAGTATAAATACTAAGGCCTGCCACTCTGTATTCAAGGAAATTTTTCTTGAAAACTGTGTACATGGAAAAGGAACGTACTCACTGAATACCAAGGATGTAAAATTCAAGCAGTGTTTGGTACACAGCCATTTAGCATTAAGCATTTCTGTTGTCTTTAGTCTGGCATTGTTCCTAGTAACTGAGCATTAGTAAGGAAGTATAGTTAACAGTCTCTGTGTTTAGAGATAATAGGGAGACCAATCTACAGCTGAGCTATTTCTCCATTCAAAAGTGCTGCCAGTTCTTTCTTATACAATGCCAGCATTTATCAGCAGCTACTGTTATGCACATTTCAGACTGCAGGTTGAAAACTGGCCTCCGTTTAAATAGTTTGACAGACTTAAGTGAAAATACGTTTCAAACATGTGTAAAAATGAGTGCTTACTGTGTGCAGAACACTGTACTAAGCACTTGGGAGAGTAAAATGTAACAATAAGCAGACATATTCCCTGCCCACAACAATTATTATTATTATTATTAAGCACTTGGGAAAATACAATATAACAATTTACCAGACACATTCCCTGCCCACAATGAGCTTACAGTCTAGAGCACTGTACTAGGCGCTTGGGAGAAAAAATAGAGTTGGTAGAGACGTACTAGTTGTTTCATTAGAAGATCAGGTAAAAAATGTACAGTCGGAGGAGTGATCCTTAAGGGCAATTCTTATTCTAATGTAAGGCTTACTTATTCAAAAGAGTTCCTTCTGGCCTACTGAGATAACCAGTGGCTGAGTCTGACCATCGGAACCCTTCCAAGAAGAGGGCAGCCTGCTATGGAGATGCAAACACAGCTGGCAAGAGGGAGCCTCACTACAGTGCTCTGTCCACTGCAAAAGCTCAATAAATACCTTTGATTAATCGATTGATGAGATTCTGGTCTATTCTAATAATAATCATTGTGGTGTCTGTTAAGTGCTTACTATATATCAGGCACTGTACTAAGTGCTGGGGTAAATACAAGCAAATCGGCTTGCACACAGTCCCTGTCCCATGTGGGGCTCACGGGCTCAATCCCCATTTTACAGATGAGGGAACTGAGGCCCAGAGAAGTGAAGTGACTTGCTCAAGATCACCAACCACCAAGTGTTGGAGCTGGGATTAGAACCCACGACCGCCTCACTCCCAGGCCCGGGCTGTAGCCACTACACCATGTTGCTTCTCTCTATCCAAGCAACCGTTAAAGCCCAAGAGTAGGGAAAGAGCATGGCTTGGGAATCAGGGGTCGTGGGTTCTAATCCCGGCCCTGCCATTTGTCAGTTGTGTGACTTTGGGCAAGTCACTTAACTTCTCTGTACCTCAGTTACCTCATCTGTAAAATGGGGATTAAGACTATGAGCCCCACGTGGGACAATCTGATTACCTGGTATCTACCCAGCGCTTAGAACAGTGCTTGGCACATAGTAAGCGCTTAACAAATACCAACATTATTATTATTATAATTATTAGTGAAGTTTAAAACAGTGAGAAGGATGGGTGGAAAAAAGGCTACAAATGTACCCTTCTCTTTAAGATGTTATTGTTAGTGTTATTTTAACATTTATGAATTACCCACAGTGGGATAGATGCTGAATTAGGCATGTACAAGGCACAGTTCTGTTCTCACTAAGCTTGCACCCTAAAGAAAGAATTGCTGGCAAGGAATTAAAGGTCAACAGAGGAGCAACAGCAGGAGAAGCTGATTCTTGCCTTAGTCCTAAACGTTCTGAAAAGAGCATGTTCCCTCTGCTGACGCATCTCCGGCAGAGGAGGCCACACCTTTTCTGGTTGGCAGCAGACACAGAAATATCCAGCTCAGGCTCCGCTCCGCTGCATTTGGCTGCCCAAGGCCAAGATTAGGAAGCTCTGGGCTTGGTTTTGATGGACAGTTTGTCTCAGGAGAGTGCTGAATCGGTTAAAAACGTAAGAGACTTTTTCTTTATTGATGAGGAATAGCAAATCCTGTGGGCCACTGGCCAGCTGGAGGTTAGCTGGTTGTGGACTCATGTCACCCTTTAACATATCCAGCGACAAGGGCCCTGATCTTGAAACCTGTTTTTGGCAGATGATTGAGGAGGACGTGGGATAAGCCAGGTAATGCTCACCTGTCAAAATGTGCCAGACTTGCAATCCCAAAAGAAGGGGGAATGAAATCCAATTGAATTTCTAAAAGCTTTATAAAGTTTAGAGAGTGAAATAATCTTCAGATTGGAAAAAGATTCACATTGAGGTGTGATAATTGGTATTTGTTAAGCATTTTCTACATGCCAACTACCATACTAAATAATGACGATGCGTTTGTTTTTGCCTACCACATGTATTTACAGAGCACCCTCATTTTGCTTCTCTCATTTTTGCCCTTAAAATAAATAATCCTGTGAGGGAGGTAGAAAGGCACGTTATAATTATCCCCATTTTGCAGGTGAGTAAACCAGAGTGCAGAGAGGTTCAGTGATCTGCCTATAGTCACATAGCAGGTCAATGGCAGAGCTCAAACTCGAACTCAGATCCTCCGGCTTTCACACCTGTGTTCTTCCACTATACCACACTACCTCCCCATAGTGTTTGTGTTTGATGTGGCAAATTTGTATTAAAAGAGTTTTTCCCATGTGAGAAATCAGATATTGAGAATATCTGTATACTTTGAAAATTAAAATATCTAGAATCTAAGTACCCACCATTGCCTACTTAGGTCTTCAACTATCGGGGTTGAAGTCATGATTTGTGGACTCTACTCTGAGCCTCTTTTTTCAAGAGGCGGCATGACCTAGTGGAAAGAGTCCAGGCCTGGGAGGTAGAGCACCTGGGTTCTAGTCCCAGCTTCACCACTTGCCTGTTGTGTGACCTTGGACAAGTCATTAACTCCTCTTTGCCTCAATTTCTTCATCTGTAAAATGGGGACTAAGTACATATATTCCCTCTTACCTAGCCCATGAGCTGCATGTGAGACAGGGACTGTGTCTGCCCTCATGATCTTGTATCTACCCTGGTGCTTAGAATAATAATAATAGTAATGATATTTGTTAAGTGCTTACTATGTGCCAAGCACTGTACTAAGTGCTGGGGTGGATACAAGCACATCCGCTTGAATGCAGACCCTGTCTCACGTGGGGCTCACAGTCTCAATCCTCATTTTATAGATGAGGTAACTGAGAGACAAGGAAGTAAAGGGATTTGTCATACAGCAGAAATGTGGGGGAGCCTGGATTAGTACAGTGCTTGGCACATAGTAAGCACTCAATAAACATGACAATTATTATTATTGTCTTAGATTGGTAATAAGATCTGAAAGTTTTCAAGCAGGGCTTCAAAGGCCCAAAATCAGGTTATTTTGACTTAGCTCTGGGAAGCTTTCCTGTCACTCCTTCGTCCTGATCTGCTTGCTCCTACCTAAAAGCCCTGTCCCCTTTCCACCTTCTGAAAATAAAGAGCTGAAAACTACTTCTAATTTAATAATTCTATAATAATAATAATTCTATTTATTTTGATGGTATTGATACCTGTCTACTTGTTTTGTATTGTTGTCTGTCTCCCCATTATAGACTGTGGGCCTGTTGTTGGGAAGGGATTGTCTCTATCTGTTGCCAAACTGTACTTTCCAAGAGCTTAGTATAGTCCTCTGCACACAGTAAGCACTCAATAAATACGAATGAATGAATGAATAATGAAAACTAGGGAATGGCTAGATTCCATTCTAGCTCTGCTAGTGACTAAGTTCGTGAACTTAGATAAGTCCCTTATCCTCTCTGGGCCTTGGATTTGCCTTGTGGTCAATGTTATTCCTCCAAATGAGGGAATACGTAGGAAAAATTATAACAATGAAGATGGTATTTATTAAGTGCTTACTATGTGCTGAGCAATGTGCTCAGCCATTGGATTGGATATAAGATACCGGACTTACATTCCAAGAGGAAGAGAGAACAGGTATTTTTATCCCATCTTATAGATGTGGAACCTGAGGAACAGAGAATTTAAGTGATTTGCCCAAGGCAATGGAGCAGGAAGGTGGCTTGATTACACAGAAGCATCCCTCAGGTCATAAAGCTTGCTTACTCTTGCCTGCCTCTCCATTCTTAGCCCCGTTTTAGTAGCTATATAACTTCTCTTGAGCATCATTGTCAAAATTGTTTACTGAGCACTTATATTAAATACAATGCTATACTAAGTGCATGAGAAGCAGTGTGGCTTAGTGAGTGAATACAGCAGGCCTGGGAGTCATAAGGTCATAGGTTCTAATCCCTACTCTGCCACTTGTCTGCTGTGTGACCTTGGGCAAGTCACTTAACTTCTCTGTACCTCAGTTACCTCATCTGTAAAATTGGGATTCAGACTGTGAATACTATGTGGGATATGGACTGTGTCCAACCAGATTAGCATGTATCTTCTCCAGTGCATAGTACAGTGCCGGGCACATAGTAAGTGCTTAACAAATACCATAAAAAAAATATGACTGTGCCCGCCAAAAAGTTGAATGAAAACTGTTACCTGCCTATGGGTGTCTCACAGTCTAAGAGGAAAAAACTGGCAGGAACAATTAACAACGAAAGATTAAGAATTCAAATGGCCCTAAAGCAGGGAATTTTCAGTGGGGTACCCTGAATGGAAAGCATGAAGGATTTTCTGGGCACAGAGTTGAAGATAATACCTTTATGTGGCATTTTCCAGTGCTTAATAATTATTGAGGAGAAGTAGGGATTAGGAAAAATAAGGCCCGTGGCCCATTCAACAATTCAAGATGTTTTGCCGAAGTGGAATAGCTCACTCTCAGCAACCTAGGCCCATGGGAGATTCATAAATAGATGTGCTAATAATGTGAAGTTCCCAAATTTCTTGGATGATTCTGAAGGAGTTGAATTCTGCAAAACGACTGTAATGTAAACCCATGACACCAAAAACCCTGCTCCTTGGAGTTTCTTACTGTTAAAAAGAAAACTGTGCATCAGAAAAATGTCACTAACTAAACATCTCTCATATATATGCCTTTCTTTTTTTACTTGAGATTTTAGAAATAAGGAAAATTATGGAACATGAAGCTATTTCGTTTTCTACAAATGACTGAGTGGAGTGGGCCATATTGTGTGCACCACACTATCCTGGCCATAAATAGTGCTGGTGAGAGTGTGTAGGAATGTGGGGAAGGGTTGAGCCTAAACAAGTGACTGTGTGGGGGTGGGTATATTTGAGTGTGAACATTTGAGTGTTGGAGGATGGGAAAGGAAAGGAATCCAAAGGGAATTCAGCCCAAGAGCAAGCAAATAGAGGAAAATTGCCTTCACATCTGTTGTCCGCAATAGAGCCTGCAGAATGAGTGTCAGGTAGGGCCAGTTACAGGTATTTGGTGGGAAAATTAGCATGCGCTCCCAGCTAACATTTTAAGCAACACTTTGTGGAAGTCCATTCACAGAGCATTTCTCCATCGCCACCACCATCACCACCCCAACCCTACCGCCCTCCAACTGCCCCTGAATCCAACTTGCTTCATGGCCACCTCTCAGCCAGCTCTCCTGGCAACACAGCTCTGATGCCCCAACCAATGGATCACGTCTGTTCCATCTTTGCCGGGGCAGCGCCTTCACCATCTTTGAGAACAGCCACACGTCACCATCTTTAGGAAGTTGGGATCCAGCAGGAAACAGCAGAAGCTCAGTAGAAGGGAATACGAGGGGGGCTTTAAGACTTTAAGGCGTCCAGGAGCTGTTTTCTTTTGTTACCTGCTCTGCTTGCCACTGGGCTGCTACTTTCCCACTGGGTTCCAGCGAATATTTATTTGTGTGTGTTAAGAAAGTAGTAGTTAAGCTTAGTGAGAATTAGTCAATACTTAGATTAATCCCTGGTAGTAAACTAAGCACTTTCATACGCTCCCTAGGGCATTGTTGCCCAGTATGTAAAATGTGGATAAGATGGATTAAGTAGTCTTTATGATCTAGAAGAGTGTCCGCTCCTCCCAAAGTGCTTAATTTCCTCTCAGGGAATAAGCTACAGCCTTGGGAAAATTAAGCGCCGCATTAATAACGCTAATGATGAAATTCCCTTCATTTTTATGATCAAAGGGAAGATGTGAGAATGATAGAGAGAATGTCTCTGCATCCGTTTAATTTAATATACCTCTGTTGTGAATAAAACAAATGAGTGCAGAATAATCAGTACAAGAAAGTAACATTCTCCATATGCTTGTGTGCTTTTTTCAAAATAGGCAAAATTTATAGATATGAATGTAATTAAGAATTCTTTTCTCTTCCCACCCCCAGTTTTTCTTTCAAAGTGAGTTCAAAAGGGGTTTGTAATGACAATTTAAGAGCCCACAGTTGTATTCCTGCTTTAGACCGTAGACTTCTATGGTTTTTTAAAACTTGTTTATTTTTAAATGTCACAATAATGCATTTTGAACATCTGGGATTTTCTTTAATTGAAAATTGACACAATTTGGGGTAGAAAACTGAGCACTACAGTGACCTTGGTGCGTGGCATTTCTCATGCCATGACATCAAACCCTTAAAAACCCAATGATTAACTGAGTCATTTGGGCAAGCTACTCTAGAGTCAATAATTGTCATCTCACGGTTCATGCACATGGGAATAATATTGTGAGTAAATGAGGAAATTATCCCAATAATTTGGGCCCAATGCACTTTGGCCTCACCATTATATTTTAGGCAGATAGTGTGTCTTTGAAAAAGCACCTCCAAATAATGATCCAGAAATTTGGCTTGATGTGTTTAACTTTGGTCCACAATACCAAGACAAAGGGGTATCCATGGAAGCTAAGAGGTCACAGGTTTAACAC
The DNA here is from genome assembly GCF_004115215.2 of Ornithorhynchus anatinus. Classification (NCBI taxonomy): domain Eukaryota; kingdom Metazoa; phylum Chordata; class Mammalia; order Monotremata; family Ornithorhynchidae; genus Ornithorhynchus; species Ornithorhynchus anatinus. Next base: position 25,146,866 of record NC_041733.1, on the reverse strand, counting down.
AAATAAACGGAAACAATTTTTCATATAGTGGGTGGTAAGCAACCACAGGAAATCACAGAGGCCAAAAGAATCCAGTAGTTTGAAGAGGGATTTGGGTAAATTCCCAGACAAGTTGTCCACAATGGATCATTCGAGGAAAGTTAGTGATGTCAGTTGGAAGCTGGATGGATCAGTGGTCTGACCCAGGACTGACACTTCTTATGGTCTCATCTTCCAGACAAGAAGGAAGCACTCTTAAATTCTGCGTCTCAGTCTTGTTTACTTTGGGACTTAAGGGAAGTCAGTTTAAACTCCAATTCTTCAGTTTCCCCAAGTGTCTTCCTTCTTGAAAATAAGGTGATAATGAACAGTTGTCTCTTTATAGTGTACTCTCCCAAGCGCTTAATACAGTGCTCTGCAAATATTAAGGGCTCAATAAATATGATTGTATGACTGAATGAACATTTTAAAATTCCTCAAGGGGCATGGGCTCTTTAAGTGCAATTGTTATTGTATAGCTCCAGGGTCACTCGGAGCATATAGGCCTTGGTTTGATTCCGGATGCCTTCCATGAGCCATTCACCTTAGGCCCTTTTATTTCCATCATCTTCCTAGCAATTAATATGGAGCCATGTCCCAGTTTGTACTCAATAAAAATTACTTCATGAGGAGATGGAAGAGATTAATTTTCTGTGAAGAGTTTTATTGAGTTTGCTCTCATAATGGGTCTCTGGTTCCTGAAAGTCACAATGTTTCAAATCTCTCATATAGAAACATTTATGCAAGTGGTCAATCTAAAGCCAAAGAGACAAAAGAGTTAAATATTAAGGTTGTCAAGTTTTTCAATCAATTTTGAGTTAAAACAAAAAAAATCCATCCAAAAGACTTCTCATCAGTCAGTGAGTGATAGGACTCATTAGCCAAGTCTGTGGGAATCAAACCCAAAATTTATTTGAAAAACAAAAATTTGTTCCCAGCACAAAATTTCCAGGCTCATTTTAAATCCAAAACAAGGGAGGAAGGCAAGGGAGGATGGTTGCAATCCATTTTTCGTGCCCTTGTAATCAAGGTCCTTTTGGTGAATGACTGTTTCCTAGGATTTGGCTCCTGATTGTCCTGGGAATCTGCCTGAATAATGAATTGTAATTATGAAGCCTTTACTGTGTGCAGAGCACTCTACTAAGTGCTTGGGAGAGTACAACACAGCAAAGTTGATAATACATTCCCCGCTCTCAATAAGCTTACTGTCTAGAGGGGGAGACAGACAATAATATCAATAAATGAATTATGGATATGAACATAAGTACTGTGGGGCTGAGGGAAAGGTGAATAATGCAGAAGGAAATGGGAGAAGGGGAAACGAGAGTCTAGTTGGGGAAGGCTTTTTGGGGGATATGTGCCTACAGAAAGGCTTTGAAGGTGAAGGTAACCGCTAAAATCCACCCTTTCCTCTCCATCCAGACAGCCACCACATTAGTATAATTACTGCAACAGCCTCCTTTCTGACCTCCCAACCTCCTGCCTCTCCCCACTCCAGTCCATACTTCACTCTGCTGCCTGGATTATCTTTCTCCAGAAACGTTCAGGGCATGTCACCCCCAATCCTCAACAATCTCCAATGGTTGCCTGTCAACCTCCATACCAAACAAAAACTTATTGCCATTGGCTTTAAAACTCTCCATCATCTTGCCCCCTCCTACCTCACTTCCCTTCTCTCTTTCTACAACCCAGCCTGCACATTTTGCTGCTCTGGTGCTAACCTTCTCACTGTGCCTCGATCTCACCTGTCAAGCTGCTGACCCCGGCCCACGTCCTACCACTGACCTGGATCGCCCTCCCTCCTCAAATCTACCAGACAATTGCTCTCCCCCTCCTTCAGAGCCTTACTGAAGGCACATCTCTTCCAAGAGGACTTCCCAGACTAAGCCCCACTTTTCTTCATCTCTCACTCCCTTCCACGTCACCGTGAATCGCTCCCTTTGCTCTTGCCCCCCCTTCTCACCCCATAGCATTTATGTACAGATATGTAATTTGATTTATTTATATTGATGTCTTTTACTTGTATTGATGTCCGCCTCCCCCTCTAGACTGTGAGCTCATTGTGGGCAGGGATTGTCTCTCTTTATTGCTGTACTGTACTTTCCCAAGTGCTTAGTAGTGCTCAGTAGAGTGCTCTGCATACAGTAAGCGCTCAGTAAATATGATTGAATGAATAAATGAATGAATGAAGGTGGGGAGAGTGATATGAAGAAATCTGATATGAAGAGATCAAGGGAGGCTCTCCTTGAGTGTACACTCTGATTGCTGTGATGTTGAGCCTCCATACCCCTAAATCACATAGAATAGAGCGATGAAAAAGTAAGGTATTAAGTTTCAAGTTAAACTTTGCATGCCAATGGACAGGGTGCTTTTACATGAAAAAAGTAGACTAATCCTTAATTTGCATTTTAGATTACTTCTCTTTGCTGGGGTGGTTTGCACTCTCTCTGTCCAATGATTTTTGAATACCTCCATCATCATTTTATTCTTTCCTTCTCCCTCCCTTGCCACCCTACTCCTCTCTATCCCGTGCCATAGTAACAAGACAATTATGAGAGCAAGAGGGAAGAAGAAAAAGGTACATGAACAAAAGATAAATTCCCTTTAGGGCCCACAAATTATGAGGCTCAAAAGCAGGACAGGGAAACTGCCCAGAAATAGAAAATGTCTGTCAATCAGGCACATGTACTGAGGTCAGATTACCTGGGGATTACTATTAAACTGCTCTGTAAACTCTCCCCTTAGCTGAATTGGGGTATTTCAGTCAATCAGTCAATCATATTTATTGAGCACTTACTGTGTGCAGACTACTGTACTAAGCAATTGGGACAGTACAATATAACAGAGTTGGTTGACATTTCAGCAGAGGTTTGTTTGGCTTCAGGCTCTGTTTCTACTAGGAAAATCCTTTCAGAAACCACTCTTTCCCTGTGCCGACTCAACAATAAATTCCTATCAACACAGCTTCCAACTGTAAACAGAACAGACCTTATTTTATATGATAATTCTATTTTATATGTAGCATTTCATTTGCTATGTGCCTTATTCCATTATTTTTAGATCATCTGGGCTGGGTGATATGTAAATCATAGCCTATCAGATTTAAATTATCTGTCTACTTTTGGTGAAGTAACCTCTAAATTTGGTTCCCTAATTTTACAAGAATGGTACTGTATTTGAAACTTTTGCAACTATAGTCATTTGCAAGTTTAAAGATTAGGCCAGAACAATTACAAACCTAGCAAAGCAGTGGAAAGAATAAGCAGGTTTTAATGGATTCTAATCCCACTCAGCCGCTTGTCTCCTGTGTGACCTTGGGCAAGTCACTTCATTTCTCTGGACCTTAGTTGCCTCATCTGTAAAATGGGGATTAAGACTGTGAGCCCCCGGTGAGACAGGAACTGTGTCCAACCCTATTTGCTTGAATCCACCCCAGTGCTTAGTACAGTGCCTGGGACATAATAAGCACTTAACAAATACCACTGTAATGTCAAATGCACTGCTGGGCTGAAGGGATAGCAACAGTGACAGTGTCTACAGGCATCGTTGGTTGGGGGTATTGTCACTGTTCCCTCCGCTGGGTGATGGTAGTGAAGGAGGTGGTGTCGAGTGACATAAAAATGGGGGGGGGAGGGGCGATCCCTTTAGCATCACCCCCTGATGCTTTCCTCATTTTCGCTAGTCCAAAAATTGCAGTCTGGTTAGGTTCTTGCCAAAGCACACAGGGGACAATGGCAGAGAAGATGCACAGGTGTGTGTGGTTGGGAGAGGAGGTAGGCCACAGGCCTGTCTGTGATAGGACTAGGCAAGACATTTCATTGTTCTTAGTTATTCTGCAAGTGAACGAATATATCACCAAAAGAGAACAAATATAAATTATCTTTGGAAAATTTACTTGAAAATTTGTTAATGCTTGAAACCTAAAAACTATCAGAAAAACATCAGAATAGCAAAAGAGTAATAAGGCCCCTTCGCTGGTGGTTCCAGGCCATAGTTCACACCTCCCACCACCAACAACACAAGACACTAATTCTAGCCTAAAGCAGCAGCTGGGGTGGGGTGGCAGAGGAGGTGTCTAGGTAGCTGCAGTGATTTCTCTGGATGACAGTACCCTTTTTGCCTCAAAGGTGACTCTGCACATGCATTCCCTTAAGAACAAAGGGGAGTGGGGCTTCTCCACCACTTCCCTGTAATCTATCCTTGGCCCAGGCTGAAAGCTAGGGAAGGGGGAAGGATATTGGCTTTGCATGGTGATAGCCATCAGAAGTGGAGCTTTTCCCCATCCACGGGTGGAGTTAGTTGGAAACTCTTGCCTGCCAGAGAATACAAGCCCTTTTTAAAAATTATTTCATTGGTATTTTCTAAGTGCTTTATTCTGTGCCAGGCACTGTACTAAACACTGGCGTAGATCCAAGATAATCAGGTGGGACACGGTCCATATCCCCCACAGGGCTCACAGTCTTAATCCTCACTTTTACAGATGAGGTCACTGAGGCACAGAGAAGTTAAGTGACTTGTCCAAGGTCACATAGCAGACAAGATATCTGCTGGATTAGAACCCAGGTCCTCTGACTCCCAGGCCCTTGCTCTTTCCACTTGGCCTCAGTGCCCATTGTCCTCCGCAACCCCTCTTTGACCACACCCCGCAGCTAGGGCTTGAGGGAATTTATGTCCATTCATTCAATAGTATTTATTGAGCGCTTACTATGTGCAGAGCACTGTACTAAGCGCTTGGAATGAACAAGTCGGCAACAGATAGAGACAGTCCCTGCCATTTGATGGGCTTACAGTCTAATCGGGGGAGACGGATAGACAAGAACAATGGCGATAAATAGAGTCAAGGGGAAGAACATCTCGTAAAAACAATGGCAACTAAATAGAATCGAGGCGATGTACATTTCATTAACAAAATAAATAGGGTAATGAAAATATATACAGTTGAGCGGACGAGTACAGTGCTGAGGGGATGGGAAGGGAGAGGGGGAGGAGCAGAGGGAAATGGGGGGAAAAGAGGTTTAAGCTGCGGAGAGGTGAAGGGGGGGTGGTAGAGGAAGTAGAGGGAGAAGAGGAGCTCAGTCTGGGAAGGCCTCTTGGAGGAGGTGAGTTTTAAGTAGGGTTTTGAAGAGGGGAAGAGAATCAGTTTGGCGGAGGTGAGGAGGGAGGGCGTTCCACGACCGCGGGAGGACGCGGCCCAGGGGTCGACAGCGGGATAGGCGAGACCGAGGGACGGTGAGGAGGTGGGTAGCAGAGGAGCAGAGCATGCGGGGTGGGCAGTAGAAAGAGAGAAGGGAGGAGAGGTAGGAAGGGGCAAGGTAGAGCCTTGAAGCCTAGAGTGAGGAGTTTGCACTGGACTGTGGGCACATGCGATGCCATAGGATGTGGCAGCTAGGAGAATTTTCCATCCACTTCCTCCTCCCTGGGTGAACATGGGATGACTGTTCCAGAGTTAGTTTAAATAAGCCTAGGCTCTCCAGCAGGGACACAAAAATGGGCTCAATAATTTTTCTTGCCAATGAGGTTTACCTATTTAAAAACATCAATGGACAAATATTATCTTTCCAAAACTGTCTTTTGCAATATAAAGATTAAAAAAAAAAAACAGCTGGCAAACTGTCTTCTGTGTTTTTGTTAATTGTTCATTGTTCTCATGGAGACAGAATCCTTCTTTGCCCATATACTGTTGCTTATTTGCTGTGTCAAATTCAGTGTTTCTCCAAAATCACATTAAGGTCTCTCTTTTAACATTTACATTGCACGCAACATGACTTTTGGCCCAATTTAAATAGAGAAACTGACATTGCATTTCAAAATTACATAAAACCCGGATTCCACCATAAACAGCGGCCCAGACATCTCAATTCAGAGAGTTATTTTTCAAGGGTGAATTAAACGAGAATTGCCATGACCTGCCCAAACAAGCAGGCTATACTCTGTGAACCCAGGGAAACTTTCTTGACTCAGGAAAAATCTCCCATTTGCTTTGACACAGGCATACAGGCCCATTATGGGCTTTTAAAACATATCGGCAAAGAACCAAACAAAACAAAAAACCAAGGAAATTTATTGCCTGGTTCTAACTTGCACATTTGTCCCGGCCTCCAAACGTTTCACTTTAGTGCCAACGCATTATCAATAGATAGAAAGTACAGTATTCTTTCCTCTAGGATCCATTAAATCACTGCAGAGGGAGGGGATAGTGGAAATGAGCTTTAGCCCTATTTGTCTGTGCTTGTCCATTCAACCAGAGCCAGGCATTAGAACATCAGGATTTTAGTTTTAATTAGTCTTGAAAAAGAAAAGGTAAAATTTGGGAGCCAATACATACAGTGATTTTGTTTCCTACTTCCTATGAGACAGTAGCATTTTCAGGCCTCATGGAGAAGGGAAGAGATGTTGTCAGGCTTAATTATCGACGGTTAAAGAGCTTTACAGTCAGTCATCCAAAGAAAGGTGTTACCGAAGTGCACAGTAACATCATTATTTCCCTACACTCTTTGCTTTGATCTTTTTCTATTTGGAAACATCCTCTGCCAGCTCTTCAATACTTATTTTAAACCACTCCAAATTACCCATCCTAATGTAGAATGACCATGGTTGTAAACCTTGTTAGGGTCTCCTGCTTTGTACTTTGAACCACACCTAGCTATAGTGACCATATTTCATGTGCTTAAAGTAGGGTGGGAGTTGGGCCAGTGGTTCAAAATTGGCAAGATAAGCAAAGCAGGAAAGCAGACAGAGACGGAATAGAAACAGAAAGAGGAACCCAAAGAGGCTCGGAGGGAAAGAGCCATTTAGAGGAAGAGGTACACCGAAAGACAGAGAGATATAGACAGGCAAGATATGCAAATGACTATGCAATATTCTATAATGTATAATATAATCCTTTGGATTTGAAGAACATGCCTGTATGGGTGTGTTTGTGGCTGAAAAGGCTAATTAATTAAATTGTATTTATTGAGCTCTTACTGTGTGCAGAGCACTGTACTAAGAGCTTGGGACAGTATGATATAAAAATAAACAGACACATTCCCTGCCCACAACGAGCTTACAGTGGAAAAGTTTACAGTCTAGAGGATGAGTTTACAGCTAATATGAGGCTATCACAACCAAATATAGATGTGGATGTACCTGATTTGTATCTAATGCAAGAGTTAAATTCTTGCAGAGCCCTGCATTGTACTGTGGCCAACAGACCAGTACCATGCACATATATGTGCAAAATGGTTTCTTTGCATTCTATCAAGATGGATGTGCTTTGCTCTAATTCCCCAACTGCATTCTAGCCAAAATGGAAGCATTCTCAATGAAAAAACTGAATAGTTGTCCACTGGTGCATTTTTGCATTTGTAGCTCACTGTGCCCGGTACTGTTTTTATCTGTCCCCCTTGGTTGACACAATCTTCCCAAAGCCTCCATTCCAAGACATTCACCTCATTTCCGATTGCTGCACGTGAGCAATCTTGACCTGCCCTCTGCTGTGGCAACCTTCTGTTCACTGCTCTTCCTCCTTTTTCTCTTGTCCTCATTATGACTGAATGTTTCTTCTGTCTACCCTGGTTAGATTTATTTCATTTCAGCTTACAGCTGCATCTAGTTACTCTTAGATGATTGTCTCGAGGACTTTCAGTAGTGCATGCAGCCTGTTGAGTTCAAAGAGTTTCTTGGAGGATAGGAAAAGTATTTTAATCCCTGCATCCAGGCCCCAGTTGCATCCTTCAGTTATGTGGCAAAAGAGGGTAAATTGAACAAAACTCAACCCTTTCAAGGAAATGGCTCAGACAAGACACTCAACTCTAACAATACTAGACAGATATACCATCATGGAATGATCTCGGGGTCACAATGAATTTCTCAGGATATTCAAATTTTCTCAGTAATTGTTTATACCCAGCTGTATTGGTGGTGACAAATATCTTGGTTCTGCTCAATGAACTATAAACACTGAGAAGTTGTGGAAGTGATCTTCCTAGAGATCTTAAAGGTTTAGGATAGTCAGCCATTTACCTTGGATAGGTTATTTGCATTAAGCTTAGTGGCAGGAGTTGACTTGGTCCACCTCAGGAGTTCCCTTCCAAACTATAAATCCTAGGAGTGTGTGAAGAGAAAGGAGAATTTTGATTTCTTTTATTCCAGATACTATTAGAAATTAATTCACCCCTAAGTCACTTTGTATATCATCAGGCCTTTTTAAAGGCATATTCTTTATAGGGAGGGCATTTAGAAAAATGATTTTCTGGAAGTCAGGATTGTACTCTGAATAAATAGAAGGGTCCTTTTAAATTTTATTAACTATACCAAAGAATTCTACCAACCATAATAGGGGTGAGTTAGGATGCAAAGTCAGAATAATGCACATAAGGGTCTGAAGCTTATAAATTCACAGTGTGGGTCAGGGTTTGGGTCTGATTTGATTATCTTGTATCTGCTTTGGCACAGAGTAGCACCTGAACAAACACCGTAATAATTATTGTGATTATCAATTATAGAACTTCGGGCCTCCTGACAGACCCTTCCTTCTCATCCGGAACACATTGCAGCAGCGACTCTCCATCTTGGGCTTGTGCAGTGAGGCCTTCCTCCATCTTGAACACTGATATTTCTTGTGGCTTCTCCCTCCTTGGCCTCTCCCACTCCCCAGAACTCACCCTCTTTGTGAAACTATGTCATCTCTTTTTGTTTCTTCTGTGTCCTGGTAGAGATGTGGAATTGGTATGGGAGGAATAATTGAAGAATGTTCCTGCATTATGTCAAGGAAAAATCTACAGATATGAACCCTTTAAGAACTAAGCTGCTAAGTAAACACAAGGTTTGGTATTGTTTTTATCATTACAACTAAGAGTCAGGGCTTAGTACACTCCTCTGCACACAGAAAGCACTCAGTAAATACCATTGATGATGATAAGAGTTCCATTTTGCAGATATTGAAAACTTTTCACCTCCTACTTAAACTGTGAGCCCCATGTGGGGCAGGGACTGTGTCCAATCTGATTATCTTGAGTTTATCCCAGTGCTTAGTGCAGTGCTTGGCACATAGTAAGTGCTTAACAAGTACCATAATTATTTTCACCTGCCTGGAAAATTTTCACAAGCTGCGTCTGCCCCACACTGGTTGCACAGATCCCAGCCCACATCCAGCATTTTCTATGTCATTAAAGCCAAGTGGGTGGCAGCTGGCAGCATTTCCCTGAAAACAAATTTGGTCAAAGTCCACCCCAAAGCCCAGATTTCCACAAAAGCTAACACGGTGGTCATGGGAGAAAGAGGCGGGGCTAACGAAACATGTTTGAGAACCGTTGGTTGGTTGCCTGTAAACCTCAAGCTCTTAAGCAAAATTGTATTGGTTGAAGGAATTCCAATCCTGGATCGTCTCACTGATGTTTACCAGGTTGCTTGGGCATTTTAAAGGTGTATTTCACATAGAGAAGGCATTCGGGTAATAATTTTCAGAAAGGCAAGAAGCTGGCAGTAAAGAAAATATGGCAACATTAGTCCTAACCAGCTTCAAACTGAGCCTGTGTTTGAGACACAGCTATTCCCAAGTGTCCATATCAGCTGTAATCCATTAGGGAGTGTTTTTGAGGAATAAATGATTGCATCTGACAGCAACATTGAACATGGAAAGGAGTGGACCAAAGGCTCCTAGATTTAAAGTCATTTGATGTTTTGCGTTTCCACCCCAAGGAAAGAAATTCAACTTTAACTCTTTCCCCCTGCCTCTAAGAATATAATGATCTCTTGGGCTTATTTGGGATGGATTTTCTTACTTGTCAGATTGGCATATAATTAACCTACCTATCCTGACTTTACATCTATGGATTTGAGTTTTAGTGGCTCAGTGGAAAGAGCCTGGGCTTCGGAGTCAGAGGTCATGGGTTCAACTTCCGGCTCTGCCACTTGTCAGCTGTGTGACTGTGGGCAAGTCACTTAACTTCTCTGTGCCTCAGTTACCTCATCTGTTAAATGGGGATTAACTGTGAGCTTCACGTGGGATGACCTGATTACCCTGTTTCTCCCCCAGCGCTTAGAACAGTGTTCTGCACATAGTAAGCACTTAACAAATATGAATATTATTATTTCTCTTGGATCTAATAATATGGATATTGAAATTGTATCCATTTTGGTTAATATGGTATTAGCAGCTCCATATTAGCTCTAAAATTAAATCTTTTTTCTTCCTTATAAATCTTCTCTACTTCTTTGCATCCTAAATGTGGGATTCCTAGATAGAAGAGAATATTTTTTTTGGTCCTAATATTTTCTGTGTAGCATTATGCAGGGGATGATAAGGGAATGGTTTTTTTCAGCTAGAGTTTTATTTTTTGATGTCTCTTATTAGTCAGAATGGGAGAAGTGTACTTGACTGCTGTATTGGGAGAACAGAATTGAAACTAGGAAATTGCATGGGTTATGAAAATGCCCTGGATTAAAACCATCCAGCTGCAAAAGATCCCAGAAGAGCAAGACCATGCTCTGAATGTTGGACTGTAGCTGCGTTCAAATGGTTTATTATTTAAGAGTTGCCTTTAACTTGATTCCTTGTAAAAATGCTGTTTGGGATGTAATGTGGTTTGTCCTAATCCTTAAAGAGTTTGTTGTTATTACCTTTATTTGATCAGTGCATAATCTGGTTTTAATTTAATCGCCACAGGTTTCCCAGTAGTAGATGCCAGGTTCCTTATTAAATCCTCTATTTAGTGAAGGGTTTGTGGGGAGGGGAAGGTCTGCAGAGGCATTAGCATGCAGCCAGAATATTTCTTTATAATAGTCATAAAACTGACAGACTATCCTCCTTGATTCAAGATGACACTATAAATACAATGCATGGCTGCAGCAAACACATTTGGAAGGAACATAAACTAGATGTCTTATTAGCAATTTAATGAAACAATCATTGCTACTTGTGTACTCAATACCTACGGGCTTCAAACCGCAACCTTCTGAAAAAAACAAATACAGGCCCTTTCTTCTCTTTGGGAAGAGCAATCAACCTGACTCTGCCCCTAGGTGGGAGGGAGGATGAACTCCCAAGCCTGTGGAGACTTCCCTCCTTAGATTAAAACTAAGTGGTGCGATGTCCTCACTTCCTACGTTGGGTGGAGAAGCAGCGTGGCTCAGTGGAAAGAGCACAGACTTTGGAGTCAGAGGTCATGAGTTCGAATCCCAGCTCTGCCACTTGTCGGCTGTGTGACTGTGAGCAAGTCACTTAACTTCTCTGTGCCTCAGTTCCCTCATCTGTAAAATGGGGATTAAGACTGTGAGCCCCACGTGGGACAACCTGATTCCCCTATGTCTACCCCAGCGCTTAGAGCAGTGCTCGGCACATAGTAAGCGCTTAACAAATACCAACATTATTATTATTATTAGGTAGACCGGGTGTCCCCACAGTATGTGGCCATGACTTTATATCATCTGGGACACCCCTTTGCTAGAAGTGACAGATAGGGTTTATTAGATGGTACCTCCCAAGCCTCCTGGATGGCTGTCCAGGAGAAACACCACCACAGTTCATCCGAGGATCCTGTTGCCATATTGGAGAACCTGTTTGAGGCTGGGAAGACCACTGGTCTGACGCAGTAGTTCAATTCTTATATTTTATGTACTTTTGGTTTTAGGGCCTTATATCAACGGTGGGAGGTGGGGTGGTGCACAGAGAGTGTGTGTTCACTGCAGTTCTGCCTTCAGCCCAGATGCCAACCTTCTTCAGCATCCTCTCCAAAGAGCGTAGAACTCTAGACTGTAAACTCGTCTCTAATCTGTAAGCTCACTGGGCAGGGAATGTGTCTGTGTATTCTTATATTGTATTCTCCCAAGTGCTTAGTATAGTGCCCTGCACACACTAAGTGCTCAATAAATACAACTGAAAGAAACTTACTAGAAGGGAGGACAATGGAACAGGAAAGATCAAGGCTGTTTTCCCTTCCACAGTGCCTGCAGGTGCACTGTAGCATTCTCAGAAAAACCAGACTAGAGGGCAGTTTAAATGCAACCATCAGGAGCCTGAATGCTGGAAAGAGCCACACCCAGCAGCAGGGTTGTGCCCAGCAGAATGCCATGACTGGATTGATCCAACATCATTATCATCAGCAACAACAGTTTTGACTAAAACAAAGCTTTATTCTAGGTCCTGAAAGTAATGGAAAACTGTAACCTCTTCAGTCTGTGGGTTGGGGAAGGATGGCAGGTGGAGACATCGCATTACCACATCGACATGGATGTAGGCATATATAACCCCAGCCCTGCACACAATCCAGTTTCATGGAACAGTAGAAGATCAAGTGGGTAAATTCTTGTATAAACTGAATCTTTCAGAAAACAGACAATTACACTGATTTTGCAAAAGTGAAGAACACCATTTAAATAAACACGAATTTGCTCTATTATGCCAACCTTCCGGGGTGAATAAAGTAACTCACAAGAAGTTGCCTATTAGTGTATTTCATGTTCTGGGTGGGTAGGATATGAACTTTTTTTTTCAATTATATCTATGCCTGGGAGATGATGGGAAACAAAAAATTAAAGTCGACAGCTAGAACTTGCATAAATAAACAGAAATTCAGAGTAGAATTTGCCAGTTGAAGATAGGCCATGGGTGAAATAGGCCTGTTGGCAGTTCTCTGTGGCTTCTTTCTCGTTTCTTCCTTGTGTGATGTGTGAAAACAATGAACCCTGGTGGAGGGATGAGGCTAGAACTGAAACTTGCTTGAAGGTTCCTTTTATAAGCCCTTATCAGCTTGAAGGTTCCTTTTATCAGGCTCAGAGGACATATGGAATGTAAAGTTCCCTGAAGCAGGCACTCAATGGTCAAGCCTCCCCTGGGTTGTGGGGGAACAAACTGATGCCCATTTGAAACAAATGATGCGAAGCTGAACTCATGAGTTTTTCAGTGGCACAAAACAGAAGCAACCTCATTTTTCCAGGCAAAGAAAGAGATATTTGCAATTAGATATTTTTGCTGTAATTTTTACAGTTGAAGCGAATGCTGTTGTTTTAAGGTAAAAAAAGGCTAGAATGTGGTTTCTTTAAGAATAACTCCTTGGATGTAATTCCTGATTGACCTGTTCACCTGCCAATTGGATACTGATGTCTGGGGTTCTCTAGCTGCCCTGATTCTCATCTTTTAGTGTGCTAATGGGGTAACTAACTTAACCACTATCAGAGCCATCCTTAGCCTTCCCTGGATCTGGAAGCAGAATAGTTTCCTTAAGAAATATTCATTCATTCATTCAGTCAGTCATATTTATCGAGCACTTCCTGTAAACAAAGCACTGTACTAAGCACTTCAGGGAGTACAATATAACAAGAGACACAATCCTGCCCACAACGAGTTCACAGTCTAGAGGGGGAGACAGACATTAATATAAATAAATAGATAAGTAAATAAATTACAGATATATACATATGTGCTGTGGGGATGGGAGGGAGGATGAATGAAGGAGTAAGTAAGAGTGGCGCAGAAGAGAGTGGGAGAAGAGGAGAGGAGGGCTTAATTCAGGAAGTCTTCTTGGAGGAAATGTGCCTTCAATAAGCCTTTTAGGTGGGGGAGAGCAATTATCCACCTGATATGAGGAGGGAGGGCATTCCAGGCCAGACGTAGGATGTGGACTAGAGGTCGGCGAGACAGACAAGATCAACGTACAGTGGGAAGCTTAGCATTAGAGGAACGAAGAGTGCGGGCTGGGTTGTAGTAGGAGAGTAGTGAGGTGAGGTAGGATGGGGAAGGTGATTAAGTTCTTTAAAGCCAATGATGAGGAGTTTTGGTTTGATGTGGAGATGGATGGGCAACCACTGGAGTTTTTTGAGGAATGGAGAAACACAGTCTGAACGTTTTTGAAGGAAAATTATTCAGGCAGCAGAATGGAATATGGACTGGAGTGGATAGAGACAGCAGGCAGGGATGTCAGTAAAGAGTCTGATCCAATAATCAAGGCAGGATAGGATAAGTGCTTGCATTAATGTCGGAGCAGTTTGGATGGAGAGGAAAGGGCGGACTTTGGCGATGTTGTGAAGGAAGAACTGACAGGATTTAGTGATGGCAGTAGAGGAGTGAAGTGTGCGGGTTGGGTTGTAGTAGGAGAGCAGTGAGGTGAGGCAGGAGGGGACAAAATTTCTAAAATAATTGCTGGGAGGGAAGGCCTTTGCAGGCCCAGAGACATTTATGCAAGAGGGAAGGGGCCCAAGGTCATGGGAGAAAAATGATCATTTCATCCTCTCCTCTCCCTCCCCTCTACCTTCAGCCAAAAGAGCAAAAGTCAGCAAAAGTCATTTTGCCCTCTAGGATTTCAGCCCCTTCCCTCTCTTCCTCTCTGCCTTCTGTTATCCCGGCAGCATTCTTAAACAAGTACAAGAGTGCAGAGCAAGGAGTCTGGGGTGTGGGAGGGAGAGGATGTAGACACAAAGAGATCAGAATGATAGTCTTGCTGCCACCGTGCCCCTACTTCACTCACAGCCAGCCACTAACTCTGAGAAGTTATCCTGGGCACAATCAAGACTTTTTTCAACGGAACAAAAGATCTGATGGAAGTAATATTCAATTCACTTCTTCGGTTCCTTTTGATGTGAAAAGAGAGCACTTGGCATTTAAAACTCTGAAAGACAGTGAGACATTTCAAAAAAGGATTGTTAACAAATCCTAAAGATTCCAGGGGAGAACAAGAGTTCCCATGGCATCCCTACAGACCACATTGAATGAGGACAAAATACTCTGGGGCCAATGCTGAGCGAGGCGTTAGCGGGAGGGAGGACAAGGTAGGAGCCTACCTCAACAATCTGGACAGCAGGCTCTCCCCTCCCATTTTTCCACTCACATCCCATTGCCTCCTCTTCTCTTACTTGTGCTCTGGACTAAAAACTACCTTGTCTGGGATAAGAATCTATTTGAGTAGGGTGGCCATGCGAGGGTAGAAGGGAGACAAACTGGGGCCTGGAAGAGTTCAGTAAGATAATTAGAATTCTGGTCACTTTTGGCAAAACACAGGGCAGAGGCCTACTCACAAGGGCTAGTGCTCAAAATGGGTAAGGCCAGAAGGGGATGAGGTGGGGAAACAAAGGTGAGAGAAAAGAAGGAAGAGGAGGAAAGAGAGAAAGGGGAATAGAATGAACAAGAAAGGGAGGAAAACGGAAAAGCCAGGACAGAAGAAGGAGTTTGACCAGCCTAGTGGAAAGAGCACAGGCCTGGGAGTCAGAAGGACCTGGGTTCTAATACCAGCTCCGCTACTTGATCTGCTGTGTGACCTTGGGAAAGTCACTCAACTTCTCTGTGCCTCAGTTACTTCATCTGAAAAACAGGGATTAAGACTTTGAGGCTCCGTGTGGGGCCTGGACTGTATCTAACCTGATTAGTTTGTATTGACCCCAGCACTTAGTATAGTGCCTCTCACATAGTAAATGCTTAAGAAATACCATTAAAAAGATGATGCTTACTCTGTGCCAGGCCATGGGGTGGATATAAGCAAATCGGGTTGGACACAGTCCCTGTCCCACATGGGCTCACAGCTTCAATCCCCATTTTACAGATGAGAGACCTGAGGCCCTGAGAAGTGAAACGACTTGCCCAAGGTCACACAGCAGACAAGTGGCGGAGCTGGGATTAGAACCCATGACCTTCTGTCTCCCAGGCCTGTGCTCTATCTACTATGCCATGATGTTGTGAGAAGTGCGTGGAGGCCAAGAGTTGACATAATCAGCTGACCACAGACCTGACACTTGAAGGATAACAATTGTCATTGTACAGTGCTTTTTAAGCTGCCTTTCAACTAGAATGTTTCTCCTTTACTGAAGCAATGAGTTTGGCCTCAAAGACTGAATAGCTTGAGTGGCAGATTAGAAGTCAGGAGGATCCTAGTACAGTGGTCTGCACACAGTAAGCACTCAATAAATATGATCAAATCTGTATCCTGTTGTTACCCCCCAAGGATTAGAGTCCATCAAACATGTTACGAGTTGGGCTTTCTGAATGTCCTCTAAGGGCCACCATCTAGGCCATAGGACTGCAATCCCTAGCTATGTCTGCTTCTTCTTGGAACCAAATGTGATTTTTGGGCCGGAGGATGGGCAAGGCACTTAAAATAGTTAAAGACACAGTTAAAAAAATTAGGTTAATGTGTGTCTAGATTGTAAGATTGGTTCTTTGCTCAGCAATTGCTCAGAGGTTTCATTTTGCTTGGCTCTTCAACATAAAAATGTACCAACCCCTGTTCTAGGCAATACTAGGCAAGGCAAGACCTCACATTCCATTCCTTCGAACTCCATAATCAGCAAGACCATGAACATTATGGTGAAAGCATTAGTATAAGAACACAGCCTTGCGGGATGTCCTTTGTGGCAGCAAAGGGTGTGAAGAAGCAGCCTTGATCCAGAACTCTGACGGTCATTCCAACGTGGCGTGACCTCAATATTAAAAAAAGTTTCCCAACAGCCTAACTTGTGATGAACAGCTCACAGGTCATTGCAGTTGACCAAGTTGAAAGCCCTTGTGAGCTGGATGAAGATCATGTGCAGGTTCTGGTTTTGTCTCTGTCCACGTAGAATCCTACATCTTGGCAATATATCCTTAAGTGGTTGTAAGGAAAAGAGCAATCAGGAGTATTAAGTAGCTCCCTCTAGATAGTAAGCTCACTGTAGGCAATGAATGTATCTACCAACTCTGATATATTCTACTGTGCCAAGAGCTTAGTAGAGTGGTCTGCACACAGTAAGTGCTCAATAAATACCATTGATTGACTGATTGATTATTTCCCTTGAAGTTGCTATCACCAAAGACATGTCAGTAGTTTCATGCCCAGTTAGAAAGCCTGGAAGTATTTTTCTGCCAACTAATCAATTAAACACTGGCTAGAATCTTCCAACTAGTAATAATAATAATGATAATAATGACAATAATAATAATAGTATTTAAGTGCCTATCAATCAATCATTGGTATTTATTGAGTGCTTACTGGTACTAAGTGCTTGGGAAAGTACAGCACAATGAGAGACCTGATCCCTGCCCACAAGGAGCTTACAGACATTGAAATAAATTACAGTTAGAGGAAATAGTAGAGGACAAGGATATGTACATAAATGCTCTGGGGCTGGGGTGAGTATCAAAGTGCTTAAGGGGTTCATAGCCAAGTACAAAGTGCAGAGGGGTGGATAGGTAGGGGAAATGAGGACTTACTATGTGCCCAGCGCTATACTAAGCACTCGGTTGGCTACAAGGTAATCATGTCAAAAAAAGGCCCTGTCCCACATGGGTCTCTCAGTCTAAGTAGGAGGAAGAACAGTGTTAAATCCCTATTTTGCAGATGAGGAAACTGTGGCACAGGCAAGTTAAGTGACTTGCCAAGGTTATATGGCAGGTAAGTAGTAGAATTGGGATTAGAACCCAAAATAGAGATTTCATGAGGATTAGGACACAAGGCACAGTTGCCCTATATTGTATATAGCTGAATGGTAGACTCATTTTCAACTTGGTCCCAGTACTACCGACACGGCTGTCACTGCCATGGGCCAATTCCTACAAATTGCAGCAAGAATCACCCAAGGTGGGGTGAGGGCAATGCCCTCTGACCCCAGTCTCTGATCAATGACCCCTGACTCCAAACTGCTCATCTGCCGTCCCTCTCCTTCCCACTCCCTTCTCCTGTGCTGGTGGGACTTGGGGAATCTGAGTTTACAGATTCTGAGATCCTGTCTTGTGAGGCCTGTGGGATCCTGAGATCCCACCCTGTGGGGCCTGTGGGATCCTGAGATTCCACCCTGTGAGGGCTGTGGGATCCTGATATCCCACCCTTGAGGCCTGTGGGATCCTGATATCCCACCCTGTGGATCCCAGAGCCCTAACATCCTCTCCCCCAACTACCCCTACCCACTAGTGGCCACCATAAACTTTCTCCTTCCTGCTCCCCTTCCCTTCTTCCTGTGCTTTCTCCTATCTGCTACTCTTCTCTCCTCTTCCCCCACTACAAAGACAGAAAGCTCTGTGCCAACTTGGGCAGGCCTCTCCCACCCCATTCCATGCCTCCCCTCACTTGAAATGCCAAATAACTTTATTTTTTATTTAACCCCAGCATCCCTTGGGAGTTGTAGAATATTTTGAAAATGAACATATCCTGAAAAACATTAAATTTGGGGACTATTTTGTCAAAATCAGAACATGTGGTCATATTACATGGGCAACCCACTAGGCAGTGTGAAATCAGGCCCACTAGAACTTTAATCTGGCCCAATGCCACAGAAGCCATGGAAACCACAATCTCCTTGGACCCAGACTATGGGAAATCACATTTATTTGTCCCCATAGTCCCCACTTCTCCCATTCACTGCTCCACTGCTCTGCAAAGCCACAGCCAGGTACCGTGATCCTGCAAACTCTGGGATCCTCCAAAGGGTCTGGAAGTATACGTGGAGGGACAGGATTCAGTTGTACATGGGCCAACAGGAAATGCAATGACATGCTTCCTGATAGACCTGTTTTTCCCTAGGTGAGTCCAATGAAAAAATAAAGGGAGGAGGCAGAGGGAGATAGAGATGGATGTGAAAACAGGGCTGCAGAGAGAAAATCAGTGAAAATAAGAGAAAAGAGAACTGAGATGGGGCAAAAAGCAACGGTTTGTGGAGAAAATCCTAGGGGAAGTGAAATAGCAGAGGGGCAGAGGGGGTGAAAAAATGAGCAAATGAGCAAGGAAACTGACTTCACCACGAAACCACCCCTCTCTCCACTCTTCGCTTACAGCATTCCACAATTGCTGGGCTCAGGTACGATGTGCTCAGTACAGTGCTCTGCACACAGAAAGCACTCAATAAATGCATTGATTGATTGAGATATCATGCCTTAGCTTAAAAAAAAGAAAGAAAAAAAGAGATGACACTTTGAGAATGTATTCTAGACATAGGAACCCCCCCGGGCACAGTATGAAATTCTGGATTTCTTATACAGCTTATGATGGTCTTTACCTAGTCTCCATCTAATCCAAAATCAGTGTTTCCCTCTGCCACTGGTTCTGCAACATCTTTTTCCTCGCTTAATTACTTGAAATCCCAGTTCCCAGAAGCCCTTGCCCCTGTTCAACCCCCACACTCAGAATGAAAAGTTGCCATCTACGATATGGCCCTGCATTTTACTTCTTTACTCCACAGCAAGCAAGCACTTTGCCAAGGAACCTCTTCAGTATGGCAGATTCCACCACTATGAAAGCAGTGTTTTAGTAAAATATCTTGTTGGAAAGGCTCCGGTTTGCATGTTAAGATGTATTTCCTGTCAATGGCTTGTTGGCTATCATTGTGACACAAGAGTCATAATTTTTTTTATTGTGGTTTAACTGCTAATTTACAAAGAACAATAGTATGTAATGGGCCTTTCTCAGGAACTGTATCCACAACTTTTCCATTTTAGTAATCCCATGAGAAGCTTGGCAATAGTATTTCTTCTTCATGTTTTATGGGGTTGCTTTGTAGAGAAGATTCCTACTTTTCCAGTAACACAGAGGCACATCGAAGTGCTTCAAGGACACTGACATATGTAGGCTAATTTCCTATATTAATACAGTTTTTCAATGCTGAATAAGTGAAAAACAGTTTTGTAGGATTAGGCCATTCAAACTGGGACTAATCTAGTGCAGTTTTACTTATGTAGAGCAATTGGTTGATTAGTTAACTTCACCACTAGGGCATTGAGACATGTTCCAAAAGTTAATGCAGAAAACAAAGCATACTCACATTTGGATGCAAAAGATTTTGATTTGCCTTTACTTTTGCAAAGACTTTGCAAAATCCTGGATGTGTCTGAATGAGCTGAAAGCAGAAAGAGAACATATTGTAAATGTAGAACAGCTGAATATTTCTCTTACAGGATTACTGACTTTTATTTTGTCTTTAATGTCGAAAGAGACAGGTATTCATTGCAACCTAAAACATTATCTGATAGTGGGAAGGGAATAGGGTGGGACTTGCAGAACAAGGCATTAACTAGATTTAGCTAGGGCTGGGAATACACTTAGAAGCAGTCTAGGAAAAAGATAGAGTCTGCAAAATTCTTAGTAGACTGCATCAAAAACTCCCTCATCCTACCAAAAACAAACCAAAAAAAATCCCAAACAATGGAACCAAAACTTGGTGAGGGGTAGTTTAGAAAGTGTGGATTCAACATATTTTCCCTTCCCAATCTAAGTCCAAAATAGCTCTTTCCAATATGATCCCCAAAGTTTCAATTAACTCTTCTTTATAGTTTGATTGGCAGTAGGAGAGCAATAGTTTCTTTTTCTCACTTCCTCTTCTCCTGGGTGCGCACATAGGTAGCACAATCCAATCATCAGTTGAATTGAGACCCATCCTGAAATGAATATGAAAAGCACACAAAGAGCAATCGAAACAATAAAACAATTATGATAACTATGGAAGCCCATTACAGGGCAGAACCTAGATCTTGCTGCTTTCAGAATTCTATTGTCTCTAGATATATGCTAATATTTGATGCCAGAGAGATTTTGAATCTGTCAGACCACCTACATCTTTCCTCACCTGTTTTATTTAGCTCAAAATGTTGATGATGATGAGACCCAAATCAGAAACAATAGATATGCCTCAGGTCAATAATAATAATTACTAATAATTATGGTACTTGTTAAGCACTTACTCTGTGCCAAGCACTGTTCTAAGTACTGGGGTAGATACAAGATAATCAAGTAGGACACAGTCCCTGTCCCACATGGGGCTCACACTCTTAATCCCCATTTTACAGATGAGGTAACTGAGGCCCAGAGAAGTTAAATGACTTACCCAAGATTGCACAGGAGACAAGTGGCAGACCTGGGATTAGAACCCAGGTCCTTCTGACTCCCAGGCCTGTGTTGTACCCACTAAGCTATGCTGCTTCAGGTCAGTCAGAAGAACTTCAGAACCAAGAACCTGTATGAAGGAGTTGAATTATAGGGCTGGTGGTTTATTCCATGGCATTCACCAATCTCATCCCTGCCTCGATGTTCCCGCTGGGGCATGAGGTACAAGTGAATGAGTAGGTGAGCCAGAGTCCAATATATTGCAGGTAAGAAATTTAAGAACTAAACCCACTGAACACCTTTCCAAACCCATTTACCGGCCACTTACAAACCTAAGCATAGTACCGAAGCTGGGTTGTAGCACCCAGCATGAACCAGCTGGCAGTCGCCCAGGTAGCTATCTTATTAGTTGCAGGGATCTTTGCTGTCCACATTAGGATTCCTGCTGAGCCCATCCACCATGTAAAGTGCCCTAGGTGGTTCTTCAGAGGGAATCCTTCACCACTTATGCACACCCCTGCAGGCACTCCCTTCCTTCCACCTGTTCCACCCCCACCGCACGATGAGATATACATCAGTCTTTGGGGAATGACAATGTTGATATATCAGACATGGTTTTTTTCATGGTACTCATTAAGCGATTACTATGTGCCAAGAAGCCTCAGTTGGGGAGAGGACGATTTAATCCTAATTTTAAAGATGAGGTAACAGGCACAGAGAAAAAAAATGACTTGAGAAATTAATTGACTTGGCCAAGGTCACACAGCAGACAAGTGGCAGAGCCAGCATTAGAACCCAAGTCCTCAAATTCCCAGGCCTATGCTCTTGCCGTGCTGCTCCCTAGTTGCCTTCAGTGGCCTGATGAAGTAAAATACCAAGTATGACATTTTCCAGTTTGTATTAAAGCTCTTATTTATTCCTCCTTGATTTCTTTTAAGTCCAGACTAATTTTTTTCAGCACTGGCTATTGGATTCCCAGTAGATCATACAGTTGGCAGGGTTATCGTCTAAAGAGCTACCTTCAATGCATGAGAAATGTATTCATTTTTGCATATTCTTCTTTGCAGATGTCTTCATATGCCTTTTCAGCCTATGTGCTTGCAGTTTCTCTGGTTGAATATGCTTTGATTCCTGCTCCTGGTTGCATAATTTTTATTTTGCAAACTTCTGAAATACTTGATTTAACCATCTTGCAAAAGGAGTTTCACAAATTTCTTCTTTCATCTCTGTGATGAGGCATTCTACAACCCCCTATTCTTTCAGTTCAGGGAAGTTGTAAGAAGTCTCTATTTCAGGGGCTTTTTTAAGAAATGGATAGTCTTTCATCTATTCTAGGTGGTTTAGTTAGTCCCCTGCCTGGTGGCTGGGGCCTGGATCAGATGACCTTTTGAGGTTTCTTTCTTGACTGACACAATGATTTGCATATTCTGCTTAGGTCTGCTTGGGCCATTTTATTTCTTTATCTGCAAAGGGAAGTGCTGCATCTGTAATTTATTTTAATATCTGCTTTCCCCTCTAAACTGCAAGCTTCTTGTGGGCAGGACTCATGTCTACCAGAGCTTTTGCACTCTCCCATGCATTTAGTAGAGTGCACTGCACAAGGTAAGTGCTCAATAAATACCATTTGATTGACTGAATACTTCATTAGGCTGGTAGAAATTTGGAATAATTCCTCCTTAGACTGCATCTAGAGTAGTGTGAAGATTGGTTCATTTCAATCAGTTAATCACTCAGTGCTATTTATTGAGCACTATGGGCAGAGCAATCTATTAAGAATTTGGGAGAGTATAATTCCACAGATTTGGTAGTCATGTTTCCTGACTAAAAGGCCACTGTCGTAGATTTCATTATATCCTTGGTTTAGTAGTTGGAGCTTTACTCCCTCATTTTTCTAGGATCCTCTTTATGATGGTTCTTCAGAACTATTATGTATCCCAGGTGAACTATAAAACAGGACTTTACTTTTCTCTCTGCCTAGCTTTCAATCCTCTCATTTTTTTACAGGTAGGATAAGGCCTTAATATAATCATCCTGTCTCCTCAAGTTGGGATACTGTCAAATTCCAGGTGGACCCCTGCCCTGCCTCCCTACACCCATATCCCACCCCACCATCCCCAAGGTGGATGATAAAATGGTGGTGGGGCAATATGATAAAATTAGTTTGATATACAAGAAAAAAATACAACACCCCCCTCCCAAAAAATTAACTGGTAGGATTATCCACTGTGTGTATTAAAAAACAGTATGTCTGTCATCTAGGGGTTAGCAGTTGCTTTGAATCATGCAGTGTTCTGAAAAAAAAACTTAACAGAGTTCAATCCTTTGATTTCGGGACTCAAAAGTAAACTGGTGAGTGCGTGAAAAAGGCATAATACTTCTTTAAAAATATAACTTGTGAATCTGTAGTGGGTTAAAGGCTAGTTTGCACTTAAAAGTTTCTAATTGTAACTAAATTAATTCAGAGTGTTTGCTCCTTTACAAAGGCTCTTACCATAAGATACTGCTCTGAACAAAAATTAAGAGCGCCTTAGAGTAACAAGGTCAAACCTCAAAGGTCTCTTAATGAACAGGAAGTTGAGGGTGAGTCTCTTTGCCTGGTTGAGGGCTCAGAAGCCATCCGTTCAAAGAAGCTTTTGTTTTAAGGTCTGGAGGAGGTGATCCTTTCTTGGCATTATGTCCAGGAATAAATGAGTCCTTTCAGACCCTCATGCTATTGTCCCTGGGACAGGTTCTTATTCCCTAGTGTCCTTTGCAGTAGACTGAATTGGTTTAGCTTGGGAGACTGCTAATTCTCATGGGTAAATATTAACTTTAGCAGATACAGAGTGTTTGGTTCCAGGGTTACAGAAGGGTCAGCGTGGTGCACTGCCCACTGTCATTTTTATTATAGCATGGGATGGAGAACTAGTCAATCAATAGTAATGAGCACTGTACTAAGCACTTAGGAGAGTACAGTTGAGACCAGGTCACTATTTTCAAGGAGCTTACAATCTAGAAGGGGTACAAGCCATTCATAATTATGTCACTATGGCAGATGAAATAAGAATCACAGGAATAGAAAGATGGGGAGGAGGGGAGTGAGAAAGGCAACTTTGGAGAAAAGAAAATGTGCAAAACAATGCCTAGAAATTTTAGTGCCTATGGCATGGCCTGATTTCATGGCCTTTGGGTGGCTTCTTGGCACAGATTCTTCGACTCAAAGGCTAAGGACTGAGACTCATCGATCATTATAGACAAGACGCACCATCATCATCATCAGCTCCATGGTGGAGGGTTTTGTGGGTGGGTTTTGCCAAAATGTGGGGTTAGAGGGATGCTCATCATTATCATCATATTCATCAATGGTATTTATTAATTCATTCATTCAGTTGTATTTATTGAGCGCTTACTCTGTGTATGTGCAGAGAGCACTGTGCTGAGAGCATAGTAGATTATACTACAACAGATTTGGCAGGCACATTCCCTGCCCACAGTGAACTTACCTAGAGGCAGGATGGGGAAGTGGAACTGATAGTTATGGAGACCCACATCTCTGCCATATCTGGAATGCTATCCTTCCCATCTCCCCCTACACCTTAATTGCCTGGGAGAAAGAACCTATGAGGGAAAGAATGTAGTGTGTCTATACCATACTTGACAGACCCTTGGGGTGACTCTGGTGATGGGAAGATTCACAAGATACTCAGTTAGCTATCTATTGCTTCAGGTCTGTCTCTCCATTACACATCTGTCTCGTCTTATCCAAGTTTTGATTTCATCCTATTGGTTCAAAATGCTATTTGATGCCCTAAATAAGGTATTGGAATGGTACAGTTGCACTAGCTTGTGTTACTTGATTTTTGATTCTTGAACTCAACAGGCAAATTAATGTAAATTAATACAGCCCTGTACTTTTAAAAGAGAACCGTCCCTGATTCAGATATCCTGAGGAAGAATAATGCTAATTCTGGAAGTCGAGGGTAGTGACTTGCAGTCCCTTTTTGATTTCCCACCTCTATTAAGTTTTCATCGGCCCTTGAAATCCATTTAATGACTTATCAAATGGAGGGAAGTTAGGAATATTTTTGCTTTAACTCTAAATTCTGGGGGAAAAAAATCCCAAATTACTCAAGCCAGAAAGATATCGTTTCTACTGCAGAATGGTTGCTATTGCCTTGCCCATCTTTGTCTAACTAACTTGTGAGAGTGGGTGTGGTGAAAAGGTGTGCAGAAAACCTGCCTGCTTTCCATGGCCTTCACCACAATTGCCATCTGGCCCTACAGTTACTTCCAAAGATTTGGAGTAGAACCTAACAATGTCCTTGACAGCTAAATAACAAATGAGAAAATGAAAGCAGTTTTCTTTAGAACTAATTTAGCACAATCTTGGTCAAACTCCAGGCTATGCTGAATATTGTTTGCCCATCCCTAGAGGAGTAGGTGGAAGTGGCTGAGACCTGAAGGCATTCAGCCTAAGTTTTATAGTTTCTTCTAAGACAGCACTTTAATATTTTAATGGAAGGCTCTTTGGGGAAGGATGTCATATTCTCTCTGAGGTTATGAGAGTTATTTTAAATAACTGAACCAACTGCATCTATTGTAAAGCACACCATTTAGCCAAAGGTACCTATAGTGAGTATCATGATGAGTCACTCTATAGTTCCATTTTCCTATATGGGTTGTACTTTCTTCTTTAATTTATAGCATTTAAAAGATACTTCTCATGTCTATTAGGAGTTCTAATTACTTTTCCTATCCAGAATTCATTATCATCCCAGGAGTAAAGCTCAGCCTAAATTTTGTTAGCTGAGCTTTCCTGTTCTGATTCAGAAACTTCCCTTTCCTCAGGAGAAGATGATTTTGAAGATGAAGAATGCTACCTCCTGTGAGGATTTCTTTATTATGCTATTTCTTTTTAACTTCCTGGCTTTACTCATTCTTTTCTTTGTTTGTAATTTCCTTGGGGGACTAAGATGTTTCTCTGAAATATTTCATGGATCTTTTTTCCTTTTAAGAGTGACTCTCCTTTTGATACCTGATTAGCTAGACTGTTTAGGGGCTATAAGATGCCTCTTACTCTACTGTTTGCTGTCAGTGTAATATCCCTGCTAATTGGCCCCTGGACAATCTGTGTGATGGCAGACTGGACTTCCTCTTTGACTCTCAAGAGGAGGGTGCCACATTTTCCTTCTGTGTCTGGGGCTAACTTGATATACAGTTTTGAAAGGGAGTGGAAAGAATTCCAGGAGCAGAAGCCTCTCTGTCTTCCTGGCTTCAAGAAGAGCACAAAGTCCTCAGCAGACCCAGAGCCTGGTTAGGAAGAGAAAAGTCCCCATCTCAGCCCCTGAGCTTACAAGCCAAGGGTAAGCAAACAAGCCAAAAAAGGGAGACAGTACTGTCTTTTGGAAAGAGCACAGACCTGGGAATCAGGGGACCTGAGTTCTAATCCCTGCTCTGCCACTTATCTGCTGTCTGATCTAGGGTAAGTTAAATCATCTAAAATTCCTTAACTGCAAAATGGGGCTTCAATACCTGTTCTCCCTGCCACTTAGACTGAAAACTCTTCAAGAGGCCTTATTTCCTCCAAGAGGCCTTCCTGACTAATCCCTCCTTTCCTCTTGCCCTTTACTCCTTTCTGTGTCGCCCTGACTTGCTCCCTTTATTCATCCCCCTCCTGGCCCCAAAGTACTTATATACATATCTTTATGCGATACTGTTATACTGTACTCTCCTTAGCGTTTAGTACAGTGCTCTGCAAACAGTAAGTAACAATAAGTACTCAATAAATACGAATGAATGAATGAGGGAGGCAGGAGCTGTAACCTGACTGTCTTGTATCTACCCCAGGTTTTAGTACATTACTTGGCACAGAGTAAGCACTTAACAAATACCGCAATTATTATGTCCAACGCTGAAGTCCAGTGAGGTGCAAAGGGCCCCAATCTGAGGAGCTCCAGAGCCTCCACTGGAGACAAGAGGGGCTCCCTGCTTGGCTTGGCAACACATCCCCTAATGGTCTCCAGAGAGAGGCCTCTGGTTCAGCTCCATAGCCCTGCAGGGCAAGGGGAGCCTCTGGTTCACCTCAAGGGGTTGCGCTTAACTTTGGGGCCAAGCAGGGTGAGAGGAACCAACTGCAGGTTACTTCAGAGTCCCCAACTTGACCTCAAAGTCTCCACTTTGGTGTGTGGGCAGGCCAGGGGTAGATGTGCCGCGGGGAGATGCACCACTAGCTCACTGTTGAGTCCCAAGCTGCCTGCTAGTGTTTGAGGATGAAGGCAGCCTCTGGCCTACTCTTGCCCCACAGCACTTATGTATATATCTGTAATTCTATTTATTTATATTGATGCTTGTTTACTGTATTGATGTCTGTTGTCCCCCACTCCAGACTGTGAGCCCATTGTGGGCAGGGATTTTCTCTCTTTATTGCCATATTGTACTTTCCAAGTACTTAGTACAGTGCTCTGCAAACATTAAGTGTTCAATAAATATGATTGAATGAAGAAATTAGAGAATAAATAATGAATATTTATTCATACAAATAAATATATTATTTACAATATATTTCAACATATTTATAAATAATATAATCTATAATGCTAATATAATAATTTATTTATATGTTTTATATATCTATAAATGCATATTTATAATATTACAAATAATGAATAAATTAGAGAAGCAGTGTGGCTTAGTGGAAAGAGCCCGGGCTGGGAGTCAAAGGTCAAGGGTTCGAATCCCCGCTCTGCCACTTAGCTGTGTGACTGTGGGCAAGTCACGTCACTTCACTGGGCCTCAGTGACCTAATCTGTAAAATGGGGATGAAGACTGTGAGCCCCACATGGGACAACCTGATTACCCTGTATCTCCCCCACCACTTAGAACAGTGCTCTCCACATAGTAAGCGCTTAACAAATACCAACATTATTATTATTATTATAAATGAATGAATGAGAAGAACCCACCACATTCCAGAGGTGGGCCAGGGAACATGAGTCTCCAGCAGGAGACAGGAAGTAGAGCTACAATGCTGGCTCCACTCTCAGCCCCCACCCATCAATCAATCATATTTATTGAGTTCTTACTGTGTACAGAGCACTGTATTAAGAAATCCAGTTTTATTGAGTTTGCTTTACTATGTGCAACATAAAATTAAAAATAACCCCTTCCAATAGCTTATGTTAAATGAATAGTATTGGCAAGTGAAAGGCAAATTAATTACTTGTTTTTACCATTTAAAATGTATTTTGTCCTTTACCGTGATTTTGGTGGTGCATAGGTAGGGGAGGGCATACTAGTTTTGCAGGGTGAGATGGTTAGTCATATAAACCAAGTGCTTAGCACAATGCTCTGCACAAAGAAAGTGCTTAATAAATACCATTGATTAGTTTAACTTCATCCTCACCAGGAAAGGCCTAAGGAGTAAACTGGATTCATGGAGAGTTTGGGAGGACAAGGAGAGAGAGGATTTAACATTATTTTACATAAGAACTGGATTTAAGATTTCCTGGAATTTTGAGTCCCATGGAAATAGACCAATTTAGGTAAACTTGTAGGTCCCTTTTTTCCAGTAAAAATTAAAAAAAATGGAACCCAACAGATGCTCATTAAATTGATACTGATGATGATAATTATTTTTCTTTATTGAAATCTCCCTGAATAGTCTTTGGCCCAAGATTGTGGTGCCTTGAGGAAAAAAGAATCTCCGGATAAAAAGGGCATTCTGGTTCAAATTAATCTTCCCTGGCCAAATTTAGAAGGTGTGGCCTTTAAATCTAAGTGCTTTTTTTTCCTGGCAAAATGTGCCAGAACAGAGTATTGGTACACTCAGTTCTTCCAAACCATATGTTTTTATTTCGTGTTTTGGATAGAATAGAATACTGTTAGGGAATCATGGAATGTCATCCAACATAGCACATCTATCTGGAGAGAAGACAATGTGATATCAAAAAAAATGGCTATGTACATATGAACATCACTGGATACAATGTAATAATAATGACTGTGGTATTTGTTAAGCAGTTACTAGGTACCAACCATTGTAGTACGCCCTAGGATAGATAGAAGATACACAGACATGGTCCCTGTCCCTTTTTGGGTCTACCGTTTAATTAGGAGGGAGAACAGGAACTGAATACCCATTTTACATATGAGGAAACTGAGGCACAGAGAATATAACTTTCTTACTCAAAGTCACAGATCAGGCCAGTGGGAGAGCAGGGATTAGATCCCTGGCGAATCCCCGGCCTTCAGACTCCCAGAGCCCTGCTCTTGATGCCATGCTGCTTCTCAGGTTATAGAACTGAGTGTACCTTTTAATGCACTTAGAGTAAAAATGAAAAGATTGCCATTTCATTCTCAGATACTTTGGTATTTTTGCTTTTCCTTCCAGTCATCCTCATCACCCGATGATTTTGATTTCCTAAACATAGGGCAGTGGCCTAAATAACATGTGGAAATTAGCAGCTGCGTTTCTTCCCTTACAAAGCTCACAATCTAAAACAAGGGAAAATTTAATATTTAAACCACATTTAAAATAAATATATAATAGAGCGTGGGCCTGGGAGTCAGAAGGAGCTGGGTTCTATCCCAGCTCTGTCATGTGCCTGCTGTGTGGCCTTGGGCAAGTCATTTAACTTCTCTGTGTGTCAGTTACCTCTTTTGTAAAATGGTGATTAAGACTTTGAGCCCCATGGGGGACAGAGACTGCATCCAACCTGATTCCCTTGTATCTACCCCAGCACTTAGAACAGATAGTAAGCACCTAACAAAATTTAAGTGCTTAGTTCAGTGCCCTGCACACAGTAAGTGCTCAATAAATACAACTGAATGAATGAAATACCATCATTCTTACTATGTAAAATAAAAGTAAATTCTGTAATAATTGTGGTGTTTATTTTTAGGGAGTTTTTTTAACATGCAGTTTGGGAGGGGTAATGGGGTTTTGTTTTGCATGTTAATAATATTCTTATGTCTGTCACCCCATTAGAGGGTAAACTCCATGTGTGCAGGGCATGTGTCACCTGCTTGTTTTGTACTTACTAAGGGCTCATTCATTACAGTGTATTGCCCCCATTGGACACTCAATGAATATTCTTACTTCTACTGCTACTTTTTAAAAATTGAAAAAATTAAATTCCACGTATTGAAGGTTTTAAGAACTCTCAAGTTCGCTTTAGCTGAAAAATTTTTGCTATGACTATAACTTCATCACAGACACCATTTCATCAGAAAGATTACTCCTCTCTGGAATTTGCATAAAATGCAAGTGACTAAGTGATCACTTGACTGGATAGCTACCTTTGGCATACATAGCAATGTTGAGGCAGCAGGTCTTAATTTAGGGCGACTGATTCCCCTGTCAGTCCAAACTAACAATAGCCAAACTTTGTTTTTGCAGGAAGAGCCATCTTCTGGAGGGAGAAGAATGATGAGATAAGAATGAAGACATTAGTACAAACCGAAGGAGCCCAACCATCCCAGGAAACAGCAGGCTCTTAATAGAAGAAGAAATCTTCTATAATCATGATTCGGTGTAAAATGACAGAATTTTGCAGATTTCACACTCCAAAATGGGATTGCTAATGAATATGCTAAGAAAAAACTCAAGGAAAACTTCAAAAAAGTGGAGGTAAGGGGTGTTTTGGGGTTTAGACTTGGAGATAGAAGTGGAACTGAATGGGATAAAATCCTAAAAAATCCATTATTTTAAAAATTACAATGAATAAGACACCTACCTCAGAAACAATTATCAATCTTTCAAGGTCAAACTTCCTGCTCAGGGTCTCAAGGCCTAGCTGTAGGTCAGTATTTGAAAGTGAAATAAAGCCACATGGCTTTATCCTCCTGACTCTCCCTGCATCTGCTGCATAGTTTTTTCCTCTTCCCAGGAGCGGTGGGGTCTGAATCTCAGGCCTCGCCACCCTCTAGGGGCAAATTTATCATTTGGCTGCCCCTTAGTCTATTAATGATAATATTAAAAATATTCTTCAAGTGATATGCATTCAAAAAATACATTGATTATTTTGTGAACTTTGAAATTTGAAACACATGCAAGCTCCTTTTCCTTCCCACAAGGGAATTGACAATATGCATTGATACCAATAACAATTGTTTTCCCACCATATATCTTTCTTTATTACTTTTCCCTATAGCTATTATTTTTGCATTGCACTCCATTCACTTTTTTCTTCCATCCCTCATTACCTGAAAGAACAAAAGCAAAGCTGTCTAGTCTCACATTTGAATGTGTACAGTTCCTAAAGCGAGTTCATGGTCGGGCCAACCAGTTTTATTAGGAAGACTGCTACATGTTGGCTTTGTTTGCAGTTATATGCAGATATTTATAGAGTGCAAAGTGCAATGGAAAAAATACCTATCTTGAATTATTAATATAAAAATATTTTTCTGAAAAATTTCTGTGTCCCTCCAAATTTGCCACTCAGGCCAGGGTTTATAGGGCGCCTTTTGGAAAAATCCACCATTGCTTCCCACAACGGGAACTTTCACTGTGTAGGTGGATGACTTCTCATCTCTTCCCCTGCATCTATGGGGACTATCATCTCTTTCTTTCTTGGTGCTAGGCAGTGATTCAAGGGTAGGGGGGAACTAGGTCTCAGTCATCATGATAGTAATCATAATAGTATTTATTAAGTGCTTCCTATGTGCCAAGGACTGTATAAAACCCTGGGGAAAAAGTACACAGGTTCTCACGGCTCACGGTCTAAAACCTGAGGTGGGAAAAAGGTTTAGTGAAAGCTGCGAGAGGCAAGATCCCCCTTTCGAGGACCTCCAAACCACATTGCTCCCTTTTCCAACCAGTGGAATTTATTGAGCACTTCCTGAGGGCCAGGCACTCTACTACTGATACCACCAATAATAATAATTGTGGTATTTGTTAAGTGCTTACTATATGCAAAGCATTGCAGTAAGCCCTGGGATAGATACAAGATAATTAGGTCTGATACAATCCCTTTTCCTCATCTGCTTTACAGTCTGATTGGGGGGAGAACAGATATTTAATCCCCATTTTACAGATGAGGAAATGGAGGCCCAGAGAAGCTAAGAAGTTAAGTGACTTTCCCAAGGTCACACAGGAGGCAGAACCGGGATTAAAACCCAGGGCCCTGACTCCCAGACCCGTGCTTTTTCCACTAGGCCACGATGTTTCCTTGTACTAAGCAATTAGGAGAGTAAACATGATCCCTGCCTCAAGGATCTTACAGTCTAGCAGCACTTTGTTGTTCTCCCTGTGAAGTGGGGATGATGACGACAAACTGTTTCTTTGCAGGTCGTGGTGGGAGGGGTTGTCTGAGATCTGATCCCTTAAAAGCTGGTAGCCTCCAGGGCCAGAGAGATACCCATCCTCATTGCCTGCCTCTGGATGTGCCTGTTATGCTGCTGTCCTAATTGAGTAAGAACAAAAAAAGAATCAGTTGATAGTCTCTGGCTAAAATGGATTGATTCCATTCCATCCATCCATTCTACCAGAAGGTAGGATTAAGTTTCTGTTGGCAAAATTCTATCAACTGTTTTGTCCCTTCACAGTGAGGATTGACATACAGAATATGATTTGATTAAAAAGGATGAACTTCTCACAAATGTCACTCAGAACTCCAATGTCAAAAGCACCATTAAATTCTCCACATCAGGCACTGGAGCCGCTATCTTTAATAAGTGAAGACATCCAAATAGATTTGAGATCAAACCAATTTTGAATATCTGAAATTTTTTGATGTCTTGGAGCCCAAGTTTGTCTCTGAACCAGAGTTGGGGACTAATGGGGATAGAAGGCCCAAAGCCCAACCCAGGATCAGACATGGACACCACCTCCTTCCCTTCAGCCTTGCAATCCTAGGAGAAGTGGGTCATTTTTAATCCACCCCCAAAGAGTCTGTTCTGCAGCAAAAAAAAAAAAAAAGGCATTCAGGACACTCTAGATAACCAAAAAAGTTTTATGTTGATGAAAAATCAAGTATCTGGTTTGTGGTTACATGGGAGTTTACTGTGTTTCTCATTTATACATCTTCAGATATTTTCTGGGAACTGTTTTCACTTATTTAAATTTTACATTTTAGTTTGTGAGGTCATTTGTTCAGTTTTAAACTAAACATTTAAATTTAACTTGCATCCTCAAACTATCTAGTATTCTCGATACATCAAAATGATGTCGGCCTGGCCCGTTTTTCTGTAACAAACAGAGCAGGTATTTAACCCCCTTTTTACTGTTGAGGAAGGTCGAGGATCAGAGAAGTTAAGTGACTTGCCCAAGGTCACACAGCAAGCAATTGGCAGAGCTGGGATTAGAACCCAGATCCTCTGGTTTCCAGGCCCGTTCTCTTTCCAATAGGCCATGCTGCTTCTCACACTATACTCAGTCTGTCAGGGAATTTATCTGCTCTCATGGCTTCAGCTACCACCTCTGTGTGATGTCTCTCATGTAATAATAATAATAATGATGGTATTTGTTAAGTGCTTACTATGTGCCAAGCGCTGTTCTAAGCACTGGGGTAGATACAAGGTAATTAGGTTGCCCTGTGTGAGGCTCCACAGTCTTAATCCCCATTTTACAGATGAGGTAACTGAGGCACAGAGAAGTTAAGTGACTTGCCCGAAGTCACACAGCTGGCAAGTGACGGAGTCGGGATTAGAACCCACGACCTCTGACTCCCCAAGACCATGCTCTTTCCATTAAGCTACGTGACCCCCAAGTGCACACCTCTCACCTGCTTTACAATTTCACATTTCCACTTTACTCTAGAACATCTCTGCAGGGGTATCTTGCTGCATCTTAAACTCAATATGACTAAAACAGAATTCCTGTTCTTCCCTCTTAAACCACCCATTGGCCACCACTGGACCTACTCATGATCATCCTGGCCCAACGCTAAAAATGTTATATGGAAACTAAAAATAACCTGTTTGCTGCTGACTTCTGAAGTGGTGGTCAGGCTATTTTTAGCATCTGGGCCCTGGTGCTAGCCTTATGGGTGGGGTTTTTGCCTAATAGGAATCAAGAATCAGCAGTTGGCATATAGCCAGCAAAGAGGCGATGACAAGAGGGGATGAAGGGAAGAGAGAAGACACAGAGTGGGTGGACTCACAGGAGACGGTGGCGGAAGGTTTCAGGAGGAGGTTGGAAGCCAGTGGTAAGCCACAGTTAAAATATGAAGCTTCTACTTTAAGAGATTCAGCATTGTTAATCCTATTGGTTCCTTCACATCTTCCCCAAACGCAATACTTAAAATTGATTATTTCATTCTACACATTTTCAAAATATTCAAAAATTTTGGAAGGTACTTGTTCAAAATGAAGGACTTTATCGTTTAACATTTGAACACTGCACTAGTACCACTAATTACCATAACTAAATATTCCCTGTAGTTTGAAACTTAAGGAAATGTTCCTCATTTCCTGCCCTGCATTGATGTGTGCAAAAAAACTAGGGATGATTTATTTCCGTAGCAGCAAGGTAATCAGACATTCTAGTGGGTGAAAACATTCTAGCACTATACTTTCATGAATTCTCATACTTACATCTCCTTGTTTCCAGGTCAGCTAAATGCCTTGGTGATAGAATATTGCTGATTTTACTGCCTGACCTGAGCTTCTTCTAAATGCCCGGTTACAGGCAACTGTGTGTTTTACCATCCCCGAAATAGTTAAGAGCAAAGACTGTCCTGGCATAAAGGTATGAATAACCAATGAAAATGTGCTTTGATGATGTAATGGTTTTGAGATAACTTTTCATTGGTTGGATATATTTTTATTCAGTGTTTTTGCTTCCCAGAGTAAGGCTAGATTGTTTCTAGGTGAATCCTGATAGAACTGCAGTTAGCTTGCTCCTGCTCTTGTAGGTACATTTTAATATGGTTGGTTAGTCTCTCTATTAAAGCTAAGTACTGTAGTTCACATGCCAATTCTTAAATCTGCATTGCCTCTTTTTGAACATATAAACATCCCAAATCATTAAGAAATGAGGTACAGGTTACATCGAGAACCATTTTTCCAAATGCCCTTCAACTGAGAATGTGATAAACGGCTTCTGAAAATGAGCTCTAGATGCAAAGAGGGGCTTTCAGCCTGCTGGATGACAAAACATTCCAATTTTCAATGTTTATTATCTTCTGCCTGTATTTGACAGATAGGAAGATGCAAGAGAAGCAGTGTTGCCTAGGGGATAGAGCACGGGCCTGGGAGTCAGAGGATCTGGATTCTAATCTTGGCTCTGCCTCTTACCTATATGACCTTGGGAAAGTCACTTAACTTCTCTGCACCTCAGTTACCTAATCTGTAAGGTGGGGATTAAGACTGTGACTCCTGTGTGGGACCTGGACTGTGTCCAACTTGATTAGCTTGTACCTACCCCAGTGCTTAGAAGAATACCTGGCATATTGTAAGTGTTTAACAAATACCATAAAAAAAAAGAGGGCAGGTCAGCTTCAGCTCTTTGAAGTACTTTAAATACAAGGGCACAAGGGAAATCTGGTTATATTTAAGGTACATTTTAAGAATACATAACCGTAAGATCTCAATGCCATGTTTCACATATTGAGACCATGTTAATCTTTATTCTATGTGATGGAGTATTTCTAAATGTGCTGCAGTATGCATAGTGACCTAACGATATTAGGGCTCAATTAAACTATCCCAAATCCAGTGGCCTGTGTGACATATTCCTTGCCAGTAAAGTAGTATAAAGTCCCAATTTTTTCTTCCTAACTCTTCGGTCATAACTTCGGTAACTTCCTTTAGGATTGGATTATTATCTTCATGATCTTCCTTTGACATTTCTATCGCGACTATTCTCTTCCTCATGTCTCA
Organism: Ornithorhynchus anatinus; assembly: GCF_004115215.2. Taxonomy (NCBI): domain Eukaryota; kingdom Metazoa; phylum Chordata; class Mammalia; order Monotremata; family Ornithorhynchidae; genus Ornithorhynchus; species Ornithorhynchus anatinus. The sequence continues at coordinate 25,111,296 of NC_041733.1, read as the reverse complement.
CATTCAGTGCTTCTTTCTGTACACATGTTGGCCCTATTTCTATCCGAAGATAAACAGTCCTCTTCTCCTGTTTCTTTACGCTTGAAATATCCCCTTTGATTGACGTCATCTCCAGTCACTGCTGAGAATATCCATTAGTCAATGGTATTTGAGAGCCACCTGTGTGTAGAGCACTGTACTAAGTGCTTGGGAGAATGAAAGACCATTAGAAGATACAATCCCTGTTCTCAAGGAGCTTACACTCTAATGTACCTTCAGTACACAGAGATTGATGAATCCTGTTTTTATATGGTCCAAAATGGAAATCACAAGGGCAGCAGCGAGACGGTCCCTTTAATGTCAGAATCCAAAGAATCAAACGTTTCTACCTGGCGACTGGACTGATTTTACTCTGGGACTCAAAACAGAGGTTGATGTCAGTCACAAATTTCTGATGGTCATCCAAATAGAAAGTTTGGATGGTCAGCATTCGTGGAGAGGAAGATTGCAGAATCAATCAATGGTATTTTATTGAGAGCTTACTGTGTACAGAGTACCACACTAAGCACTTGGGAGAGTAATAATAACAATAATAATAATAATGATGGTATTTGTTAAGTGCTTACTATGAGCCAAGCGCTTGGGTAGATACAAGGTAATCAGGTTATCCCACGTGGGTCTCACAGTCTTAATCTCCAGTTTATAGATGAGGTAACCGAGGCACAGAGAAGTTAAGTGACTTGCCCAAAGTCACACAGCTGACAAGTGGCGGGGCCGGGATTAGAACCCACGACTTCTAACCCCCAAGCCCGGGCTCTTTCCACTAAGCCACGCTGCATGTAGCAGAGTTGGTAGACCCATTTCCTGCCTTCAAGGAGGTTATAGTCTGGAGAGGACTTAAAGAGATTTCTTCAGACTTCTGAAGATTCAGCAATACCCAGTACTGTTTTCAAAACTGAGTAATATAAAAATTTCTCATCTTGTTTCCATGGGAAAGGACTTGTGAGGTGACATTCAATAGCCTCTTGGTACTACAGTGTGTAACATAAAAAGCAGCAGACTCTCCCAATATACATATAAAACACTGTTGTGAGTTAAACATTTATAAAGTGGTTTATAAAGATGCAGTTGGTTGTTTTATCACACTATGAGGAACACATTTAAAATCTAGGCTAATATTTTGCTAAGGGCAAGGAGGTGGCAGGTAATTTTGTAGAAAAATGCCACTGTGCATTTTTTGGGATTACTTCAGTCAGTTCTCACTAAGATATTTTCATTATGTGTTTTGGATAGAGCACTATGAGGGAACTTCCCTTTGACAGCATGTGTCTCTGGAAGCCCTCTCGCCTCCTTGGCTCTCACAAATGATTTATTTAGGGAAACCTGGACCAAAAGTGCCAATCTTACATAAAGGCAACTCTGAAGGATTGACCTTGCATAGCATAATCCGATAAAAAAAATGGGATATCCCTTAGGTTTTGGTTATACTGTCATGGCAGCATATGGCTGTGAAGAAAACACGTCTTTATCATCACTTCTGTACAGTCTAGCTAACTCTGGGATTGCTAGGCCATTGGGCGCCCCTTAAAATCTATTTGAGAGATTCCAAACCACCCTTCTTGTCTAGATCCATATCAGCAGCATAGCAGAGTGAAAAGACCAGGGGTCTGCCAGTCAAGCTCACCTGATGTGTACCACTGGACAAAATCACCACTTCCCTGAATCTCAATTTCCTCATCTGTAAAGTTGGAATTTAATACCTGGTCTCCCTCCTTAGACTGTAAACCTCACCTCTTGTGGAACAAGGACTGTGTCTAATCTGATTATCTTCTATCCACTGCAGCATTTAGCAAAGTGCTTTGATAGGGTTGATGCTGTGGGTGATGTTGTATTTGCACACTTGATACCGTGTGGTTTAATGGAGTATACTCATGTGAGTTCTCACTTGGGACATGCCAGGGTCACCTGTGTACTGGAGAGGTCTTAACCCCAAGGCATTTAAATACTCACACCCCTACAGCACTTATGTACATATCTCTATACCTAACTGCTTTCATTCAATAGTATTTATTGAGCGCTTACTATGTGCAGAGCACTGTACTAAGCGCTTGGAATGAACAAGTCGGTAACAGATAGGGACAGTCCCTGCCATTTGACGGGCTTACAGTCTAATCGGGGGAGACGGACAGACAAGACAATGCTTTCCTTACCTCTATTTTAGTCTGCCTCCCGTGCTAGATTGAGAAGCGGCGTGGCCTAGTAGAAAGAGCATAGGCCTAGGAGTCAGAGGACCTGGGTTCTAATTCCAGCCCTGCCACTTCTCTGCTGTGTGACCCTGGGTGAGTCCCTAACTTCTCTGTGCCTCAGTTCTCTGTTAAAAGGGATTAAAACTGTGAGCCCCGTGTGGGACATGGACTGTCTCCAACCCGATTAACTTGGATTTCATTCATTCAATCGTATTTATTGAGCACTTACCGTGTGCAGAGCACTCTCCTACGCGCTTGGAATGTACAGTTCGGCAACAGAGACAATCCCTGCCCAACAACGGCTCAGTCTAAAAGATGCAGTCTTATATTGCATCTTTTAGGATGCAGTCTCATATTGCATCTTTTAAGATGCAGTCCAGTGGCTGTACTCTCCCAAGCGCTGAGACCAGTGCTTTGCGCACAGTACGCGCTCAATGAATACGATTGAATGAATGGTTAGTACAGGGCCTGGCACATAGTGAGAGCTTAACAAATACCACATAAAAAATTTTAAGTTTCCTTGAGGACGGGGCTCATGCCTACTTACTCTCTTTGTACTCTTCCTAGTGCAATGCTCTGCACAGGGTGAGCACCCTCTAAATTCCACTGATGGAATGATAACGTTTCAGGACGCGCTTCGAACGAGTCCTCCCTGCCTGCAAACAAGCCATGGTGCAATTCCACTCTGCAGAACGAGTTCATTCTTGCACACCTACAGAGTCCGGGGTGAGGACAGGGCCTGCTCAGGCTGCCGCGCGGTGCTCTCCCAAGGGTTTAGGGCAATCCATTCATTCAGTAGTATTTATTGAGCGCTGACTCTGTGCGGAGCACTCTATTAAGCGCTTGGAATGGACAATTCGGCACCAGAGACAGACCCATCTATTAGACGGGCTCACAGTCTAATCGGGGGAGGCAGGACGAAACCAAAACAAGACGACATTATGATAAATAGAATCAAGGCGATGTGCACCTCATTAAGAAATAGGGTTATAAATAGTCTCTGCAAACGAGCGCAGTGCTGGAGTGGGGGGGGGGAGGAGCAGAGGGTGGGGAGGGGGGAGAGTGCCCATGGTGAGCGCTCAGTAAATAGGATCGACTGATTGAGGGAGCAGAGATTGGACCGGGGCTTTCTCCGTCCTTCCCGGGACGAGCTCGGGGGAGGGGGTGGAGGTATGTAGGGGCTGTGTGGTGGACGCCTACTGCGGCGGGAGATGGAGCCGGGGCGGGGAGCGAGCGCCAGACAAAAGCGGGCACGGCGAGCGGGGCCCCGCCCCCGACGCGCGTCCCCGCGGGGCCCGCCCCCGAACGCGCGCCCCCGCCGCGCAGGCCTCCGCTGGCCCACAATGCAGCGCGGCCCCCAGCCCCGACTGACAAAGGGACCCGAGTGGCCACCCAGCGAAGGGGAAGGACCGACCGACCCACAGCCGGACGGAGCCACCCCTGAGGTAAGCGCGTCCAAGGGGTCGCCGCCGCCCCTTCCCCCGTGGGGGCGAAAATCCAAGCGGAGGGGATTCCTCCCGGCGGAGAAGCGGGGGGCAGCCGCTGCCCTCTGTCCGTCCGCCGCCGGCTGAAGGACCGGCTCCTCTCGCCCTTTCTACCCGCCGCCCCCGGGCCCCGCTGACGAGGCCGGGCTTGCGGCTGGGCCGCCGCAGCCTCCCTCAGGAGGGCCCGGAGGGAGGAGGAGCGGGGGAAAAAGTCCCGTCCTCTTCGTCCTCCTCGTCGTCCTCCTCTTCCTCCCCGCCGGGCGGAGGGGGGGGGGGCACAAGAGGGGGGTGGGGTCCGCTGTCCGGTCCTGCCTCCTCCTCCTCGTCGCCCCTTTCTTTCCCGGGCGGCCGCGGCCCGAGCCCCGCTGCCCCCGCGCTGAAGGGGCCGACGTGACCCGCCCCACGTGGAGCCGGCGCGGGGCCTGGCTGGGCGGAAAAAGCCCGGGCCTGCGGGGGCACAGGACCTGGATTGGTGCCTTCAGGAGGATTTATTGAGCGCTTACTGTGTGCAGAGCACTGGACTGAGCGCCTGGAATGGACAGTTCGGCAACAGAGGCCATCCCCGCCCAGTGACGGGCGCCCAGACTAAACGGGGGAGACAGCGCAGCACAAGAGAACAGAACAAAAACAACGTCATCAAGATAAACAGAATCAAGGGGATAGACGCCTTATTCACAAAATAAATAGGGTAATCAATAATATAGACCTATGAGCACAGTGCTGAGGGAAGGGGGGAGGGGGAGCAGAGCGAAAGGAGGGGCTCAGTCTGGGAAGGCCTCCTGGAGGAGGTGACCTCTCAATAGGGTTCTAGCGAAGCAGCGGGGCTCAGTGGAAAGAGCCCGGGCTTGGGAGTCAGAGGTCGTGGGTTCGAAACCCGGCTCTGCCACTTGTCAGCTAAGTCACTTCACTTCTCTGTGCCTCATTTACCTCATCTGTAAAATGGGGATTAAGACTGTGAGCCTCATGAGGGACAACCTGATTACCCTGTATCTACCCCAGCACTTAGAACGGCGCTCTGCATAGTAAGCACATAACAAGTACCAACATTATTATTATTAATCCCGCCTCCGCCGTTGTGTGCTCTGGGACCTTGGGCAAGCTACTGAACGTCTCTGGGCCTCGGTTACCTCATCGGGAAAAACGAGGATGAAGGCAGTGGAGCCCCAGGTGGGGCAACCTGATGACCTGGTATTCCCCCTCCCGGTGCTTAGAACTGTGCTCGGCACATAGTAAGTGCTTAAATACCATTCATTCATTCATTTAATTGTATTTATGGAGCGCTTACTGTGAGCAGAACACTGTACTAAGCGCTTGGAATGGACAATTCGGCAACAGATAGAGACAATCCCTGCCCAGCAACGGCACACGGACTAAGCGGGGGAGACAGGCAGCAAAACAAAACAAGTCAGGAGACCATCATCATCATCATCATTATTATTCATTCATTCAGTAGTATCTATTGAGCATTTACTATGTGCAAAGGACTGTACTAAGCGCTTGAAATGTACAATTTGGCAACAGATAGAGACAATCCCTGCCCAATGACGGGCTCACAGTCTAAACGGAGACAGCAAAGCAAAACAGAACAAAACAAAAACAAGACAATGTCATCAAGATACATAGAATCAAGGGGATGTACACCTCATTGAGAAAATAAATAGGGTAATAAATAATATATTCAAATGAGCTCAGTGCTGGGGGGACGAGGGGAGCGGAGGGAAAGGGGGGCTCAATCTTGGAAAGCCTCCTGGAGAAGGTGAGCTCTCAGTAGGGCTTTGAAGACGGGAAGAGAGTTTGGCGGAGATGAGGAGGGAGGGCATTCCAGGACAGCGGTAGGACGTGGGCCAGGGGTCGACGGCAGGACAGGTGTGAACGGGGGGGGACAGTGAGGAAGTGAGTGGCAGAGGAGCGGAGTGTACGAGGTGGGCAGTAGAAAGAGAGAAGGGAGGTGAGGTAGGGGGCAAGGTGATGGAGGGCTTGTTATTACAGTGTCAGGGACATGGGGAGGGGGGCCTTTACCTTTCTGGAATGTGCACTTATTCTCCCATTAGTGCCTAAAAATACTCCCTGTTTACCTCGGATCCTGGAAAAACCCATATTTAGAGTATGGAAAGCCCAATAATATTTATAATGCAAAAGCATGTGAGGTGGGATGGAAAATTAAGATGTCCTTCGGGTTGTTCATCCAAGAGAAACCTACTGGACAGCAAGAATGAATGCTTCTGTTTTAGACAGGGAATCTTTGGAAATGGTATTTAAAGGCTTGGTGACAGTGTTTTGAGATATAATTGTGGTGGTTTTTCCTCAGGCCAGGGGAACTCTTTCACCATAAAATGGGAACTGTGGGGTACTCTGCACACAGTAAGCGCTCAATAAATATGATTGAATTGGGTAAATTAAACCACATAATGTGCAGCAGAATCATTATTCATTCATTGTATTTATTGAGCACTTCCTGTGTGCAGAGTACTGAACTAAGCGCTTGGAAAATACAATTCGGCAACAAATAGAGACAATCTCTACCCAACAATGGGCTCACAGTCTAGAAGGGGGGAGATATATAACGTTTTCCTGAGAATATGAGGCCACTCATCATTTTTACCATAGAGCAATTTCTCAGTAATCCCAGTAATGAGACAAAGCTAAGAAACCAACACAAAACACATCTCCCTTTCAGTGGGGAGTCCAGTTTTAATTATGGCCAAGATATGGAAAAGTCAAAATAATATTGAACATCCTATCCAATTTTGAATATGAAAAGTGATAAGTGGAAGTCTTATAATATTGGAATCACCTCTTGCCATTTTGTGGCATTAAAAGGTCATCCACTACTAAGTTTTCATATAGGTAACAAAGCATCGGAAGTGTTATCTTCAAGTATATAGAATGGCGATAGATCCACACACACACTAGTATTTCAACAACTTTTGAGCGGAGAACATTCCTTGGCAATATGCATTCACAAAATTAACTAAGCTGTTAGAGTTTGGGAGAACATGTAATCAGTAAACAATAAAATGTGTCATAGAGATGTGCTGTACAAACATTTATTTGCTCACAGCATCCTTGTTGGATAAATTTTTGAATTGAGTCAAAGGTTATATGCAGCATTCCCAGGAATGGGCCTGGCGATAGAGTGCAGACTCCATGCCTCTCAAACCGCGTTTGCTGCGTAAACCCTGGAAATTAGACTATAGAGGGTAGGGTTCAAGGTTTATTTAGCCTTTCAATTCAACTCTTCTGGATTAGGTGGGATGTTAAATTGAAAAGGGAAAAGTAGCTCATTTGTTCTAACCTTCAGAAAAATGCAGATGGCTGTATTGTTTAAATCTTTGAGTGTGGCTTATAAATATCCTTGCAAGTAAGCTTTCAGTGACTAAGAATTGTCACCAGTTTTAAAGCTTGATTAAAAACACTACCTAGGCACTGTGTAAATAGAGATGACTATCAATCAACACCACTATTATTATATAGAATACCTGACAGAAGAGTCAAGTTAAAATTCTAAGGTCACATTTCCTGGATCCCACCAATCCTTAAACTCTCAAAGTATCCTCCAGATAAAATCTAATTTATAAAATACACTAGCCTACCTTACCTTTCAAAATTGTGCATAATAATCTATATGTAATCAGGTAAAAATCAGTGACCCATAGATGTTGGACAAAAATATCATTACCTTTAATATACAATTGAAGACAATTTTCAGCCCTATGCACACATTACACATTCCTATTTAAAATTACTTAACATCTCTAAAAAAGGTGTTTTGGGTAGTGGTCCCTTCAGTATTAGAAATACAGCTGAGAGGAGTTCCCTTTAGTTGTAAGGGAAAATAATGTGGCTCGAAGTACAAGTACTCTTAGTCCTTCATTCTTAAATGGTGAAATTTTAGAAATAACCTCCAACAGAGATGAGCATCCAGTAGGCATATTGATGGACTACAGAGAGGGGGCAACTGCTCCCGACAGGTATGGGACTGTTGTTGCCAGCCAGTGTGTTATGGCCCACTTGTTTGCATTGGTAACCTCCCTGCGGTGCTTGGTTTCCAGTGTACATCTGACACTGCCATGGTGTACTATGACACACAGGGGCATGTGATATATCAGAGGTGACAGCTCAGGAAGAACAGCCTGAGCATATTTTCTTCCCCTACTCTTTGCCCTCCCTATTTGTTTCACCCAGGCTTCTGGCAGGGGAAATAGAGGATTGTGTGCCCACATACCACTCCTGACATGTTGGGTATGCCTCCCAAGTGATGAAATTTGCAAATACTGGTCTAGAAGCTAGATGAAGGATTAATCAATCATACTGACTGAGAGCACACTGTGTGCAGAGTACTGTACTAAGCACTTGGAAGAATGCAGTATGACAGCATAACTGAGTTGGTAGACATTCATTCATTCAATAGTATTTATAGAGTGCTTACTATGGGCAGAGCACTGTACTAAGTGCTTGGAATGTACAATTCGGCAACAGATATATTCCCTGCCCGCAACAAACTTACAGTCTTGAGGGAGATACAGACAATCAAATAAATTCTTGGGTCAGGTTAGGAAGTGGGTTAGTTGTGCACCAGGGAAGTAATGATTGGAATACTGTGACATGAAGCCCTGAGAAAAACTACGCTTTAAGAAAGGGGGTAGTTTTCAGAAACGAGATCATGTATCTGGGCCAATCAAGAGGCCCAGTTGGAACAGAGAAATGGGATAAATATTAAAGTTTTGGGACCTCAACAAGTATTTCCTGAATTTGTCTCTTGCTTGAGTGATCAATCAGTGGCATTTATTGAACGCTTCCTGTCTGCAGAGCACTGTACAAAGGATTTGGGAAAGCACAATACAACAGTGTTGGTAGACCTGTTCCCTGCTCACAGCAATTTTACAGTCGAGGCAGTGAGTAAGCATGGAAGGGTTGTGGGAAGATGAGTCTAGGGGAGTGTGACAGAGTGGGTATTGAATTTCAGGACCAGACAAGTGAGAGAGGTATTTTCTAACGCTTAGGTTGCTGTGAGCATTGTTCTGTAGTTTAATGAGGAATAAAAAATACTTATTGTATTAATCTAAGGGGAATGCCTAAACATCCTTTTTAACATATGGAAAAGACAGTAAAGCAGGACAGTTCCCATTAGGAGCCATCTTGCTATAAAATACCTAGAATGAGATGCATAAATTGTCCTGCAGAATAGGCATTCAAAAGGAATAAAGGAGTAGAATCTGGCCAGAATTCAAAATGAAACTGCCTGAATGTTTTGAACTATAAAACTGATTGCCCACATCTGCTAACAGACATTTTAAATGGCAATACAATTGAAAACAAGGCAGTGCAGAGAAAACCACAAAATAAGATTTTTTACCAAAAAACCCCTCCAAAATTGGTCATCAGCCCCCACTAACTTGGCCTACCTTTCCATCATCTTATTAAGGGAATGTGGATTTACCCATGAGAGCCAAAACTACAGAGGTAGGTGAAAAATCTTCTCACCTAAATAGTGTCAGGAGAAAAAGGGGCAGAGCTTTTTCTCTGCCTACCAAGAGCCAAGTGGGCTTGGCTCAACCCAGAACCACTCCTTATTGTGGTACAAAAGGTCACTGGCCAGTTCCTGGGAAATGTAGTTTTTTCTTTCCTTTTCTACAATTCCTTGGCCAACCTTCAACAGGACATTTTGGTTGTTTTGAACATAGTCAACCGAAGACCAACTATAAAACAGCACAGTCTAACAGTTCCTGTGATCAAGGTTTATATCGTGGCTAGGCCACATGTACCAAGTCTTGCGAGTCCTAGAACATTTTAAGGATGCACATTTTCTGCTGCGGAAATACTTCCGCAGTGAATTTACTTCTGAGATATTTCCGGCATGCATTTAATGTCATTCGTTCTTAGTGTACCAAATTCATTCACATAATTACATCCATCACGTATTCCCCTGGATTTTGAGGAAATAAAAGATTACTTTTGCAGTGATAATAATGATAATCATGGTATTTGTTTAGCACTTACTATGTTCTAGGCACTCCCGTCCCACCCCCTCAGCACTGTACTCGTCCGCTCAACTGTATATATCTTCATCAACCTATTTATTTTGTTTATTTTGTTTAATGAGATGTACATCACCCTGATTCTATTTATTTGCCATTGTTTTTATGAGATGTTCTTCCCCTGGACTCTATTTATTGCCATTGTTCTTGTCTGCCTGTCTCCCCCGATTAGACTGTAAGCCCGCCAAAGGTCAGGGACTGTCTCTGTTGTCGATTTGTACATTCCAAGCACTTAGTACAGTGCTCTGCACATAGTAAGCGCTCAATAAATACTATTGAATGAATATTAAGCACTGGGGTGGATACAAGGAAATCAGGTTGGACACAGTCCCTGATAACATGTGGGGTTCACAGTCTCAATCCCCATTTTACAGATGAGGCACTGGGCAAGTCACTTCACTGTGCCTCAAAGTCACACCGCAGACAAGTGGCGGAGCTGGGATTTAGAACCCATGACCTTCTGACTCCAAGGCCCGTGCTTGATCCACTATGCCATGCTGTTTCTAGTGGTGAGCAAGGTTGGGAATGTCATGGCCACTGACTGGGGGGTAAAGTACGGTAACTCATTGAGTGCCTAGTGTATGAAGCATTTGGGAGACTGCAGTAGAAATGGGAGGTATAGGCTCAAGTGCTCTCTGTCCTTTATTTTTCTTCTGCCTTCCTTCCCTCCTTGCATTTCTTTTACTACCCTTACTGCTAATCTTACTGGTCCCCTGTTTCGGGGTTGCAAAAATTTTGCATGAAATTGGGGTAATTATGTGAGTAAATTTGGTAATACAGTTTGTCCCGACTTAATTTTGGAATCTATGAATTGATATATATCTCAGAGCTACAGAGCATTTAAAGAGGGGCAGAGGGACTATTTCAACAAGAAATTAGGGGGATTTGGAAAAACTGACAAAATCAAGTCTTAATTTAGTATGACTTTAATGTTTCAGTGTCTTTACTGGTAGAGATACTAACATTGCTAGATGACCTGTTGGTGTTGGTAAGGATGCTCCACCTCCATCCTAGTTTTTGTTGATGGCAGCTTGGGAGGCAATTTATTTCCCAGCCAAGATAAATAAGTAGAAACAGCTGCAAGAGAAGGGAACACTGATAAACTGAACAAAATTGTTCATGTGTGGGGGAAAAAGGGTTCTAAAAATAGTCATTTTAAAATGTTTGACAAAATGCTTTTTGATCAGAAAAAAGTCTGAGGAATACAAATGAATACCCAGATATAGTTTGTGGATTTCAATACTTATTCAGAACTAAATTGGGAACCACATTTCACAGTCTTTTCCCTAAAATATTTTCTTTGAAATACTTGTGTTACTTATAATGGGCACTTTTTCAGCTAGAGCCCAATAGCGGTCTTGGAACGTAGCTGCAAATATTATTTAGCGATAGCAAATTTGAATGTTCTAGTCCAAATTATTAAACTTACTCTGCAAAGTAATTGCAGAGCTCATTCATTGATGTTGAGACAGAAAGGGTTTACCAAAATTCTGAGTAAGCATAGAATCTAAATTGCAATTTACTGATGCACTATTTTGTTAAAAGACTTCTCGATGAAGAAATAGAATCTCAATGTCAGGAACAATATACTCTGCTCTTTGTTTTTAGAATATTAGTTCATTATAATGGAAATTAATCCTTAGCTTTGAAGAGAAAGTGGATTTGGCAAAGATTATTAGAATTGCAATGTTCAGCTTTTGAAAAAAGACGAGCCTAGTCCCTTGGTCTCTTGAATAAATTCGATTATGAATTTCACAAGAAATGCTAACACTTAGCAAAGTAGGTAAAATCTAATGGCATGTGTTTGAGTGATCTAGCTTTAGCTTCAAAATAAAAAATGATTGGGGATATAAAATGGATTATTACACAAATGCTAATTTACATAAATATGTTAACATTTTCTATAATACAAATTGATGGCTTTTTGGTGCCTGGAGACTTACTAGTTATTAAAAGGGAAGCACGTGGCCTTTTAGTTTTTATTAAATGAATTCCAAAATGTGCTGGTTTGGTTGTTTGAGTGATTGGAGTAGAAGCTTTCCCCTCCAAGCCCCCCTGACTGTAAACCCACTGTGGGCAGGGATTGTCTCTCTTCATTGCTGTATTGTATTTTTGAAGTGCTTAGTAGAGTGCTCTGCTCACAGTAAGTTCTCAGTAAATATGATTGAATGAATGAATGAAGTCTGAGGCAGAAAAATGGGGAAAAACAGAGCTCAGGTGATTATTATATTTTTGCTGTTAAATTTAGGCAAATAATTTATTTCTGCTTTGATGTAATGCAGTTTAACAATACAGATTTATAAGTAAAATCATGATAACATTAAAATAATGAAAAAATTAATTCCAGGATTATCAATCATTCAGTCAGAATTTATTGAGCACTTATTGGGTGCTGTAGTAAGCTTTTGGGAAAATACAGTACAACAGAATTGGTGGACACATTCTCTACCCACAAGAATGATGATGGTATTTGTTAAATGCTTACTACATGCCAGGCACTTTTCTAAGTGCTGGGGTTGATAGAAGCTAATCAGGTTGGACACAATACCTGTCCCATATGGAGTTCATATGGGACTCACAGCATTAATCCCCATTGTACAGATGAGGTAACTGAAAGATAGAGAAGTGAAGTGACTTCCCCGAGGTCACACAGCCAACACGTGGTGGAGCTGGGATTAGAAATGACCTTCTGACTTTCAGGCCTACGTTCTATCCACTAGGCCACTCTGCTTCTCATGGCCACACTGAGCTTACAGTCTAGAGGGGGAGATGTTAAAATAAATTATGGACATGTACATAGATTAAAATCTTACCCTAGTCAATCAAGGTAATTCAAGTTGTTGGTAAGGAATTATAGACTACAGAGAAACTTTGAGCGGCATTTCAAAGCATATGCTTGTGTGAAAGTAGTATCTGAAAATTATTTTGTAAAACACTGTGGTCAAACTGTTAACTAGACATCAGTAATGTTTGCTGTTTTTAAAGGAGAATGAGCTCCAAACAGTCATCAAAACAAATGTCAGTAGCACATCTGCATTATGATTAAACTATAGTTCACAACACGATCCTCATCCTGTTTCTTTTTCTGTCTCTTCCCTCTTTAGGGATTGCCAAAATGAATTGGCTCTCCTAACTGAAAACAAAGAAAGCAGTTCAGAACAGATTCAAGAGCAGGTGAAACAGCAAGAAGGAATCTGTGCCAATGCAGCAACAAAAAAGACAACCAGAGTTAGTGGAGGGAAATCTTCCCGTTTTTGTGTTTCCTACTGAGCTTATATTTTATGCAGATGACCAGTCAACCCACAAGCAAGTGTTGACTCTTTATAACCCCTATGAATTTGCCTTAAAGTTCAAAGGTGGGTGTCTGTGGTTCAAATGAAGGGCTGTGGGGTTCTCTTAAGCCATGTAACTATATTTTTGTATCAGTTTTGCAATTCTGGAAGTTGACGAGAATTTCTGAAGAGTTGCCCTTAAACAATATCATTTTTTAAATTTCAGTTCTATGTACAACTCCGAATAAGTATGTGGTGGTTGATGCTGCAGGTGCAGTAAAGCCCCAGTGCTGTGTGGATATGTAAGTAAAGGTCATTTACCATTAAACATTTTACTTTTAAAATAATTTTTAAAATAATTTAAAATTTGTTTATCAAAAGCGAAGTTAAATTGGATGTACGTTTGGTAACACCAAATTTGATTACTCTTAATTTGATTTTTCTTACTCCATTTATCGCTTGCTGATTATTAAGGCTTTTTTTAAAGAAAATTAAAAATGAATTGGTCAGATAGACTTTTAAAACAAAGATGATTAAGGTCTGATTAGGCCGCAATATACTCCTGGGGGGAACCTTCCATTTTTCATGGTTTCATAGGTGCAGTGGTAAGAGAAAAGGGTCAGGCAGCTAATTACCAGGCAGGACCTGGTAGTGCTATGGTAGTGCTGACCTTTCGGTCAGACATTCATCCAGTTTTTAATTTTTAGGTATCTGGGCTTAGTGAATATTAGCGGGCTTCTAGCAGCTACTACTTGCCAGTAATCAGTCATTCAATCAATGGTATTTATTTAGTGCTCATTGTGTGCAAAGCACTGAACTAAGTGCCTGAGGGGGGTATTAATATAATAGTGTTGGTAGGCACTATTCCTGCCCACAGGGAGCTTACTTTTATTAGAATTTTACTAGAATTTCATGACACATTTCTCTAAACCAAAGCCCTCCTCTCTCTGCCTCCTATCCACACACTCACACTCTTTAAAAAAAATATTTTCATCAATTTTGAACCGGGTGACAAGATATATATTGAAAATGGTCCCTTCTCTCAAGTAACTCACATTCTGGGAGGAAACAAACACAGACTAACAAACACCCAAGGTAACATCCCAACATGTGAGTGTTTTCTAAATCCTCTGCTGCAGCCCTTGTGACCTTTATTTATCAACCTAGCCCTGATGACTGAGGGCCTGGGGTACCCCGTTCTATCAGTGTGAGGCTGATAAACATGCCCTTGTGAAATATAAAAAAACTGCTTGTCTACCTGTAGTAGGAAGATGTCTGTCTCTTTAAATAATGGTGATAGCCTAGCATAATTCAACTTTTATTAGAATCCTTATTTTGTGGGAAAGCAAAATTTGCTAAAAATGATTCAGCTCACTAAGTTCAGTCAGTCATTGGTATTGAGTGCTTACTGTGTGCAGTGCACTAAACTAACCACTTGAGTTCAAAACATTAACCTGTATAAACAGAAAACTGAGCTCTTCAAGTGAGGTCACTTCATTTGGAAAATAAGTTATATTTTTGGTCAAACAATTTTAAAATGAGTTCTAGCTTTAGGTCTAATAGTGATCAGATTTTTAAAAAATTGACTACTTTTAACATATCCATGAGAATTGGGATCAGTCAACTGTCATTTAAAACCTTGACTGTTACTACCCAAATATGGTGCAGTGTATTTCAGAATTTTAAATTAAAAAATATCCAGGAATCTAAATGAAAAGGAAGAGGTTAGAATTTGACACTTTTTCAAACTCTCTCAAACTTCCTGTCAAGCACATGTTTTATGGTCACTTTGATAGACTGTTATCAAATAAAACTAAAATTAACATATTTTGTTGTGTTTAATATATACCAGTTGAACATGGAAAAACATTGGGACTTCTGCCGGCCATTGTGCTGTTTTAATCCACTTTGTGGTTTCTGCCTACCAGCATTGAACTCAGTTTGACAGAGTGAGATTTGTATTTTAAGAAGGGTTTGGACAGGACAAACTGATCCAATGAACTGTAGTTGTGATGTATTGGAATGAGAGAAAATGTTGTCAGAATGCAATTACATGGCAGATGATAAGCATTTTTATCTGTACTAGATAATGGTTCAGTCAGTGTTGCCATCGTGCATGTTTTTATTACATGTTTTGGATAGAATTTTATTGTGAATTAGGGAGTTCCTTCCAAAAACCTGATTAAATGTGGGAAGAAGTTGTTTTGCGCATGTGTGTGGCATTGGACAGAGTGGGAGTCCCCACAATGTACTCTTTCAGTAATGTGAAGATCTTAAAACACAACCATTGCGTTTAGAACTATCCATGCTTGAATTTAGAAGCAAAAGTATTTCCAGCCCTATTGCATGTATTCTTGAACTATTTCATGACTAATCGTTGATTTCTTGATACATTTTAAGGTCTTTATTTTACTGCAGTTTTAAATCATGATTTTTACATGCTTTGTAAGCTTTTTTTTTTTTTTTAAATCTTTGACAGTGTGATTCGCCATAGAGATATTCGGTCCTGTCATTATGATGTGATAGACAAATTCCGACTTCAAGTTTCTGAACAAAGCCAGAGGAAGGCTTTGGGTCGGAAAGAGGTTATTGCTACCCTTCTTCCATCTGCAAAAGAACAGCAAAAAGAAGAGGAGGAAAAAAGGATAAAGGAACACTTGACAGACAGTGTCTTTTTTGAGCAGAGTTTGTGTCAACCAGGTAGTCTCTCTTTGAAAGCCTTTTGAAAAATTGTATGCTTTATAGGCTTAAAACAGCTTTGAAAATAATTAGAAGCAAATTATCCAAGAAAAAGTATTTGCCCAAGCCTCCAGCTGCTCACCTGCTTTGGTGTTGGAATAGGGGATGGACCAGCTGAAAGTAAAATTTCGCAGCGGGTATAAAATCTGGTAGTGGGTCTAGTGTGATTTAGGTAAATGTCCTCATCTGGGAGTCCTGTACCATGGAACCAGCTTTTTATTTTTGGTTTGGGGGTGGAGCATTGAGGAAATGGGACTTTGGGACAGGAGAAGGTTGGGAAGGGGAGGGAGATGCTGGTAGAGGTACTCACTTGCTGAAGTATTAGTATTTAGAGTGCCTACTGGGTGCAGTGTATTGTACTAAGTACATAGGAGGTACAGAACAAAGAAATGACAGGTACCCTCCCACGAAGAGCTTATACTCGTACAAGAGGAGCTTAGATTGGCTTTCTCTTTCTCCTCCACCTCTGTAGCCATATTTCTGGCCCGCACTGACTTAAGAGCAAGAAATTCCTCACCTTTAAACTCTGTGAGGAGGAGCTGCCACCAGTGGATAAACCCAGGGAGCCCAGGGAATCCAGTGAGAGATAGGATGGGTGTCCAGAGCTTTGGGGCCTCAGTGGGGGTTGACGCCAGGGCCAGGATTAGACAGTTGGCTGCCTGAAGTGGGGACGTAAGTCTACTACCTGCCAATTTCCACACTGTGCAAGCAATATAATGATGTCACATGCAACATTTTGAGGCACACCATGGTTATTCTGAGCCTGAGGGTGAGGCTTTGAGTGTACGGAGGAAGGAAAGCATAAAAGGAACAATTCTTACACCTCTGCCCCTTTAGCCTTTACCTGGCACTGAAGCCAACACAAGTGGTTAACCTCTAAACAAGCCACACATCAGCTTGCCTCATTCCTACCCCCTCTGTCCAAGGTGGTGGTGGTGGTGGTGGTGACTTCATGGGAAGGATCCTGGTGCAGGGACACCCTTGAAGCCCCACAGAGCACACTGCTTCACAGGACCAAAAGCTAAACACATTGTGGGGGTAAGGCAGGCGCAAAGGGACCATAACTGCTCCCAGACTCTGACTCACGAGGACCAGAAACAGAGATGTTCTGTTATCTTCTTCCTCTCCTTCCCCCAGCAGTGGGTAAGAACTGGAGCTGCCTGGACTCTACTTTTGTGCCCTTTGTGGATCCAAGCAGCAGGACTGCTCTTCCTGTCCAGAAAGCTGTATGGGCAAAGCCATTATTAAAGCCTTTAGCTCTTGCTTTAGATCTGTGTGGCCAACCATCTTAGGAAAGTCTGGCTCGGCTGCCATTTCGGGGATTTCCGGGGGAGCCACTATCTTGGGAAGGTCAGGCATCACGTACCTGCTCCCCACCTCGTGACTCCCTGAAGCAACTACTTTCCTTGCTTACTGTCTAAAGCTTGCCCTGTCCAGTTCTGGCCAGTTTCCATAGGCCAGATTGTGGCTGCTGGTCTGGTGGAGGTAACTTGGCTATATTGCTTTGGCCACGGATTGTGACCGCAAAGGGATGCAACGACCGTCTGGACTTAAGGGATGCCCAAAGGTAGCAGTGGAAATGGAGTTCCAGTCTCCATCCTATCCATGAAGGATCCTCCAGGCTGCGTGAGCGACCTCAGCAAGGGTGAGCAATCTGGCTTCCATACCTTTTAGGGCTCTGGGATGGCATCGAGCTCCAGTATCTGGTGAGGACCAGAAAAGCGGTGGTAATAGCAGGGAGTTCCTCCTCCTCTTCCACCCTGTCCTTTTCCTCCTGGCAGGGGGCAAGAAGTGGAGCCAACATGTTGGCCTTGCTTACATCCTCTTTCCAGCTCCAAGCAAGCATGAAAGAAGCAGCATGGCCTATTGGAACACTTGCCAGCTGTGACCATGCACAAGTCACTTAACTTCTCTGTGCCTCAGTTTCTTCATCTATAAACTGGGGATTAAATACTCCCCCCACCACCACCCCACCCTTGGACTGGGCCCTCCATGTGAGACAGTTTATGAACTGGTTATCTTTTATCTATACAAGTGCTTAGTACAGTGCTTAGCACATTACCACAATAATAATTAGCATTGATATTATTATGATTCTTAGCAGCTATGGTTGCTCATCCTGCCCCAAAAGGTACAGATGGTATCAGTACCTGTAGTCCAGTGTTGGCTGGGGGTTCTTTGGAGGAAGAACTCAGAAATGCTGAAACTTGTTTTGTGGCTATTCTTCCACCAGGAGCAAGGAGCTGACCTTGGGATTATTTCCCTGAACAGAGAGAGAAACAGTGCTTCAGGGGGAAAGGGAGGACAGAGGAATGATTAAGAGCATGTCAGCAGTTTGTTTAATCTCACAAGACAGACTCATTTTAGAGTGCCTGTGTGAACCTGACACCCAAGTCTGCTTTTTGTAAATGGCATAGGGGAACCTGGGAAATTTAATAGGTTAAATCCATTTTCCAAAGTCATTTCAAGAGATATGTATAAAGTAGGAATTTAATTTTCATTGTGATAAACTGCTGTATAAGCCATCATATTACTGTGCATTCTGTGTTGAGCATACCACCACCCAACTCACTGATTATTAATAGTTTACCAGTTTTCTCAAGCATTTGTCCAATAGGAGTATTTTAGTTGGTATATGCTGGCTTTAGTCAGTCTATTATCTTCTGCCCAATTAATAAATACTTTTTAACTGTTAGGTCATTTTTTCAGATCCAGAAAAATCCCTAAATGTGTGTTAGGGTGGAAGTAAAGTAACAGGATTATTTCAAGAGCATTACCCATTAAGAAATACAGGTGATATTAGATGACATGTTGTTATAAGAATGACTTCTGTAGTGTTTTTTTAATTAAAAGAAATAGGGACTTCATTATTTTTTTAAATCAGGGCAGTCCATAGGATTCAGGTGCAATAAGTGAAATTCCATTAAGTGGCGAACAGTTTTCTGTTAAGTTGTAAAAATGTGTTTTTAGTAGAGGTGGCAGAGAAGTAATGTGTGCCTAAAGTGGTCAAAATGTTTCACATATGTTCTCAACATTAATTTATTTATTGAGCACTTGGGGCAGAATACTCCATTTAGTGTGTATCATTAAGTAGAAGAGGGTGATATTAACCTTAAAGGGTTTGAAATAACAGACCTAGAGTTTAAAGGAATTGTCCAGGGTCATGGGGAGTCAGTGGTGAAGTAAAACTAGAGCCCATATGTTTTTCTGCCTAGATTTAGCTGCCTACAAGGCGAAACTGGCTGAATTCCAACTTAAAATTGGTGAAGCAGGTGTACTATTTCTGAGAAAATTTAGTTTTACAATTAATTCCATGAGCTTCATATCAGGCCATCAATAGTATGTGAGGGTCCACTGTGGGCAGAGCACTGTACTAAGTGTTTAAGAGAGTAAAAATTAACCCATTCCCTCCCTCAAAGACCTTACAAATTAGCAGAAGACAGATGTGAAGATATATTTTTAGACAGGTGGAATGAAAAGGAGTTGGGAATGTGAGATTAGTGCATATGTAATCGCGTTTGAAAGATGTATACGAAACTGCTGCAGGAGGTTGAGAGTGCTGAAGTGCTTAGGTGGTGCAGAAGTGTTGGTAAGGCAGTAAGATGGATATAAGCAAAGTAGATTAGAAATTAATCAGTGAAGACCTCCTGGAGGAGTTATCTCAGAAGGACTCTGGGGAGAGCTGTGGATTGCTGATTTGAGCTGGTGGGTGGGAGGGGGAAGATAGCACATAAGGGCAAGCTGTGAGCAAGAGGCAAGAGGTGGGTGGGAAACAGGATGAGACACACTGGGTAGGTTTGTTTGAGAGAAATGAAGATTGTGAGCTAGGGGTGTAGTGGGAGGTTTAGTAGGAGGGAGGGAACTGATCGAGTGCCTTAATGCCAATTTTTAGGAGTTTCTGCTTAAGGTTAAAAGGAATGGGTGGTTTTTGAGGAATGAGGAGGAGTGGGGCTCAGTAGAAAGAGCATGGGCTTGGGAGTCAGAGGACCTGGGTTCTACACCTGGCTTCACCACTTGGCTGTTGTATGACCTTGGGCAAGTTGCTTAACTTCTCTGGGCCTCAGTTTCCTCATCTATAAAATGGGGATTCAGTGCCTGCCTTATCTCCTACTTAGGCTGTGGGCCCCATGTGGACCAGAGACTGTATCTATCCCATTGCTTAGTTCAGTACTTGACACACAATACGTCCTGAACAAATACAGGATGAAGTGTTGGAAAAATGATCTGGTCAGCAGAGTGAAATATGGATGGAGAAGAGAGTGTTGGAGACAAGGATGGGGCTGATGCAGTGGTCAAGCAGGGACTGCACTGCATTGTGGGCAGGGAATGTGTCTACCAACTCTGTTATAATGTACTTCCCCAAGTGCTTAGCACAGTGCTCTGCACATAGTGCTCAATTAATATGATAGATTGCTATGACAAATGTGTGCATCAGTGTGGCGATTGGGGAGGAAGAGGCAAAACCTGGAAATATAGAAAAAAAGCTGGACAGAATTTGGCAACAAAAGAGACCAAGTATGGGAGTTATAAGAGAGGGGGGAGTCCAGGATAAGGCTCAGGATGTGTGCCTCAGAGGTGGGGAGAATGGTGGTGGGGTCAACTGTGATGGAAAAGCTAGGTAACAGAGAGGATTTGGGAGGAAAGATAAGGAGAATTCACATCTTCCATTTGAGTCTGCTTTCTGTTTTGCATTCCCTGCTTCATTCTCTTTTCTTGAAAGGTCAGAGCTCTTATTCCATAGGAAAGAGGATTTCCCTCCTGCAGAGTTCTTGCATATAACTAACTAGCTCTATTTTGCAAAGGTGGCATGCTTATAAAACTGTATATTGAGGAAAACTCATCTCATATGCCCAATGTGTGATGACATGCACACAAACCATTTCTTTTGACCCCCATGGGCTGTTCCCAAACAGACTGCTTTCTTGGACAGACATTCCCCAATGCTTTAAAAGAGTTCTAGCTAAACTGCATAGTGAAAACATTCATTGTGGCAGAATTGAGTGTATTTTATTTCAGTTATCCAGTGTCCTTACAGAAGGGTGTTTTTAGATTAATGGTGGTAATAATAACTATGGTATTTTAGTGCTTACTATGTGCCAAGCACTGTTCTAAGCACTGGGGTAGATACAAGATAATCAGGCTGTCCCACATGGAGCTCAC